>NC_134559.1:11704409-12013308 GCF_025594145.1 Primulina tabacum
AGAGATTGATCAACTGAATTTCACGATTGATTGGACTCTTTGTAGATAAAATAAGAAACTGATCAACTGAATCAGTAACTTGATGAGTACAGTGAAGACTGCTACTGAAACTGAGAATTTCTTCTGTTGTTCTAGCATTCCTTTGATTTCTTCCCCCTTTTTGTCAAACAACTCCATCTTCTCAGATAATTTTCGAACATCAGTTGAAAGAATTTTGACATCTGATGAGATACTTGAGACAGCAGTTTGTAAACAGGTCTGCAGCAATTCCATTTTATTAGAAACAGAAGTTTCTAATCGTTGAACTCAGTTGACTAACTATATCCTGAGTTGTAAATAGGCTTTGAGCTAGACCTTTCTTCATCTCATCTACATTTTTGGTGAGAAAATCCATGTTTGCTTGAATTGCTTTCAGTTTTGCAGAGTCATATTCAATTGAAGAATCCAATTTGACAGTGTGAGATAATTGTGTAGATTGAATCTTCTTGATGTCAGTGATTATCTGCTGCATATTGTGCTGCATATTTTGGATCTCTTCAAGAACAAGATCCATTTCTGTGTATTGAGGAAGAGGTGACTGATGAGGGAATTCCGGTCCCTTTGTGGTTTGATCAAATATAACCAACTCTTGGTTAGTTGCTACTGTTTCAGCAACATTCTAAACTGAAGTGATTGTTGCAGCAATGTCTTCTGGAACTTGAGGCGGAGAAAGTGAATGTTGATCAGCAGATGAGCTGCCTGGAGGAATAATAGAGTCTGATGAAGTCAAAATTGGTGTCTCTAGAGGATGATCTTGGGGATCAATTTGCACATCAGTTGGAATAGTCTGTTCAGCAGAAGGATCTGGCTGAACTGGTGCTTCTGAAGAGATAGGCACCTCTAGATTGATTTGATCAACGGGATGATCAACATTATCAGAAATGGGTTCACTCAATTGGGATTCTTGCACCACTATCTGAATAATTTCATCAATGTTTGCGAAAGATAATTCTGCTTCAGTGTACATTTGATGTTCACCAGTTGGTAATTGAGACACATCCTGAACTGGCTCTTCAGTTAGAATAATAGCTTGTTCTGAGGATGACTCTTTCTGCTTTGAGGGAGGTTCTTCAACTATTTCCTTTTCATCATCGTCTGAATCTCCTTTATGAAGAACTAACTCTTGATCCATTTCCCAAAACTTTATCTGAGATAGCAATCCCATCAGATCGGTGTCTAGCTGAGTGATCACCGCATGATCAGCATAGGCAGTAGGATTTGTTGGAACGTAGTTAGCCTTCAGTTTGTCAATAATTTGTGTTAACTTCTTTGCTCTCATATGATCAAACAAATATGTTTTTCTCTCCATAGCTTGGGCAATAGTGGCAGCTTTGACTATCTTGAGGACAGAAGCTTCCAGTTTGATGAATTTGTTCATTTGAGATTTCTTTCTTAGTTGCTTGGCAAAAACCTGTGTACGATAGGCTGTCCAAGCATCATAGAGTTGAAGTTTTGATGATGCAAAATCATTAACCTCGTCCCAAACAAGGTCAATGTGGGTTTGAATGGGATTGGATGGCCTTGGTTCTTCAGTCAATTTTCCCTTGCCTTTGTCAGAACTGAGGATGTGTAGAATTTCCAGACCAGTTCGTGTAGTATCCACCCGTTCTATAATACTAATGCCCTTGGGTCGGGCAGGTGCCAGAGGAGTGGGACGATTAATACAATCAGAGAGGCTTTGATCCTTACTGTTTCTTTCTTTGCACCAATTGATTTTTCTGGTGGGATGATCTTCAGAGGGACTGCTTCAATTGGCTGCTGAGCATCTGAAGATATTGGCTTGTCAGTAGGAATAGATTCCTCTGTAGTTATTGGTTTAATCCTCTGGGTTCTCGGTTTCTTGGTGATCTTTGGGGAAGGAGTTTTCTCTGAATCGGATTCTTCCACAATTAATTTTCTTTTTGCTGACTTCTGTTGAGCCAATGTCTTGGCATTTTTTACTGATTTAGGAGCCGCCTGTTGAATCACAATCTACTGTTTTAAACTGATCAGGAGAGATGTCCAATTTTGTCTTGGGTGGCATAGTATTCTTCGCATTAAAGACTTTGAATTTTGATGATTTTTCTGTATTATCTGCCACTAACCCCTTCACTTTCAGCAGATAGCTCAGTTGCACTGCAAAACCTTTGGACTGTTTGGATGATAGAAACATATTCTTTAAAATATTGAATATAAGATGCTTCCAGTTGAATTTATGTTCAGCCATAATGATAGAAATAGCTTGAAATTTTTCCAAAGTAAGTGCAGCAAAAGATCCAGCTTTCGCCAAAATCCCTTTGGCGACTATATCAGCAAGTAACTGAACTTCGTGCTTCAGTTCCTTCTTTGGGTCGGAAACATTGATTTTCCGTCCTTCAGCAGAAAGTGAGGTTTGCATCTTTTCAATGTCAGATGCCTTAACATCAGATAAGTGTGCTAGTCCATCAGATGGTAAAGAAAAGATTTCTCCAAAGGAATCTTCGAAAATGGTCAGCAGCTGACCATTGATAGTAAAAGCGATGTTTCCATCGGAATTGATCGTACCGTTAGAGTAGATTTCCTGAAGTTCTTTGGGGTAGATCTCTTGTGATGATTGTCCCAAGAATGTCCTTAACCCAGCAGTTTCGAGTTTTTGAAAAACGTTCTTGACATTAGTGTCGCCAAAAGATAGAATTGATCCAAAGTTGATAGCCATTGCATTCAGCATGTAAGCGGGAATTTGATTCGCCATTTTGATAGATAAAATGATCTGCAATTTGTAAACGAGAGCTCTGGAATTAGTATTCTCTTAGAAACTGATTGTACGCGTAAGAAGAAAAACTAAATTGAAGCGGGATTAGTACAGTTGTTCGTGACTGTTTAAATTCGGGACACGTGTCAGTCCATTAAAAATTTGAGTAAAAATGTGTGTACGTGTGCTATAAGCGTGTGTACAATTTAAATGGTTCAAATGCTTCCACGTTTTCAAAATAGGATTCATCATTAGATAGTAAACAGTCACGTCACTTGATTTGGAATATAATTCGTTTTAATCAATTAACTTATATGAGAAGATTAGTGAAATTCCCAACTGAAAGATCAGTTGAAAGACTGTGTCCTTTCAGTTTGAGAATTTACTAACATTTGTCTTCTCAGTTAACCTCTTAAAACCATTATTCCCCCTTAATTAGTGCATAAGATAATTAAAGCGAATAAATTCAAAGATTAGAAAGATTATCGGTCTGCTGAAATGTTGACGACTCTTCAGCTTCCTTGATATTCTGCTATAAATAGACATAACACGGTTAGTTTCAGTTATATTGGTGAAAAATATTCAAAACTAAAGAATGGCAGATGCGAGTAGCTCGAGTGCTTCACCATTTTCTCTGGAAGCTAGGAAGACTGCCATAGAAGACGAAGTCTTCTATAAAAGTCTTCCCTACTAGGGAAAGGTTACAAGAGCTAGAGTTCCTGTATAATTCTGGAGAGGCTACTACTCCCAAGCTGATGGCAGAGTTGAGAGAAGTGCGGGAGCACTTGAACATAGCTGTGTGGGTGGACGTCTTCAAGGAAGGTCATATCTATCAGCTGATGCTTCAAAAGGAACTGGAGCTCCTTAATCGTATAGCTTCTTCTCACAGCTTTTGCAAAACATCTTCCTCAGCTCTATCTGTTTGGTTGAGAATGTGGATAGATGATATAGAGGAAAAATATGAAAATGTAATTCAGGCAAATATTTATTGTTGAATGAAGTATTTATTTTGGCTTATCTTTGTTTTTCTTTTTCCTGCAAATAATAAATTATGATCATAAACAAATGAACTGATGAAAGACTAACTGATATAAGTTGATTAAGAATTGAAATCAGTTAATTGTTGAGTTGTAAATGGTAGACTGATATCAGTTGACAATGAACAACTGATAGTTAAGAGGCCTCGGTAAATGAGAAAAACGCTTCGGTTGACTAGAGTCTCTTCAGTTTCTTTATCATTCAAATTTTATCTGTCTATAAATAAGATGATAGAATGTGAGACAAAAACAGTTCAAAATGTCGGATTCAAGTGACTCTGATGCATGCAGCAGTACACACGTTCATGTTACTGAACAATCGAATCCACGTTTAGAAGAGATGAAGAGAAGGATGGAGGAATATGTTTTCAAAAAGGTGATGTCAACATGGTTTAAGAATCATGAGTTGCAGAAAGTGAGTAGAAGTGGTGCGATTCCTACTTTTGCTCAGGAAGTAACAGCAAGAAAGTATCTTGAACGTTTTGAAGTTATGCATGTTACAGATTTGATTGAGGACAAATGTTTGTTGGAGGCGATGTTATGGAAGGAGTGACATGTGGTTGATAAGATTTCTAAAACTAGGGCATTTTCTAGAATTCGAATTTATGAGATGAATGATTGGGTTAGGGATTGGCTAGATACAGTTGGTTCTATGATTCTGCTGTAAACTGGGAACGGTGGTATTCTTAATTAATTATTATTTTCAATTTGTTGTGTTCTTATTTTCTGCAGATAATTCTATTAGTGAAAGCAACATTAGTAATAATTTTAAGACAAATCAATTAAACCAAGAATATTGCAAAAGTAAGAAAACTTAGTCTCGGGTAATGGTTTGGTAAAGATGTCGGCTGTTTGTTGTTCAGTTGATATATACTCCAGTCTAATGTCCTTCTTCAAAGCATGATCTCTGATGAAGTGGTGTCTGACATCTATATGCTTTGTCCTTGAGTGGAGAACTGGATTATAAGTGATGACAATTGTAGTCGTGTTGTCACAAAATATGGGCGAATTATTTGTAATTACTCCATAATCTTTCAGTTGTTGCTGGATCCAGATCAGTTGTGCACAGCAACTACCAGCAGCAAGGTATTCTGCATCAGTTGTTGAGGTAGCTATAGATGTCTGCTTCTTGCTGAACCAAGAGATCAGTCTGTCTCCTAGAAACTGACAAGATCCACTTGTACTTTTCGATCAAGCTTACATCCTGCATAATCTGCATCTGAATATCCAACTAAATTGAAAGTAGAGTCTTTAGAATACCATAACCCAACATTTTGTGTGCCCTTAAGATATCTCAAAATTCTTTTAGCAGCTGAGAAATGTGATTGCTTAGGATTTGCTTGAAATCTAGCACACATACACACAGCAAATACAATATCAGGGCGACTGGCAGTTAGGTATAATAATAACCCAATTAAACCTCGGTATAGTGTCGCCTCAACTGATATTCCCCCTTGATCAGTGTCCAATTTAACTGATGAGCTCATGGGAGTATTTGCAGCTGAACATGATTCCATGCCAAATTTCTTCAGCAGCTCCTTTGTATATTTAGTCTGACTGATGAATATGCCAGTCTCCAGTTGCTTCACTTGCAGTCCAAGGAAAAATGTCAGTTCACCCATCATGCTCATTTCGAACTTTTCCTGCATCTACTTAGCAAATTTCTCGCATAATTTGGGGTTAGTTGACCCAAATATGATATCATCAACATAAATTTGAACTAATAAAATGTGATTATTCTTAGTAAATTTGAACAAGGTCTTATCAACTGATCCAACAGAAAAATCATTATCGGTTAGAAATTTTGAAAGAGTTTCGTACCAAGCTCTGGGAGCTTGTTTAAGACCATATAATGCTTTGTTCAAATGATATACATGATCAGGAAAGATGTGCTTTACAAAACCTGGGGGTTGTTCGACATATACTTCCTCTTGCAATTGGCCATTTAGGAATGCACTTTTTACGTCCATCTGAAAGACCTTGAAATTCTTGTATGATGCATAGGCAAGAAATATTCTGATTGCTTCCAGTCTTGCAACTGGAGCATATGTCTCATCATAGTCAATTTCTTCTTGTCTGTATCCTTGTGCTACTAATCTTGCTTTGTTGCGTCCAACCGAACCATCTTCGTTCAGTTTGTTCCTGAAAACCCATTTTGTACCTATGTCAGTTTTTGAAATTGGTCTTGGAACTAAGTTCCAGACATTTTTATGAGTAAACTGATTTAGCTCTTCTTGCATTGCATTTACCCAGTTAGGATCAGTAAGAGCTTCATCAGTTTTCTTTGGTTCTATTTGTGAAACAAAAGCTGAATAGATAAATAGATTTAGCATTTGATTGCGAGTTCTTACTGGATTATATGGATTTCCTATTACCAATTCAGGTGGGTGTGATTTTCTCCATCTGTACTCAGTATTTGTTGTATCAGTAATTTCTTCAGCTGGTAACTGAATATCATCAGTTTGCTCTATCAACTGATCATTAGGAATGGCTTCTGGTTCAGTTGATTGATCTGACACTTCTGGTTCGGGTGTTTGAAGAGTGTTTTGATTAATATGATTGTCTTCTTCATTATCATCCTCCAAACTGATATCTGTCAGTCGATCAACTAGCTCAACTTGATCAGTTGGCTTATTAGTTAGTTCAGTTTCATCGAAGTCAACATGAGCAGATTCTTCAACATTTAGGGTTTTCTTGTTAAAGACTCTGTAAGCTATACTAACTGATGAGTATCCAAGAAATATTCCCTCTGCAGATTTAGCATCAAATGCTTTTAAATAATTTTTACCATTATCAAGGATAAAACATTTGCACCCGAATATTTTGAAATGAGTTATTATACTTTTTCTTCCATGCCAGATCTCATATGGTGTTTTCATATGATTCTTATTAATCATTGATCTGTTCTGAGTATAACACGCAGTGTTTACTGCCTCTGCCCAAAACCTTTGAGAAATACCAGAATCAGCAAGCATTGTTCTAGCAGCTTCTTTAAGGGTCCGATTTCTTCTCTCAGCTACACCATTTTGCTGAGGAGTTCTAGCTGCTGAGAGCTCATGCTTGATTCCAGCATTTTCTAGAAAATTTGAAAGAGTTTGATTGATAAATTCAGTTCCTCGATCTGATCTGATTCGATCAATTCCAACTGATTTTTCATTTAAAAGTCTTTTGAAAAGCTTGATCAGTTGTGCAGCAGTTTGGTCTTTTGATTTGAGAAAGATAACCCAAGTAAATCTTGAAAAATCATCAACAATCACCAAGGTGTATTTCATTCCCCCTAAACTCATGACTGGTATAGGACCAAAGAGATCCATGTGCAATAGTTCTAAGCATCGGGATGAAGATTTATAGCCCTTGTTTTTAAAAGACGATTTTACTTGTTTTCCAAACTGACATGCTGAGCAAAGTTTTTCTTTTGAAAATTCTATTTTGGGCAAACCAGTTACAAGTTCATGTTTACTCAGATAGGCAATGGATTTAAAATTTAGGTGACTTAGTCTCTTGTGCCACAACCAGTTTTTAGAAGATTTGGAAGCAATAAAACAAACTGGTGCATTAGTTTGATCATTCCAACTGACTTTATATGTGTTTCCACAACGTTTGTCAGTTAGTATGATTTCATCAGTTGAAGTTTTAACTGAGCATGAGTTTTTGTCAAAATATACTGAAAATCCACTGTCGCATAATTGACTGATGCTGATCAAGTTATACTTCAGGTTTTCTACTAGTAGAACATCTTTAAAAGTAAAATTACCATGGATAAGCTTACCCTTACCCACAGTTCTACCTTTGGAATTGTCCCCGAAACTGATATTTGGACCACTGTATTTGATCAGTTGAGATAGCACACTTGCATCTCCTGTCATATGTCGCAAGCATCCACTGTCCAAATACCATATTGAGTTCTTGTTTGTACCTGTTACCTGCAGTCACACACATAATATAATTTGGTACCCATATCTATTTGGGTCCTGAATTGATTAGTCCCTTAGGAACCCATACCTGAATTAGTCTAACAGACTTTCCAGTAGCTGTATTCCAAATGGTTTTTCTCGGCTTTTGTGTGCTTGTGTAGTGTATGGATGATACAATATGAGTTTTAGCTTTATTCAACTGATTGTTCAGTCTATATCTCTTCTGAACTGGCTTGCAGTTATAGTAATTGGAATAGCCATTCGAATAGTTTTTGTAAAAGCTTTTTGGTGATTGACTACATGAATCAGTTACCACTTTTGGGCTATAACCAATACCATATCTTTTGCCCTTGTTCATACTTTCAGTTGGCTTTTCAACCAGTTTACTTGGCTCTGATTGTTCTTGTACCATAACTGATTTGACAAAGTGAATGTATTTTCCTTTGCTCATATTCAGTTTTGGTTGAGTATCATTGGTTGACATTTTATCTTGGTTACAGAACCCCAAACCAGTTTTATCAGTTACTGATTTTTGGGAGTTCTGTATATCAGTCAATGCGATAGATGATTTGTTCCATGACTGAATAAGCTCAGTCTGTTTTGTGTTCTCAAGCATCAACTTCTGTATTAATGACTGATTTTTATTTCTTTCTGCTTTTAGCTCAGCAATTTCCCTTTTTAGACTTAACCCTTCAACTGATTCATCAGTTTTGGTTTTATTGTCTGTGGGATCAGTTTGCTTTACTTTGAGTTTTTCAAATGATGATGCAAGTTTCTGATACTCATCTACCATGTCATGTAATGTGAAAATGAGTTCTTCTCGTGTAAAATCAGTTGAACTAAAATCAAATACCTGTTGGCTAGATGACTCTTCTGCTGCATCATTAGCCATCAAGTACTTTACTTCCTCATCATCACTAGAACTGCATGAGCTTTCTGGTTCCGACTCTTCACTGTCAGTTTCTGCCCATTTTGATTTGTTTTCTTCAGCTAAGAGTACTTCATGTTTCTTTCTGAAGAACTTTTTATCTTCTTTGGGTCTTCTTTTGTGTTCATATGATTTCTTTCTTCTATCAGTTGAGCCTTGAACATCCTTCTTAGGTTTAGGACAATCAGCAATAAAGTGGCCTGATTTGCCACAGTTGTAGCATGCATTTGATTCATCCTTGGCGTTGTTTCTTTGATATGGTTTCTGGAAGTTCCCTTGATTCTTTCTCATGAACCTTCAAAATTTTTTGATAAACAATGACATAGCATCGTTACTCAACTGATCAGCAGATTTTTCAACTGAACTGATTTGTTCAGTTCTGACAGTGGCTAGAGCAGTTGTGGCTGCAGAAGTAGATGGTTCTCCTTCTCTGGTCTGCAGCTCAAATTCATAGGCTTTTAAATCAGCAAATAGATCATGGAGTTCGATTTGGTTCAGATCTTTGGACTCCCTCATTGCCATGGTCTTGACATCCCATTCTTTGGGAAGACCTCTCATTACCTTTAGTGCAATTTCTTTGTTGGTATACACTTTTTCAAGTGCATTTAGCTCATTGATGATACTACTTACTCTTTCATCATACTCGTGCATCGATTCTCCTGCTTTCATTTTGATGTTATCAAACTTTTGCACAGCAACATAAAGTTTATTTTCTTTGGTTTGATCATTTCCTTCACACAGCTGGATCAGCTTTTCCCAAATTTCTTTGGTTGTTTTACACATCTTTATTTTGCTGAAAGTTACTTTGTCCAGCGTTTTGTACAGAATGTCTTTAGCCACATTGTCAAGATTTGCTTTTCTTTTGTCTTCAGTTGTCCATTCATCTCTGGGCTTTTCTATTCTTTGTGGTGCCTCTTCTGTGATGGCAATTGTGTATTTGCTTTTAGAATCTTCATGGGTCCATCAGTTATGACATACCACATGTCATCATCTTGTGATGCTAAATGAGCTTGCATTCTAATTTTCCAATCATCGAATTCTTCTCCGGAGAACATAGGAATTTTGTTGAATGAAGTCATGCTAGTAAGTTTATATATCAAAAGTATTCAAGAACAAGATTCACCCGCTCTGATACCACTTGTTAGGATCGATTAACTTATAAAAAGTGTTTAGAAGGGGGGTTTGAATAAACACTCACAATTAAAATTGATCTTTTCAAATTTTGAGTTCAGTTTGGTGACAAACTGATTCTCGGAATCTTGTTGATCAATATCAATCAGTTAAACTAAATCAGTTGCGGAAGGTAACTGACTGAAAGATAGAATACAAAAATAAAATGCGCAAAGGTTGTTTCTGGATGTTCGGAGATTTTAATTACTCCTACGTCACCCCTTCTATCACAAGGATAGGATATTCACTAAAAGACTTTGATCAAATACAAGAATTGTACTGACCCACTTCAGTTTGGACTTAACACTGCCAAAAACTGAAACTCTTAGTATAACAGAATGTTCTCAGTGCTTAACTGATCTTAGCACTATCGAATTTCAATGATTATTACAACTTGCTTGTAAGCTCAAATTGTAGCCTTAACTGCTACGAATAAATCAAGTAAGAGGTGAGCTGAGATTTTGACAGAGTGACAGCAAGCTTTTTGAATAGTATTCACTTCGTTGTTGTTTTCAGCTGCTCTTTTGTCATATTTATATGCTTCTTTTCCAACGGTAACTTGAGAAAAATTTGAATCTATGTATCCGTTGATTTCCACTTCATTATTCTTTGGACTTTGTTTGCGGCGTCTTAATTGCTTTAGCCGGAATGCGTTGTTCTAGGTAGTCTTGGTTGTGGTGCGGCGTTTCATATTCAGTTGTAATCTGTTATGTCTCTTTGTCGGTTGAAAGTTCTTTTCCGAGACATCTTCAGCTGAGAGATACTTAACTTTAAGGCAATCGGCTGGATGTATTAACTGATCGGTTTCCAACTGATCAGACAGTTGATTTCAGCTATTGAGTCCAGTTGCTGAGTTCAGTTGGTTCGTATTTTCAGTTGGTTGATCAGTTTGTCAAACTCCAGAATTTAGTTTCCAACAGAGGATCAGTTGGATTCTTCAACTGAGTCTCTTCAGCTGATGTTGCAACTGGAACTGACTGAATAAGCATCGCAGTGATTGGTGCCTCAGCTCCAGCAGGCTTCAATCTATCAGCTGGAATGACTTCAAAAGAACTGATTTGGGCTTTTGAGACCGCGGATTCTTCACAATCTTCGGAGATGATGTATTCTCCGAATCGCTTTCACTGACAATCAGTTTTCTCTTGATTGTCAGTTTCTTGACCAAGTCCTTAGTCCTGACTTTATTCACCGATTTGGGAGCTATCAACATCCCAATTTCTTGCTTGACTTTGATCAACTTCTCAAGTGAGATGTCCAGCTTAGTCTTTGGTGGCTGAACATTTTTGGCGTTGAACACCTTGAATTTTGATGACTCCTCAGCTGATTCATCTACCAGACCAGAGCTTTTCAGCAAATAGTTGAGCAGCAAAGCGAATTCATTTGATTGCTTCAAATATTGAACCATATTCTTCAAAATGTTAAAGATGATGGTTGACCAATTCAATCTTTTTCTGGTCATGATTGTTGTCATGACTTGGAATTTTCAAGGGTGAGGGCAGCAAATAAACCTGCCTTTGCGAGAACAACCTTTGCAACAATATCTGCCAGTGGTTGAATTTCTGGCTTCAGCTCCTTTTTGGGATCAGCCACCTTAATCTTTTTTTCCATCATCAGACAACATAGTCTGCCTCTCTTCAATATCGGCCAGTTTAATCTAAGAGAAGTGAGATAAACAATTATGAGGGAGCTGAAAGAGAGTGATGAATGATTCTTCATCCATAGCCAGCAGCTGATTGTTGACGGTTGATATAATTTTGTCGTCGTCTAAAATCGTACTATTGGCGTATATTTCCTGAATCTCCTTTGG
The DNA here is from genome assembly GCF_025594145.1 of Primulina tabacum. Classification (NCBI taxonomy): domain Eukaryota; kingdom Viridiplantae; phylum Streptophyta; class Magnoliopsida; order Lamiales; family Gesneriaceae; genus Primulina; species Primulina tabacum. The sequence goes on from NC_134559.1 coordinate 11,716,015, forward strand.
TTATATGACTTGTTTTGCCAATCCCAGAAATTTCTTCAGTCCTGCAGCTTCAAGTTTCAGAAATACGCTTTTAACTGATTTATTTATTACAGATAGAACAGACTCAAAGTTTATTGCCATAGCATTGAGAATGAAAGCTGGAGTTTGGCTTTCCATTTGCTTGAGTTTAGATTTTTTGCAAAGAAGAAATGCTCCGAGTGTTGGAATACTTTGAGAGAGTGTGAAATGATTAAGGGCAGCACGATTATTTATGTTTGTGACTGTTCAAATTTTTGGACACATGGCAGTCTGAGAGTAATTTGAGTAAAACCGTGTGTACTGTATATGTAAATGTGAGAATGAGTCGATTGGACAACTTGTTACCAAGTTATCATTCACTATACAATGAATGATATAATTAATGACGTAATTTTGAAAGTCACAACAATTATTGTGAAACTTCAACTGAATTGTTAATCAGCTAAGTTATGTGATAAGATCAGTTAAATCGAGAACTGAATGATCAGTTACAATTGAATCAGTTCAGTTTAAGACTAACTGACAGTTATCTTATCAGTTAACCAATTATAATTCGACGTTCTCTTTAAATATAAGCATAAGATAAGGTAGAGAAGAAAAAATCTCATCCCTGGAGAATGAAGCGTCGATGGCTGACAGAGATAATGAGTGCATCTCTTCATATTCTCCTGTCAAAAGCAATGATTGTGTCTCTCTAGATGGTTCGAATCTATCTATAAATAAGAACAAACTAGTTAGATGCAAGATCATTTTGAATATTTCAGCAGATAACACAAGGCAACAACATATGGAAAGAGCTAGCAGTTCCCAGCAACCTGACCTAGCGGAGGAGTTCAAGCTCCTTCCGAGAGGAGAGAATAATTGCCACGAGGAAATGAGTGGCAACTGAAAACAAGTATAAGTGGGGCCTCTGCATCGCTCATACTTCAGACATCTTCAAAGATGAAGGTGTCTACCTCCTGATTCTCCTCAAGGAGCAGAAAGTTCTGGGAAAGATTTCCTTCTCAGAAGACTTCATGAGGACCACCACCGGAATGTTAGCCAGTGGGATGTCCTTCTGGCAGGATGCTATAGAAAGATAAATAAATAATGTAATAGCAGCCCGTTTTTATCAATGAAATTTTTATTTTTATCAATGTTGTTTATCCTTTACTACTTTGTTGTTTCCTGCATTCAAACTTGGTAATGAATAATTAAAAAAAATGTTAACATGATTAAGACAAATCAATCGAACCAATGATATTTCGGAAATAAAAAAACTTAGTCTCAGGAAGTGGCTTGGTGAATATATATGCTGCTTGTTGTTCAATTGAGATATACTCCATTCTAATCTCCTTCTTGAGAGCATAATCTCTGATGAAATGATGTCTGACATCGATATGTTTAGTCCTGAAGTGAAGAACTAGGTTGTATGTAATTGCAATGGTGCTTGTGTTATCACAGAAGATTGGTGATTCTTCTGCAATGACTCCATAATCTTTCAGTTGTTGTTGAATCCAGAGCAGTTGGGCACAGCAGCTTCCAGCAACTAGATATTCCATTTTAGTTGTGGAAGTTGCTATGGATGTTTGCTTTTTGCTGAACCCGGATATCAGTCTTTCTCCTAGAAATTGACATGATCCATTGGTGCTTTTTCTAACAAGTTTACAACTTGTATAATTTGCATCTGAATAGCCAACTAAATTGAAGATGAGTCCTTAGCATACCATAAACCCACATTTTGTGTGCTTTTAAGATATTTCAAAATTCGTTTGGCAGCTATTAAGTGCGACTTTTTAGGATCTGCTTGAAATCTAGAACACATGCAGACAACAAATACAATATCAGGATGACTAGTAGTTAGGTAAAGTAAAAAACCTATTAAACCTCTGTAAAGTGACATCTCAACTGATATTCCCCATTCATCTTTATCTAATTTGATTTATGAATTCATGTGAGTATTTGCAGATGAACATGTTTCCATGCCAAATTTTTTAAGCAGTTCTTTTGTATACTTGGTTTGACTGATAAATGTACCAGTCTCCAGTTGCTTCACTTGCAGATCAAGAAAGAATGACAACTCACCCATTATGCTCATCTCGAATTTATCCTGCATTAACTTAGCAAATTTCTCGCATAATTTGGGGTTAGTTGACCCAAAAATAATATCATCGACGTAAATTTGCACAAGTAAGGTATGATTTTTCTTTGTAAATTTGAACAAAATTTTATCAATTGTTCCAACAATGAAATCATGATCAGTTAAGAATTTTGGTAATGTCTCATACGAAGCCCTGAGAGCTTGTTTTAGACCATACAATGCTTTGTTCAAATGATAAACATGATCAGGAAATGAGTGATTTACAAAACCTGGTGGTTGTTCAACATAGACTTCTTCTTGTAGCTTACCATTTAGGAATGCACTCTTGAAATCCATCTGGTATACGTTGAAATCTTTGAAGGAGGCATAGGCGAGGAATATTCTTATTGCTTCCAGTCGTGCAACTGGTACATACGTTTCATCATAATCAATTCATACCTCTTGCCTATAACCTTTTGCCACCAACCTTGCTTTGTTATGCACAACTGGACCATCTTCATTCAATTTGTTTCTGTAATTGTTTTTGAAGGTGGTCTTGGAACTAAAGTCTAGACATTGTCATGGATAAACTGATTCAGATCTTCTTACATAGCATTTATAAAGTTAGGATCAATTAGAGCTTCATCAGTTTTCTTTGGTTCAGTTTGAGAAACCAATGCTGAGTGTACAAATAGATTGAACATTTGATTTCTAGTTCTTGCCGGATCAGATGGAATTCCTATCACTAAATCTTGTTGATGTGATTTGTTTCATCTGTAGTTGGAACCAGTTGGGTTAACTTTTCAGCAACTGTTTCTGTTTGTAACTGGAAATTTCATTCAATTTCAGTTCAGTTTCAGTTGGTATTTGAATATCATCGCGTTGTTCAACAAATGATTGTTAGGAATAGCTTCTTGTTCAATTGTTTGATCCATGACTTCTGGTTATGGTGTTTGAAGGATGTTTCGATTGACATGAACCTCTTCTTCACTATCATCTTCCAACCTAATTTCTTTTAAGCGATCAATTAGCTCAACTAGATTAGTTGGCTTATTGGTCAGTGCAGATTAATCAAATACTACATGAATTGATTCTTCTACATTTAAAGTGCGGTTATTAAACACTCTGTAAGCCTTGCCAACTGAAGAATAGCCAAGAAATATTCCTTTATCAGATTAGCATCAAATATTTTCAGATAATTTTTGCCATTATTGTTAATAAAACAATTGCAACCAAATATCCTGAAATAAGATACCACACTTTTCTGTCCATGCCAGATCTCATATGGCATTTTCAAATGATTTTTATTAATCATTGATCTGTTTTGAGTATAGCACACACTGCTTCTGTCCAAAATCTCTGAGATATACCGGAATCAGCAAGCATTGTTCTAGCTGCTTCTTTAAGAGTACGGTTTTTTCTTTCAGCTACACCATTTTGCCGAGGTGTTCTAGCTGCTCAGAACTCGTGCCTAATTCCAGTATTTTCTAGATATTGAGAAAGATTTTGGTTGACAAATTCAGTCCCTTGATCAGACCTTTTTCTGTCAATTCCAACTGATTTTTCGTTTAAAAGTCTTTTGAAAAGCTTAATCAGTTGTGCAGCAGTTCGGCCCATGCCCATGCACCGCCACTCATAGGATATCTCACTCCTGGAAATTGGTTTATTTCGCCTTCCCCAACCCTTGACCTCCAAGCATAAGTACCTAGATTCTTAAAGTGTTGGTACCAGTTGAGCTAGGCATGGGCCGAGGTCCATGCTGGACCATCCTAATGACCCATGATTAGTAGTGGTGCATGGGTATGGACCGATGCCCATGTTGGTTCAGCCTAATGGCCCATGATCGTTACACTAATGCTAATCAAGTTATATTTCAGATTGTCAACGAGTAGGATATCATTAATAACAATGTTACCATGGATAAGCTTACCCTTGTCCACAGTTCTACCTTTTGAGTTGTCTCCAAAACTGATGTTTGGACCAGAATATTTAATCAGTTGGGATAGCAAATCAGCATCTCTTGTCATATGTCTAGAGCATCCACTATCCATATACCAAATTGATTCTTTTGTTGATGTTCATGTTACCTGCAATCACACACGATGAATAATTTTGATACCCACATCTATTTGGGTCCAAAACTGATTAGTCCTTTAGGAACCCAGACTTGGACTAATCTAACTGACTTTCCAGTTGCTGTGTTCCAGATAATTTTCTCGGCTTGTGTGTGCTCGATATATTATGTGCAGATGAATCAATATGATATTTAACCTTTTTCAACTGGTTGTTTATCCGATATATTTTCTGAAAAGTCTTATTGTTATAATAATTAGAATAGCCACTCTTAGAGTTATGATTTTTATAGCTGAACCGTTTAGGTGACTAGCTTCGCGAACCATTTGAGCTTGTAGGGCTATATCCAATTCTATAATTCTTAGCCTTGTTCTTGTTTTCAATCGGCTGCTCAACTGGTTTACTTGGTTCTGAGGGTTCATGTACCATAGTTGATTTTACAATGTGAATAAGTTTCCCTTTGCATATATTCAGCTTTGGCATAGTATTACTAGTAGAAGATTCATCTTGGCCATTAAAGCCTAAACCAGTTTAATCGGTAACTGATTTATGTGAATCTTGTATTTCAGTCAACGTGACTGATGACTCATTCCAAGCTTGAATCAGCTTAGTTTGTCTTGAATTTTCAAGTTTTAACTGCTAAATCAAAGATTGGTTCTCAATCATTTCAGCTTTCTGTTCAGCAATCTCATTTTTCATACTCAACCATTAAACTGATTCATCAGTTTCAGTTTTGTTGTCTTGGGAATCAGTTTGCTTTGGATTGGCCTTCTCAAATGAGAGAGCAAGCTTGTGATACTAGTTCTTCCCGTGTAAAATCAATTGAACTGAAATCAAATACTTGTTCATTGTTTGACTTCAGTTCTATGTCATCAGCCATTAAGCACTTCACTTCATCTTCATCACAGGAGCTGCTCAAGATCTCAGAATCTGATTCGTCACCATCAGTTTATGCCCATTTGGATTTGCTTTGTTCAGCTATCGGGACTTCATGCTTCTTTTTAAATGATATTTTATCATCCTTATCTCTTTTTCAGTGCTCAAATGGCTTCTTTTCTTTTTCAGTAGAACGTCGACTGTCATTCTTTAGCTTAGGACAGTCAGCAATAAAGTGTCCATTTTTGTCACAGTTATAGCAAACATTTGGTTCTTCTTTAGAGATGTTCCTGGGATATTGTCCTTGAATTAGCCTTGATTTCTTCTTATGAATCTTCCAAACTTCTTGATGAACAGTGACATAGCATCATTACTTAGCTGTTCTATAGAATTTTCACTTGAACCAGTTGGTTTAGATTTTAAGGCGCTAGAGCTCCTTCGGATCCATCCTCCGAAACTTCATATAAATATCATCCAAGCGACCCCTGACAGCACTCCCAAAATGCTGCTCTAGTAAGTGGGCCATCCCCTCAAGCACTCATGAAGCAGCATCCAGAGGTGGTGGTTGTAACTCCTTACGTCTCTCCTCCTGCCCCTCTTCCTCAGTACTCATGGAAATAACACGTCTGGGAGGCATCACTGTTCACGTCGTCCAAAACAAGTAACCAACATGCACATAAATTTTAAATTACGTCTAGCTTCTTAAATCATGTATCATGTAAGCATTTAAAACTCAGCATATAAATCTTAAAGCAGTAAAACTCGCAGAGTTGAGGCGTGACTTGTTGTGCTTCTCCTAGTTGCAGTAGCACAACCCTTTCGGGATCCTTCACTCTGATGCCAACTAAAATGTTTCTTACTTTTTAACTTTAAATCCTACTAATTATTTATATATATATATATATATATATATATATATAAATCATGAAATTCGAAACTCTCCTTGAAAATAACTCAACATTTAAATCTTAAATGCATAAAAATCCATAAATCGTCAATCACTAAAATCATACGTCACTTTTTAAAATAATCCAAAACTAAACTTCAAAATAAAGCACAAAATTTATAAATAAATAATCCTCAAAATCTTTACGTAACAACTTCAAATACTAAGTGCGGAAAATAAAGTCTCTCGGGAATGTACTGTCAGACTCGATTCACTCAAGCATCAGTGCCTCCCTCAAAATCATCTACACCTGCAACCATCTAAACCTAGTGATTCTAATGTCCCATCACGTTCTAACAATACGTAGCAAATAATACATATACAAGCACATGCATTAAAATCATGCTTTTATTTAAAATAAGCTAGCATAAATTTGTAAGCGTAAATAAATAATAAATCATTAAATCGTATAGCTTTCCATCATCTAAATCATTTTGGGTGAAGTTTGATCATTGAAAATGACTACCTGTAATCATATCATCATGTGGTTGATGCGACTTTGATTGTTGCACTCCCAAGAGCAGGTTGTCCACAAGTAGTATAATTCGATGAGTCCGAATATCGTATACACAGAGAAAGCTAAGGTAATTACAAGTCCACTACAATGTCTTTTTGTTTTGTTTTTTTTTCTTTTAATTGTTTGAATCTTTAATTGGTAATTTTTAATTGTTCAAATTTTAATTTAAGTAGTTGAGATTAAATGGTCCACTCCTGGTATTTTAATAAATTTAACATTAATGAATATTATTGAAATCAACTTAATAAAATGGTTCCAATATATTAAATAATCATATTTATATTATGTTATATATTATTATCTTATAAGTATATATACCAAAACTTATAAATGTTGTCAAGTATTTATTGTGCTATATATATTTGTAAACACTAAATCAAGGTTCCCACTTTAAATGGTTGGTAAAACCAAACTAACATTTAAATTATAAAAGCCCAAAAATTCGTGTTTGAAAATTTGCGGAAAAATTTAAAATTTTTTTTTTAAAATAATCAAAATGCCTAATTCATAAAATAAACTGATAAATCAAGTTTAATGTTCAAAATAGCAGCGGAAGAAATTATTATTTGCAAAATAACAAGTTAAAGTAATCCAACAACTGATAAAAATGTTTGAGCATAAAAATGGTAAATGCTAAAAATGAGGTCCTCGGGTTCCACTACTGCCAACCCGAGCTAGCTCACTGGTCCCCACCCTCAGTCCCGTCCTCATCAGTACCTACAACAATCAAGTCTAGTGAGTCTAAAGACCCAGCATGCATATATCGTAAATAGCAAGTAGTAATAATAAAATTGCATGCGAAGTGAAAATAACATATCATGAGTCTGGCATAACGTAAAAATATCATGTCATGAGTAATTATAATACGTGCATAACTGAATCGATAATCGTAAGTGAACTGCTTGCTCGATAGAGCTCTGTAATAAAATAGCCTGTCATAATTTTGTTGAGATTATGTTCTACGCTAGTGGCCCATGAACTGAAATGAGTCGTCTGATCCGACTAATACCACAGTATACTGGGTGGAACTGGGTTGAACTGAACTGAACTGAACTGAACCGGTAAGTGACCACCGGGTGAAGTAATAATCCCATGATAATGAAGTGGCCACAAGCAATATCGCATAAATCTCAAAAATGAATATTTTATATTTTTGCACGTAATATAATTAAATAACATAATTAAATATCCTGCATTAATTTTACCGAATGGGTTGGATCGTTCCCAGGCTGGCTGCGACTTAAATCTAACATGAAAATTTTGCAAATGATATACTTGTCCAAACTTTGTAATTGACTCCAAAAACAAGACAATTACGCCCAATGACTTGGTATTTAATCATGACTCCGTACCAACCCAAACCAACATTTAGTCATGATTAAAATACACTTAAAATGATAAAATAATGCTCCTAACATTACATTACTTCGAAATTTGGTGAATGGAGGCCAAAAACATGAAACGCTCTTTCGAGAGTCATTTTGGCACATTGCACCGTAATTTCTCGTACAACCTCTAAACTTAACCGAATCACAAATGGCCAAAAACACGACCTTCCTAACTCAATAAGGTACTGTCCAGTCCAAGTCCATAGGCTAAAATCCAACCATGAACCCGAAACTCACCTCTGAACCACAGGTACAGTTGCTGTCAAGAAAATACAGCAGCTGTTGGCGCGTTTTCTTGCGTTGTTTTCGAGGCTAATGGCCATTGGGGCTTGAATCATCAACCAGGGCCTCTTACCAACATCCTGGGGAATGGTTTGAACCATGGCTAAGGGCCCTAGGCCAGCCACAATCCAAACCACAACCGAAACAAGCCAAGTGATTCACCCGAGAGCATACCTTCACGCGTGGGGTGCTGCGATCGATCGGCTGTCATGGACCATTCCCGTGATCATTTGATTGACCATGGCATGATCTAGACATCATGAGGTATTGTGTGAACCGTGGCTAAGGGCTAGAAGCCAACCAAGATCCACACAACACCCTTCAACCGAAATCAAACTCACACAAACAAAAATCAGAAAACTGAAACCGATGGGGGCTGTTCTTGTTTGTTTTTAAAAACTGATAGGACCATGAACCAAGCCATGAAAGGCCGACTTGGTCATGTCCTAGACATGTCAAGGAGGGATTCTAACCATGGGTGCAGCCCCTAGGGCAGCCAGGATCAGAAACCACACCTTAGGCAAGAAGACAAGAATCGAAACACAAAAATCTGCACTATGGGAGTTGCTGTCCATTTCATCTTGCTTGCGGTGAAGGGACTCAAACCGATGGACCAGCACCTCCCTACCACATCCTAGTTCATGTCTAAAAGCATCCTTGAGCCTCTGGAAATCGAGCCATACCCTGAACCACCAAAACAAGCAGAAAACGTGAAGCAAGGAAAGAAGGGCCGAAAATCTGCATGTTCATTTTCTGAAAATTTCTTGATATATTTCGGTTTTGCTAATAAGATCGTGGACAAATATGGTTTAAAAACATGTATATGACTTGATTGAAGATCAAGGAAAAATATAAACGTGCCTTGGTTCGTTTTGAAAGAAAAACGAACGAAACGACGACGCGGCGTGGAGGAGACGGAGTGCTCTTCACTTTCTTGCTTCTATTTGATTCTCTCTCTTGTTTTTCCCCTAGCACCTCACGATTTTTTACTCTGAATTCTCTCTGAATTTCGGTGCAAGGGAGAGGGGGAAATGGTTAGGAGAATGAAGGGGAGTTGCAATATAGAAGGGATTTAAATGGCATGACCGAGTCTTGATCTCTTTGAATTGTTAGATGAGGACTTGGTTTGATATCCAAAAGATTTATGGAGGGATTATGGAGGGTATGACCGATTCCTCCTATTCAAACAAGGCTAAGATATTGATTGATTAATAATTAATGGTGATTAAAGGTGAAAGTGTTATCATACCAAGAAATAATAAGGAAAAAGTCAAAGGTGGTGAGTTGCCAAAGAAATATTAAATCACCTATGAGGTGGCCGAAATTTGGCTATTAAGTGGAGGGGAAATATTGCTTAGTTAGTGTATTTTAAATCTTTAGAGTCTTATCTACCCATTAAATAATTTAGTGAATTAACACATTAATTATGGAACCTAAATGAACTTATTCCCTACTTACCTCAAGTTACTTAAATAATTCTTTAAACATTCTTTTACTTTAAATTAACTTATTAGTTAGCTAAAATAAATTCTGGGAATGTTTTCTTAATATTAAATTTTATCTCAAAACTCCAACTCCAGTCCGGCCTCACTTAATTAACTGAAAAGGTAACAATTAAACTAATGCGTAAAATAATTAAATTTAAAGGAAAGAATTTAAATACTCATACAATAATAATAAAAAAATCATTTTACTTTAAATGCTAGAAATTATGCATGACTTATACGTAGTCTGATTTACGGGTTCTACAACCCTCCCCCCCTTAAAAGAAATTTTGTCCTCGAAATTAAAACTCACCGAATAACTCGGGGTACCGACTCCTCATCTCTGGCTCAGACTCCCACGTAGCTTCCTCCTCTGAATGGTTGAGCCATTTGACTTTCACTCGCTTCACCAGCTTGTTCCGAAGCTTCTTCTCCTGTCTGTCTAAGATCTGCACTGGTCTCTCCTCATAAGACAGGTTCGGAGTAAGCTGCAACGACTCAAAGTTCAAGACATGCAAAGGATTCGCCATATACTTCCTCAGCATAGAGACGTGGAACACATTGTGTACTCCGGCCAGATTCGGCGGAAGAGCCACACGATAAGCTAGCGTCCCAAGTCTATCGAGGATCTCAAATGGTCCAATGAATCTCGGACTGAGCTTTCCTTTCTTCCCAAATCGCATGACACCTTTCATAGGTGCTACTTTCACAAAGACATGGTCGCCCACGGCAAACTCTAGATCTCTCCTCCTCTGATCCGCATAACTCTTCTGTCAACTCTGAGCAGTCCTCATCCTATCACGGATCTTGACTACTACATCGGCAGCCTGCTGAATAATCTCTGGACCCAACTCTGCTCTCTCTTCTACTTCATCCCAATGAACAGGGGATCTACACTTACGGCCATACAGTGCTTCAAACGGAGCCATTCCTATAGACGACTGAAAGCTGTTTTATAGGTGAACTCCACTAATGACAAGTTCGACTCCCAACTCCCTGAGAAGTCAATAACACAAGCACGGAGAAGATCCTCCAAAATTTGAATAACTCGCTCTGACTGTCCATCTGTCTGTTGATGGAAAGTTGTGTTAAACAGCAACTTCGTACCCATGGTCGAATGCAAACTCTTCCAAAACGAGGAAGTGAATCTGGGGTCTCTGTCAGACACGATAGAAACGAGAATGCCATGCAATCGGACTATCTCTCGGATATACAACTCTGCATACTGAATCATGGTGAAAGTCGTCTTAATAAGCAAGAAGTGAGCTGATTTGGTAAGACGATCTACTATCACCCAGATGGCATTTGATCCTCTGACTGACTTTGGCAAACCGGTCACGAAGTCCATGGTAACATTCTCCCACTTCCACTCGGGAATAGGAAGAGGCTTGAGCAAACCTGCTGGTCTCTGATGCTCTGCCTTCACTAACTGACAAGTCAGACACTCGGATACAAAACGTCTGATATCCTTCTTCATTCCCGGCCACCAATACAATAACTACAGATCTCTGTACATCTTCGTACTCCCAAGGTGAATAGAGTACGGCGACATGTGGGCCTCCGATAGAATATCTGCTCGGAAAGAATCACTGCTAGGAACCCACATCCTGTCTCGATATCTCACTATACCGTCGCTCACTGTATACAAGACACTGCCCTTAGCCTCGTCTCTCTGCTTCCACTTTGCTAACTGCTCATCTGCTGACTGACCACTACAAATACGGTCTAGAAAAGAGGACTGAATAGTCAAGGTAGATAGACGGAGAACTCTACCTCGAGGATAAGTCTCTAGACCAAACCTCTGCATCTCAGTCTGAAGAGGTCTCGAAACTGTCAAATGAGCCATCACTGCGACTTTTCTGCTCAGTGCATCCGCAACTACATTAGCTTTACCCGGGTGGTAGCTAATGTCACAGTCATAATCCTTCACAAGTTCCAACCAACGCCTCTGACGCATGTCCAGCTCCTTCTGCGTAAAGAAATACTTGAGGCTCTTGTGGTCGGTAAAGATCTGGCACTTCTCTCCGTACAAATAATGCCTCCAAATCTTCAGGGCAAATACTACGGCTGCCAACTCTAGATCATGGGTGGGGTAGTTCTTCTCATGGATTTTCAGCTGACGAGAAGCATACGCTATCACCTTCCCATGCTGCATCAATACTGCGCCCAAACCGAGCTTCGAAGCATCGGTATACAGAACAAACTCACCGGGCCCTGACGGCATGGCCAAAACTGGTGCTGAGATAAGAGCTTGCTTCAAAGTATCGAAGCTCTTCTGACACTCCTCGCTCCACACAAATTTAGCATTCTTCTTGGTCAATGATGTGAGTGGAACGGCAATAGAGGAGAATCCCTTAATGAACTTTCGATAATATCCTGCTAGCGCAAGAAAACTGCGGATCTCTGATGCATTCCGCGGCATATCCCAATCTCTGACTGCTGCAACCTTCGCTGGGTCTACCTCAATACCGCTGCTAGAGACAATATGGCTTAAGAATGCCACCTTCTCTAACCAGAATTCGCACTTACTGAACTTTGCGAATAACTTATGCTTCTACAAGGTCTGCAACACTGTGGTCAGATGTCTGCTATGATCCTCTTGATTCTTGGAGTAGATGAGAATGTCGTCTATGAATATTATCACAAACTGGTCAAGATACGGCTGAAATACGCGATTCATGAGATCCATGAAGATCGCTGGCACATTCGTAAGACCCAACGGCATCACAAGGAACTCATATTGGCCATAATGAGTCCTAAAAGCAGTCTTGGAAACGTCCGCATCTTTCACCCTCAATTGGTGATAACCGGAACGCAGATCTATCTTGGAGAATATCGAAGCTCCCTGCAACTGATCAAACAAATCCTAAATCCTCGGAAGTGGGTATTTGTTCTTCACTGTAACCCTGTTCAACTCCCGGTAGTCAATGCAAAGTCTCATAGAGCCATCCTTCTTCTTCGCAAATAAGACTGGCGCGCCCCATGGTGAAAAACTCGGGCGTATGAACTCCTTGTCAAGAAGTTCCTGAATCTGCTTCTTAAGCTTTGCCATCTTTGTTGGTGCTAGTCGGTACGGCGCTTTGGATATCGGAGCCGTACCTGGCATAAGCTCAATAGAAAACTCCACCTCTTGCTCGGGTGGCATACCAGAGACGTCCTCAGGAAAAACGTCGGGGAAATCTCTAACAATAGGAACATCTGCGGCTGACTGACTGGGTGCCTTGGGGATAGATATAAAGTTGCTAAGAATGCCCGACACCCTCTATGCATGAGCTTCCTAGCCAGGATATAAGGAATAATGCGCGGTAAGGGAAAGTACCTGTCTGGCTCAAATAAGAACTGCGCCATCCCAGGCGGTCAGACTAGAACAGATCTCTGCTGGAAGTCTATCAAAACTCTGTTCCGTAATAGCCAATCCATCCCTAGTATGATGTCAAACTCCGGCATCGGCAACACGATCAGATCCGCATAAACGAGGTTGCCATGGAGCTCAAGATCTATGTCTCGGATCACATTGGTAGCTGCCATCTCCTCACCAGAAGGCAATACTACTGAATATGCTACATCTAACCCAACGGTCTTGACCTTGAGGAAATTAGCAAAGACCTCCGAAATAAATGAGTGAGTGGCCCCTGAATCTATCAAGGCCTTCGTAGCGGAACCAGATATAAAAATTCTCCCTGAAAGGTTGTAACACTAAGCTGAACCCAATAATCACAAGAACTAACTTATAGAGATGCAAAGGTCAAAGTTCTTCTAACTTAAATTCCCAAAATAATACTGAGTAGAGCATGCAATCCTACTGCAATTCTATGTTCAAAATCTTAACCCAAAACATTAAATCCCAAATATAAACTTAAAGCGTAAAGGTACCTGTCATAAGCATGGTCTCCGGGTTCGTCTCCGTAGCATGGAGAGCAAACACTCTGCCTTGGGTAGGCAGATTCCTCTGAGCGCATTGCGGCAGCAAGTGGTCTAGACTACCACACTTGTAACACTTCCCAGAGCCATACATACACGCTCTGGCATGGCGGCGTGTGCACTTAGGGCAGACTGGATGCTCAAAAGTCTTCGGGGCTGGGCGTCCCCACTGCTGCTGCTGCTGCTGTTGACCTCTGTTTCTAGGCGGGCCGTGAAAAGGCCTCTTGTTCTGGTGTTGCTGCTGAGGAGGAGGAGGATGGTGTGGTACTGGAATCGGTCGCTTACCCTGGTGATCCCTCTCAATGTCACGCTGGTCCTGCTCTGGAGACGGCAATATCATAAGTAGTAGGGCCAGCCACCCTAACATCACGGCGCAAGATCGGCCGTAGTCCGTCCAGGAAGTGTCTCAGCTTTGCTCCAGCATCATTCGCAATTAGGGGCACGAAATGGAAACCCCTCTCAAACTTACGGATGAACTCCTTAACGGTCATATCTCCCTGCCTCAGGGTCATGAACTCCCTGGTCAACGTGGAACGCACCTCATCAGTAAAATATTAGGAGTAAAATACCTCCGTGAAGCGTGTCCAGCTCAGCGTAGCCAAGTTCAGGGCTACCGACGCTCCTTCCCACCATAAGCGGGCATCTCCTCCGAATAAATAGGTGGCACATCAAACTCTGTCTGCATCTCCAAGCTCCATGAACTCGAAGATAACCTCGAGGGACTTAATCCAGCCCTCGGCAATCATGGGATCAGACGTCCCTGAAAACTTCTTCGGACGCATCTTCATAAACCGCTCATAAGTAGCCTCGGGCCCTGTCGGCCTGGCTGCCACAGCATGGTTCCCCGCAAACTGTGCGAATAACTAAGTCATCCCAACTAGCATCTGGGCATTCATGTCAGGTGGAGGTGGAGGTGGTAAGTCCCTCTCCTGCCTCTGGTTCATGCCGTCCTCCTGGCGAGGCTCATCCTCTCTAGTGCGCTCGAGGATGCGTCTAGGGGGCATACTGTTCCATACATAACCCATACGTAACCAACATGCATAATTCCATAATTTATTTAAATTTAAATACTGAACAGTGAAAAAATCTGGACGTAAAATATTTCATGAAAACATGCTGTTAAATAATTCATGCTTTAAATAAAATGCGTAAATGTAAAACTTACAGACCAAAGACGTGACTTCATGAGCTTCTGTGGTCAGTAGTAGTACAACCCTTTACAAGAACCTGGCTCTGATGCCAGCTATAAAGGCCCGAAAATTCGTGTTTGAAAATTTGCGGAAAAATTTAAAATTTTCTTTTTAAAATAATCAAAATGCCTCATTCATAAAATAAACTGATAAATCATGTTTAATGTTCAAAATAGCAGCGGAAGAAATTATTGTTTGCAAAATAACAAGTTAAAGTAATCCAACAATTGATAAAAATGTTTGAGCATAAAAATGGTAAATGCTGAAAATGAGGTCCTCGGGTTCCACTACTGCCAACCCCAGCTGGCTCACTGGTCCCCGCCCTCAGTCCTGTCCTCATCAGTACCTACAACAATCAAGTCTAGTGAGTCTAAAGACCCAGCATGCATATATCGTAAATAACAAGTAGTAATAATAAAATTGCATGCGAAGTGAAAATAACATATCATGAGTCTGGCATAACATAAAAATATCATGTCATGAGTAATTATAATATGTGCATAACTGAATCGATAATCGTAAGTGAACTGCTTGCTCGATAGAGCTCTGTAATAAAATAGCCTATCATAATTTTGTTGAGATTATGTTCTACGCTAGTGGCCCATGAACTGAACTGAACTGAGTCATCTGATCCGACTAATACCACAGTATACTGGGTGGAACTAGACTAAATTGAACTGAACTGAACCGATAAGTGACCACCGGGTGAAGTAATAATCCCATGATAATGAAGTGGCCACAAGCAATATCGCATAAATCTCAAAAATGAATATTTTATATTTTTGCACGTAATATAATTAAATAACATAATTAAATATCCTGCATTAATTTTACCGAATGGGTTGGATCGTTCCCAGGCTGGCTGCGACTTAAATCTAACATGAAAATTTTGCAAATGATATACTTGCCCAAACTTTGTAATTGACTCCAAAAACGAGACAATTACGCCCAATGACTTGGTATTTAATTATGACTCCGTACCAATCCGAACCAACACCGAACAATCATTTAGTCATGTTTAAAATACACTTAAAATGATGAAATAATGCTCCTAACATTACAATACTTCGAAATTTGGTGAATGGAGGCCAAAAACATGAAACGCTCTTTCGAGAGTCACTTTGGTACATTGCACCGTAATTTCTCGTACAACCTCTAAACTTAACCGAATCACAAACGGCCAAAAATACGACCTTCCTAACTTGATAAGGTACTGTCCAGTCCAAGGACATAGGCTAAAATCCAACCATGAACCCGAAACTCACCTCTGAACCGCGGATACAGTTGTTGTCAAGAAAATACAGCAGCTGTTGGCGCGTTTTCTTGCGTCGTTTTCGAGGCTAATGGCCATTGGGGCTTGAACCACCGACCAGGGCCTCTTACCAACATCCTAGGGCATGGTTTGAACCATGGCTAAGGGCCCTAGGCCAGCCACAATCCAAACCACAACCGAAACAAGCCAAGTGATTCACCCGAGAGCATACCTTCACGCGTGGGGTGCTGCGATTGTTCGGCTGTCATGGACCATTCCAGTGATCATTTGATTGACCATGGCAT
The DNA here is from genome assembly GCF_025594145.1 of Primulina tabacum. NCBI lineage: Eukaryota > Viridiplantae > Streptophyta > Magnoliopsida > Lamiales > Gesneriaceae > Primulina > Primulina tabacum. The sequence continues at coordinate 11,732,326 of NC_134559.1, forward strand.
GATCTAGACATCATGAGGTATTGTTTGAACCGTGGCTAAGGGCTAGAAGCCAACCAAGATCCACACATCACCCTTCAACCGAAATCAAACTCACACACACAAAAATCAGAAAACTGAAACCGATGGGGGCTGTTCTTGTTTGTTTTGAAAAACTGATAGGACCATGAACCAAGCCATGAAAGGCCAACTTGGTCATGTCCTAGACATTTCAAGGAGGGATTCTAACCATGGCTACAGCCCCTAGGGCAGCCAGGATCAGAAACCACACCTTAGGCAAGAAGACAAGAATCGAAACACAAAAATCTGCACTATGGGAGTTGTTGTCCATTTCGTCTTGCTTGCGGCGAAGGGACTCAAACCGATGGACCAGCACCTCCCTAACACATTCTAGTTCATGTCTAAAAGCAGCCTTGAGCCTCTGGAAATCGAGCCATACCCTGAACCACCAAAACAAGCAGAAAACGTGAAGCAAGGAAAGAAGGGCCGAAAATCTGCATGTTCATTTTCTGAAAATTTCTTGATATATTTCGGTTTTGCTAATAAGATCATGGACAAATATGGTTTAAAAACATGTATATGAATTGATTGAAGAGCAAGGAAAAATATAAACATGCCTTGGTTCGTTTTGAAAGAAAAACGAACGAAACGACGACGCGGCGCGGAGGAGACGGAGTGCTCTTCACTTTCTTGCTTCTATTTGATTCTCTCTCTTGTTTTTCCCCTAGCACCTCACGATTTTTTTACTCTGAATTCTCTCTGAATTTGGGTGCAAGGGAGAGGGGGAAATGGTTAGGAGAATGAAGGGGAGTTGCAATATAGAAGGGATTTAAATGGCATGACCAAGTCTTGCTCTCTTTGAATTGTTAGATGAGGACTTGGTTTGATATCCAAAAGATTTATGGAGGGATTATGGAGGGTATGACCGATTCCTCCTATTCAAACAAGGCTAAGGTATTGATTGATTAATAATTAATGGTGATTAAAGGTGAAAGTGTTATCATACCAAGAAATAATAAGGAAAAAGTCAAAGGTGGTGAGTTGCCAAAGAAATATTAAATCACCTATGAGGTGGCCGAAATTTGGCTATTAAGTGGAGGGAAAATATTGATTAGTTAGTGTATTTTAAATCTTTAGAGTCTTATCTACCCATTAAATAATTTAGTAAATTAACACATTAATTATGGAACCTAAATGAACTTATTTCCTACTTAACTCAAGTTACTTAAATAATTCTTTAAACATTCTTTTACCTTAAATTAACTTATTAGTTAGCTAAAATAAATTCTGGGAATGTTTTCTTAATATTAAATTTTATCTCAAAACTCCAATTCTAGTCCGGCCTCACTTAATTAACTGAAAAGGTAGCAATTAAAATACTGCATAAAATAATTAAATTTAAAGGAAAGAATTTAAATACTCATGCAATAATAATAAAAAATCATTTTACTTTAAATGCTAGAAATTATGCATGACTTATACGTAGTCTGATTTACGGGTTCTACATAAATTGTACCAAAAAATTAATATTATGATATATTGATATATAATAAATCAAGGCATATATAATAAATCAAGGCATCCACTTTAAATGGTTGGTAATACCAAACTGACATTTAAATGGTTCCAAGAATTTAATGTAACATATAGCAATAATAAATCAAAACTCCCACTTATAAGTAGGGTATAATAATGCTTAAATAAATAAATATAACATAAACAATAAATAATGATTAAATAATATAAAACATAGATTCTTACCTTTTAATAACCTTATTATTATACCAGGAGTTTCACATTTTCATTTCAACTTTGGAAAGTTAGCTACTCATTATTCAAAGTGTAAAAAACTTTGAATATGAAATTAACATGCTAATTATATTTAAATGAAGAAATAAAGGAAAAACAAAGAGAGATATTATGAACTCAAAGGCTTGTTCATAAAATGAGAGATATCTCAATACATTATAATGCACCCCTATTTATAGCCAAATTTAGGGAGACAACCACAAATAAAATATTATTTTTTTACGCATAAGTCTTCATTGGTGTTCCAAGCAATTATGTCACATACACATCACTTTTGAAAATCTTCCCATCCGAATTTTCTTTTCCACATAAAACAAAACATGTAGATAATTGAGTTGTTTGAATTGTGATATTTTTTTAACCATTTGACCAAGTAATTTGAGAGATATGGTCAAAATGCTAGAGCATGGTAAAACTGCCACTTCTTTGGTAACTTTATTTTTTGCTTAATTTGATCCCAATTTTGAGAAGATTTTTATCTCATGCTTGTCACCAATATTGTGGATATTATCATCAACTTTCTACAGGTCCAAGAATCATCTTAATCACATTTGCAATGCCAATGTTATTCTTGTTTTATCGAACCTGTAAAAATAATAAAAACTTATAATTACACAACAACTTATTTTTTATACACTTTATTATAAAACATATAATATTTAAAAATTTAATAAAACAAAAACTATAAATTTATATTATAAAACATTTAATTAATGTACAATTTTTATGTTTATCAGTGGTCAACTAATCAGTCTTAGCTCACCAAGTACCTGGGGGCGTGGGTGTCAACAACTCTCGTCACTGGGCCATGACCAAATATGGAAATACGATAGTCGGACTCCTTCTATGGCCTTCTCCCGTAAACATGCCCTTCTGGGGCTTTTTCCCTCACGATATCCCCAATCACATCATATATGCCATAATCAATTCACATCCTTCAAATATTTTTCCTTTCCTTTTATTTATAAAATATCGTATTCTTCAAAAATCGTAAAATATCATTTTTCGGGAAAAATCATACAACCTTTGCATATATCATAAAAATATCATATTTTCATCATAAATATTTTAAAATATCATTTATCATGCATTATGATTTTTCGGGACACTGCCAGACCTTTCGAACTACCGAGACTAAATTGACAATTTTACTCCTGGACCTCGAACTTCCCAATTTTTGAAATTTTCTTCCTTTTCTTGACTCGAGCCTATCCCATAACATCATATAATCTTATTTTTGACTTATAATATTTTTCTTAGACGTAAACCCGAGCTTTTCGATTTTTTGACTTAATAACTAAATCATGAAGCGTTTTAAACCCGAATTAGTTTCAAACTTAATATTTTCTACCCAAATTTTTAAACATAAACTTTTCATCCCTAAAATATCCTCGTGAACCACGAATCAACCCCCATGAACCATGGTTCGAACCAACTTACTTATCTTAGCCATTCGAACCCATCCTTTCTTCCTAAGCCATGGTTTCTAAATTACCCGAGCCACCCTCGAGCCACCTCAAACCAGCCCTTGACTAGATCCTCTTGGACCACCCTGGACTTGCCCTGACCCACACCGAGCCAGCCCCAAGCCTCCCTCGAGCCAATCGCTCAGCCCGACGCCGCGCGCCCCATGCGCGAGAGCCCTAGGGCTCGTGGCTTTCCCTCCTTTGAATTACAGCCTCCCAATGCCTATCCATCCTAGAGCCACTCTCCTGGACCCCTAGCCTACCTTCCTGAACCAGCGCACCAGCCCCAGCCGTCGTAACTAGCCGTGCGCCTCCTATGCATGAGAAACCGAGGCTTGCGGCCCTATTTCCTTCAGGCCCTGATGAGTCCGGGCGCCCTAGGACTCCTCTTATCTCTGAACCAAACCATGCACAGGGCTAGGACCATGGTTGGCTGAGCCCTGGTGCAGCAGCCCCTAACCGTGGCCAACCTCCCATGAAACCCTTTAAAACCCTAGCCCCTTTGAGCCCTTCCATGAACAGCCCCTTCTAGTTACTGTCCAGCCTTGGTTTCTCCTTTAAACGACACTTTTTACGACCCCTAAACGTCTTCTATTGGCGCCGTGTCCCTTAGAACCTATGACTTAATTCTTATATGCATAGAAATATCGGAACTTGAAAAATATACGTCTAAACATAAAACGATTTGAACATAAACGTTTTTCATGCTGGAAAATATAAATCATGCATAATATAATTTTAATGGTGCAGAAATAAAGTTTAAAAACTGCCTTTGCGTTAAAAAAACTCAAATGTTCGATCATTGGCGTGGGTTGCGAAGAAGGACGAACGGGCGACGAAAAATCTTTTAACTTTGCTCTTGAAATTTTCGAATTTTGGTGTGATGTGTGTGGTTTTGTACGGATGCTAGGAATCTATTAGAACCCTAGTTTTGATTTGTAAATTTTCAAAATTAGTGTTTTAAAAAGTTGGGGTTTTAAGTTTTTGGGTCTAGGAATAATTAGGCCCTCAAATCCTAGTTAAATTAGGCCCATTAATACCCATTTAATTATAAAATAAAATTTTACCAAATTCATTTTCAAAACTAATAACTTTTGGGCTTTTAAAAGTCCTTCATTTGACTGAAACCGACTTCCAGGATAAAATTCGAACTTGTTTCGTAAAATATTCGGACTTCATCATTTTTAGGAAATTTTCATCTTATTTAAATCATTTTATCGAGCCTTAAAAATATTTATCGAAAAATATTTTTCATCTTGGTCGTCTTGTCTCTTTTCACCAACCTAATATTGAGTATCCAGATTGAATATTTAATTTCTTGAAATCATGCAATCTAAACATTTAATCATGTAATATGTATCATTTAAGCATTTAAAATCAATTAAATAAAGCAATTAAGCAATTTAAATAATTTTCATGCATACGGTTTACGTTGACTTTTGGACGATACAAATTCAATTTGGATCAATGCCTAAAGAATGACTTTGAAAAGGAATAAATGAAGAACATTCCTTATGCTTATGGTGTAGGAAGCTCGATGTATGATCAAGTTTGCATTAAAATTGAAATTGTATATATAGTTGGAATGTTGGGGAGATATCAGAGTAATCCGGGTATGGACCACTGGAAAGATTTAAAGAAAGTGATGAGATACCTTCAAGGGACCAAGAACTACATGCTTATGTTCAGAAAACTGAGAATTTGGAAATGATTGGCTACTCTGATTCAGACTATACTGGTTGCATTTATTCAAAAAAATCCACTTCACGATATATTTTCTTGCTAGCTAATGCAGTTGTATATTAGCGAAGTGCAAAGTAGACTTTGACTACTACTTCCACTATGGAGACTAAGTCTATATCCTGTTTTGAGGCCTCCTCATATAGTGTTTGGATGAAGAGTTTTATTTCAAGGCTTAAAATCATGGATTCTATTTTTAGGCCATTGATACTATTTTGTGACAATCTTCCGGCTGTTGTTTTTGTAGCTAAGAATAACAAAAGTGGAAGTCGAAGCAAGCACATTTATATTAAATACTTAGCCATAAGAGAAAGTGTTACAGATAAGATTATGGTTATCTAACACATTAACATTTAATTGATAATTGCTGATCCCAAGACTAAAGGCATGCCACAACTTAAATTTAAGGATCATGTAGAAAGTATGTGACTTGGTTCCTCTATGTAATTTTGTTATAAGAACAAATTCATTTATTAATAAAACTTTGTTATGATATTTTTCTCATATTTATTATTTGTGTGCACATTCATTGATTTGACAAATATCACAAAGTTTGGAACTTGAAAATATGGTTTATTTATTAAGTTATTTCATTTAGATAATCATGGTATATCGTGATACAAGGAAGATAATATTCGCTTTAAGGGGACTTATTGTCATGATTCGTGTATTTTGTTTACTCATTTGTTAATGATGAGATGTATATGAGCCAAGTGGGAGAAAGTTGGAAAATATTTATTAAGTTATAAAATCTTATCCCGTTAAGTGGTCCATATGTTGATGACTAAAAGATTTAATTATGCACAAACTTCATGTTATTTACTGGTCATGTGTTTGTAAATATTTAGATGTACAAATTATATCGTGATAAATTATCTTGATCATATTGTTTATCTTATATATTAATGTTATCATATTTTTAAATTCAAAATATATCATCATGATAAACCACAATTTAAATTTAAATTTATCCGATGATGGTACAAGTTTTCTATAAATAGTTATGTTTAGGATCTTAAGCATACACGCCTAAAGTTACACAACACCATAAATCTTAAACCACTAAATGAAATCCAAGAGGTGTTCAAGGTATTTTTCAATTTCAATGGCTAATGGTGATATTCTATTCATTTTTTCAACGTTCAGTATCATGTCATTAAGTTTAAACATGAATAAATTCTTACATCGATCAAAAGATTTTTTAAAAAGTGTCGAATTTAGCTCGGATTCTACATGTTGTACATGATCCAATGGTGCAACTAATCAAATCGAACTAGTTTCGGCTAGTACTGGTACGAAGAAACTCACCTTTATGTAAAGGCCTTTAGCTCCTTCTATGAACTCACAGATGCAAGTATCTCCCATTCAGGGGCGAAGCCAGAAATATGGCTCTGCCCGGGCTAAAATTTTAAACTCTACAATTTTTTAATATATTAAATTGATCTACCTGGGCTAATATTATATTATTCCAAAATTATATAAAATTTACATATAATTTTAAAAAAAAAATTAGGCCACCCGGGCTTATAGGAGCCTTTGGCTCCGCCCCTGCTCCCATTACAACGTCATTCCTTCTAAAAAGAAATTTTCACTCCCAGATTACACTATTCGCAAATCCGTCCATTATATGTAATTTTGATTATAATAATTGTCATTACTAAAAGAAATAGGGAAATTGATTATTCTAGTCTATTTCAAAATCATAATTTCAAATATGGCCTTCTTTATTACACATTTTGCATTATGTCTTATTTAATTAAAAAAAATCCTAAAATACCCTTTCTCTATGAACACACATGTTCCATTTCCGTGATTCATTTGTTTAATTATCTATTATTTCTCTTTAAGAGTTGATTTAACATTTGTTCTGTTTTATTTAATTTATAATATATTAATTTTTTTAATATTACTTACTTATATCAATAAACATATTTTAAAAAAATTATGAATTGTTAGTTTGAATTAGTGCATACGAAAACACCAAGCTTATAATAATTTAATTACGATTGTTGCTCATCTAAAATAATATAAACAAAATCACCAATCACCATGATTATGAAACGTATTATTTAAGTCAATGTGAGTTTATACAAATATAAACAAAAAATCTGATTGTCTCAATTAAGTCTCTACTTTATTCTATGCTAACAGTTTATGAGTATGCACAACAAACCTTCAAAAAATAAAATGCATAAAAATATACTCGACAAAAGAATTATTTCAAATTATCACCACTCTATGTACAAATACATAAAATTTATAAGATTACTCGAGAAATTACGAAAAAAGTTCATCGAATCAAAACAATTTTTAATAAAACAACAAACGATCGATTTTAATTTTTTCGAAAACACAACCTCGTGAACGTCAAAAAGTAATCCAAACTATACTAATTTTTTCCAACCTGCCATATGGTTTCCGGGTACTAGAGAAAATCATAAAGGGAGGGGTGAAACGGTAAAATCAATCAACCGAGTCCCCACAATAAAACTCGAACCGCATTTCGTTTGCTCCGATTCTTTTGGTTTCTCTTCAATGGCGTCCCGAGTATTGCTCCTCCTTGTTGCTGTTCTACTGCCCGTGCTCTTCGCGGGAACTGCATTTGCAGAATCCGCGTTTCTTGTTGAAGGAGAAGGTTCCGCTGCTTTTCAGGTCCGGGATGACGCCGTGTCCCAAGTTACGGCGGCCGATGCTTCCTCTGAACTGGAACTGCTCCAACTCAAGTCAAAGATCTCTTATTTAGGTATCATTTCTTTTATGTAATGGGTTTTTTGATTGATTCCTAGATTCTGTATTTTGGAAGATCTTATCACTTCAACCTTGTCTATTTGGTTTGAATTTAGTTATGCTTTTATTTCGAATTCATCGTGTACTGCTGGTTAACCGTATCGATCAGGTGTTTTCTTATACGGGCTTGTGAAATTATTGTGTGTTAATTGTTGCTTATCGTGATTTATGAAATATTTGAGAATTTTTTTAGTAATTTTGATTTTTGAATGGTTTTGGGATTGAAGAAACGAGCATTGAGGAAAAAACGGGCGAGTTGAAAGAAAAGGATGGGAGTATTGAGCATTTGGAGAAAGTTATCCAGGAGAAGTCAAATGTGTTGGTTTCACTGCAGAGCACAGTTCAATCACTTGGGGTGAAAATTTGTACTGGATGTTCTTCAAGTCTCGTTTAATGATTTAATCATTAGTGATGTGTTGAATTTTTCTTTCATTCTTTCTAGGAAAAGGCAACCTTAGATGTGAAAGGGCGGCCGGGAGAGGTGGATGCTCACATTAACAACATCAAGAAACAGGTGTTAACATCGTTGTGTGGATTCTGGAAAAGATATTATCATGGCAAATCTTTAATTTGTATTTATGCTTTGTGTTTGTGGGTTCTTCTATGATAGATTATTAATCTTAAAAAGGAGATTGGGGCACAAAATCAGAAAAAGGATGATCTTGAAGTTCAAGCAAATATAGCTGAGAAAAAGATCGAGGGGATGAAGTTGAATCTTGAAAATGTATGTTCATTGTTGTATAAATGTTCATTTCCCGGAGAATGTTCTGGATGGAAGAGATTTCCACTTTTTGATGCTTTTCACTTCGTTACAGCTCCAAAGGATAAATGACGAACAAAAGTCAAAGATTCGCAATGCTCAGCGTGCTCTTCAAGTGGCAGAGGTTTGTTCAACCCCCAAATTACTTCTTTTCTTTTTAATATACACAGTGTGCGTGTGTAACGGATGCTTTGGTTGGTCTTATAGGAAAAAATGCTGAAAGCTAAATCGGAGGTTTCTTCCGTTGCCAAACAGCTAGAAGAGGTGATTTTATTTTTTCTCGTTTTTTCACCTTGACTCCTTTTTTAACTTGTTTGTAGATCTGTCACTTTCTGATTCTAGGTTCAACGTTGATGGATTGATGGTGACCTGTTATATTTACTTTTTGTGTGATCCATATCTTTGCATTTTTACCAATTTCCTTTAATTTAACAATTCCAGGTTATTGTCTTAAATTTATGTGTGCTCTGACAGGGAAACAAGTAACAATGCACAAAACTAGCTGGCATTACTTACAATGCTATTCATGTTAGGAAAGTATTGAAAATGAAAGTTGTACAGGGATAAATATATTTTGTTATGGTTCATGCATTTTAATCCAAGAAAATTAAATCGTGAATAGGTTTTGGTTATGTTAGAGGATATATTATTTGCCACGAGACATACTGGGAACTCATTTAGATTGAGTTTCACTGTAGTGGCACTCTCATTTGGAATTCTTTCTGAAACTGATGCTAGGAAGCAGCGCCTTTGATGGGGCTGGTGGCACAGATATTGGGATAGAATCTCGTTCACTGACGCATAATGGGACAAGAGCACTCAACTATTTCCTTTAATCCATTGAGATGTGCTGAGTGTTGAACTGGATTTGCATAGGTAGAGAGAGGCATTGCATCACTTGTTTTGAATCTACATGATTAGTTTGGTTTGCTAGTCCGCCCATTGATTTCAAAGTCTCATAGTCACTTTTATGAGTGGTGTCGTGTTTTAAAGATTTAACATGTATATTTACATGACAAAAGCCTGAGCTGGTCTATTGTTCAAAAAATCTCCATCCACAGAATTGATGGAGTCGAAATAACTTGAATGATAAAAGCTGTTGGCAAAAAATGGTTCGATGAAGAACATATAATTGCTCTAGCTGAGGATGGTTGCTCTTGTACTTTGTGTTACATAGACTAACTTCATTAAATCTAATTATGACTAGGTTCGTCAAGCTTGGTTGCCATCTTGGCTGTCTACTCATTTAGTTCATTTTCAGGTAATGTACTTCTTATGAGGAAAATTTTTAAGGGAGCTTTCTCTTAATGAATTGTCTTAAACATGCAGTCATTTGTAGTAAGGCAATGGAATGAGCATGGGAAACCAGTATTGGATCTGACAATTCAAGAGGTGTTGTGCTTTCATGTCATGCATTATTTTCTCTTTACATTTGATTGAATTTTATGTCTGTATCCAAGCTTGATGTCTTTCCATGCAAAAGGCTCCATTAATTTCGATATTTTCTTTGTAACCGTTCTGTTTATAATGACTATTCAGTCTCTTAAGAAGAAATCTGAAGTTGATAAGAGGATGCAGCGTCACGTAGAGACTTTCAAAAAGGCAAGTTATTTGGAGATGTCTTTTATTTTCAGGGTTCGAAATAGTTTCAAATTCTTGTTTTTGTTAGTTAGTAGAGGCCACAGGGTTCTCTGCTGCTACTTGTGACAATGGAAAAAAGGTGAATTTTTTGAAAGCTTTTGTTTTTGTATGGTTTAACGAGTAGGAGATATTTCAATTATATGTTTGCAGCAATGGCTCCCAACTATCAAAAGTCGCTGCAAAACTTTTGTCGATGATTTTCAACCACTGGTTCAATCACTTTCTACTCAAGCCATTGATTATTATCATGTGGCTCACAGTGCCATTGAACCACATGTGGTAAAAGTATTAGAGGTGACGGATCCATACTTCCAGGTATGCAATAAAAATCTTTGGTGATTAAAAATTTTACATTGTCAACTCAAGTTGGCTCGATTTATCGATTGATATTTTAACAGGAAGCCAAGATGTTCACAAAGCCGTACGTAGATCAAGTTTCAAAGCGTGCTAAACCTCATGTGGATAAAGCACTTAAATCTTTTAGGCCCTACTCAAAGAAAGTGGCTCGCTACCATAAAAAGATCACTAAAAAAGTGCGTGTATACCATTCCCTGGTATGAGCCTGCATATATCACAAATATTTCTTTTTGGCTTTGATCTTTCCCCCTTCAAAGTTAACGTATTAACATTTTGAAGGTCGAAGCAACTCTACATAAAATATTAAGAAGTTACGAATTGACAAAACCTCTTGCGACACCAAGATTTGTTTGGTTTACGGTAAGTCTGGCACAAGAGTAGCACTTCCTAAATTTGACGTGCTATTACTCATAAAATCTGTATTTTTATCTCTTGTTCTTTTTCTATCTAGGCCTCAGTTTTGATGGCAATGCCCCTGGTTGTTCTTTCCAAGCTACTTCTACGGTTAGTGTTTTCCATATATCTTTAAGTTGTCAAGTATTTTTGCATTTTAATGTCCTTCCGATCCCATTTACAATCTGCAAGAAATGTGGGACTCCTGTGAAAATCGGAACAAACTGCTGAGAAATCAAAATGGAACTGAATACCTGCTACAGTTGCATCATCCATTCAGAATTTGCCTTCGAACTTATGCTGAGTTTTGATTTTACATTGCAGTAAAGAGCCAAAGAGACGCCGTCGGCATACCCATAAGACAAGCCATACTCATCGGAGGAGTAAACGTTCGCGTCAGGACAAATGATCTTACACAAGATATCTAGGCCACACCCACGTATACTCCAAGTATCAAAATTTTAGGTACCATAGTCAGCATTCCATTTCAAAACACTACAATAAAACATGGAGTTTAGCAATAGAATCGGCGACGGAAATGTTTCTTTCACTAACCAACGATTATTTTGTGGTGAAATCTGCATCTGGACCTGTTGATGTCCTCTTTTCAATTTTTTGTTTTGAGTTGTATTCTTTTATAAATGATAAATTATATTATTTTTTCATATTTTATGAGTGACACGAATCTCTCTTACACTTGTTATTCAGTTACATATATAAATGTGAAACGATCCCAATCGTTAAACAACCTGCTCGGTTTTTTTTTTTTTTTTTTTTGCCACAGGTGTTCAAGCTAGTTAATTAGGTGAGTGTTTGACAAATGATCATGAGTTTGATTTTTTCTATCGATAATTTTCGGGTGAGTTTGTACACATGGTTTGTCTAGTACGATTTATCTGACTAACGACGTTTACAAGTTATTACATTAATATGAGATTCACTGGTACGTATGAGATCTTCATAATAAAAAAAAATAAAAAATAAGAGGAAAAAAAGTCTTTAAAATTGAAATACTTGTTCTTAATATTTTTATCTTTAATTCAGCTTTCTATAGTATCTATACTATGCTTATAAAACAAAATGGATCACCATTTTTTAATAAAATATATTATCTTATTTAAGTTATCATAACTAATCACCATGATTACTATAGCTAATTATATTAAATATTATCAATATGTATTTTTATTATTTAATTAAAATTAAATTTGACAGATCATGACACACATGATGCCGTGTGTTCCGTAAAAAAACAAAGAATGAGGTCTTTTTTTAAAATTTTAAAATAAAGGTAATAATTTTTTTAAATTGAAATAGTATGAGATAAAATAAAATATAAATAAAAATTTTATTATAATATAATAAAATCATATTATTAGTTGGATAAAATGGAAAGTGTTTTAGACAAATTCAAAATTATATTATGATTTTATATAATTAATATAGGGTGTTTTGTATTATATATATTAATAGATAACTACCGAGCATCACAAAATATTGGAATAAAATAAATTATTCTACTTAGATTAAAAAAAATATTTTCCACTAAAACGACTCTATAGGCAGACGAGGTACACACAGGACCATTAATACATAATTTAAAAACTTATAAAAAAATTAAAACTTCTGCTCTTTTATATTTTTTATGTTCTATGCTACTGAAATAAAATTATGTTTCTGTCATTTAATAAAATGTTTTTTTTTTTTTTAAGTTAGTGATGCGCAGATGCTATATCTAAAATATATTTTTTTAAAAAAATACTTGAATTATTGCATCTAAAAATCTGGTAATTTTTTGGTCGTTGATTCTCCGTCTCGTTTGGGATGAGATTTCGAATTTAAAAATTAATTATAACAAATTCATCCCCTTATTTTTGCCTAAAAAAGTAATGGTAATTTTTGGCAGGTGATAGATAATTCAGGGCTTATAGCCCAACAAAGTTGATCAGATTTTACTCTTGGGGCCTTCCCTCGTGTCCATCTTGTCTCCGGGAACATAACGAGTCTCTGTGTGAATTTAATTATTTTGAACATAATGAGTGTATGTGACTTTAATATTTTTGGATTATCTTTCAATCTCCTTGTGGGAAGGATGTTTACTAGAAGGTTTCAGATATCAAATTTTTTTGTAATAACCCGATTCAATAGGTCTTTATCAATGCCTAACTGAATCTCATAGTTTAACTTAATTACTTAAACAATACTAGACAGTACACTAATTGTCATTTTACAAGTTTTTCGAAATGAATATACTAAGCATAAATTTATCCTCAATGATCTGATATAATACTTAAGCGTGCGCTAAAAAATTTTGAAAGCAGTTCTGATTTACAAGTTTCTCTATTTATAGACTTGGATTCAACGATCAATAAAATCAAATATTATATCAGTTCCAAATACGGCAGCCGTTAGTCCCGTCTTTTTCATGTCACTGTCTTTTCTGACAATTCATGCGCTTTAGGTCGTGCTCACAGATTTCTGATAAATCAGAGACTGTTGATAGGGACGATTTTATCCTATAATTCAGCTTAGTAACTCTAAGTAGTCGAACTGATTCTTCAAAGAATATTTCTTCATTTAATCGACTATCTCTTAGTCTAGTTGGGCTTCAGCTATCAGTTCGGTAGACCTTGATATTGGTTAAGCTTCAAACAGATTTTGTCTTATAATTTTTTTAGTTTAGCTCATGTTTAGTTCAGTTTAGATCAGTATCAATTCAATTTGGATCAATTTGTTAAATCATCAAAATTTAATTGATCCAAAAAAATTTCTCTTTTTGGTGTTTGACTAAATATGAATTATAAATCTTAAATGATCCTAATACACAACAATTGTAGATAAACTAATAAGCTATCACTATATTCTATAAAAATCTTTGTGACTGCTCGAATGCTTGCTGACTCAGTTGATCTTTTTGAAAACTATTTTTTTCAGTGTTTTTCTTCTGACTCACTCTCCCTCTCTCACTTCCCCTATCTGAATAACTTCTTCTTTTTTTGTCATACTAGGAGTCTTCAAAATTTCAAGAAATGAACTCAGTTGAGTAGACATTGTATCAATTTTTGAGGACAGATCTTCATGGTCTTTGTCTAGCTTAACTGATAGCTCATGATTGGAGGTAGAAATTTAAGAACTTGATCCTTTTTCAGTTTGCCTGGAGAGAAAAAACATCCAATAACCTCCTTGGACAGGTGTGCTATTTATGTCTGCAATTTGTCTCGAAAGCTGTCCAGAGAGTTTCAGTGTTGATCGGGTTTCTACGAAGATTGGTGGGACTTGAGGTGATGGAAGAAAACTAGCAGTGATATTGTCCAAAATGTGGTCTTCAGAGATGTTCAGTTCTGGAGACAGAGCAACACATGGAATGTCTTTAACTGATATAGGTTGAGATACAATCATGGAAAGATTTGGATTTGAACTAGAGGATGGTCCTTGTTCAATCAGCGGAATCAGTTGAGCTTGAAAAACTTGTTCAGTTTGAAAATTAGACTGAGACACTGCATCTTCAATCCCTATCTGATTCATTAATTTTGAACAATTTCATCCACTACTATGTGAGCTTCACTTATCAAAACTTCAGCCTTGTTCAGCAAAGTCCACATCTCCAACTTGTTCAAGTATTTATTCAAGAGTTTCATCATTTGATCCAGCACTATTGAAAACGTCATGGACCAGGGCTTGTTCTTCGTGAAAATCCTTAGTACATTATTGTGCAATAGAATGCACAACTTCATAAATAGCAGTAAGAGAAATTTCTCTGATTAGAGGAGAAGATGCTGGACTTTGATGAGGCTGACTGGAGGGAGATTCATCCTCTTGCATTATGTCTTCCGTTGGGTTGACAAAGACCTTATCAGACTTTTCTCTAGAATTGGTGTCAACTGGTATGAATAACTAATGTCATTCTCCCAAACTTTGACTTTCATCTGCAAAGTGATTAGATCTATGTCCAGTTGATTAAGTACATCAATTTCATAGAAAGCAGTTGGATCATAGTTGGATCTAAGTTCTGCATAGATTTTATTGAGCTTCTTAATTCACAAGAGATCCATGAGATAATCTCTGCATCGAAGTGCTTTCACAATCACAACATTCTTAACTTATTTCGGAACTGCTTTTTCATGTAAAATAAACTTATCCAGAATAGTCTTCTTCTTCTTCAGTTTCTTAGCGAAGGTGACTGTTCTGAACTCAACCTATTCATCAAAGAACTCTCGTTGACTTCATCCATTAGTTAGTCAAATTGAGTCTGGAGCATCAATCACGTTTTCTTTTCCTTTCCCAAAAATTAGCATTGTGGTAAAGGTGGAATCCAGTCCTGACTTGTACTCAACTGGTTCCCTACTCACAATTCTGTTCTGTGGATTAGGAGATGGGTGAGTAGATGGCATGGGAATAACCCTTGGAAGCAGTGGCGGAGCCAGGAATCTGGCTCTGCCCGGGCTAGAATTTTAAACTCTAGAATCTTTTAATATTTTAAATTGATCTACCCGAGCTAATATCATGTTAATCCAAAATTATACAAAATTTACATATAAATTTTTTTAAAAAAAATTGGGCTACCCGGGGTTTATACATGTACCTCCACCCGTGCTTGGAAGGGCAGCCACAACTATCAGCTTCAGTTTCTCTGTTGGCTTGTCATTAGTTTTCTCAACACTTAATTCTTGGGAGACAGCAAGACTTTTGAGTGGAGTAGATGCAGGTATGGTTTTCAGGGTCCTTCGATTCTTTGGAGGAGGAGGAAAAGTGTGCGTCTCAGAGTAACTTGTCAGAAGGACCCGTTTCTTTTTTGTCTTTGGAGCCTCATCTGGCTGGCTTTCTTCTTTGATGCCTTCTTGGTATCAGCTAGTTCCTCTCCTATAACTTTCTTAACAACCAACAACCGAGTTGTAGAGATGTTCAGGGCTTGTCCCTTCGGCTTGAGTGATACAATATTGGAGGCATTGAGAGCCTTCAACTTATGCAGATGTAATTGTAGTCATGACCAGAAATTTCTCAATAGTAATGGCAGCAAATGAACTTGCCTTGTCTAATAGACACTTAGCCACTATGTCAACAAGCAAATAATATTCCAGCTTTATCTCTTTCTTCAGTCTTGATAGCTTTGTTGGATGCGGAAAACTTATCTTACATTTCCTCATTTGCATTTTGAGATATTTCAGAGAAGGCATAAATCCTTTACTTTGAAAACTTGAAGGGCCGAAGGTTGCTGATGTTTGCTGCTGTAATTTATGTGGGAGAGGTTGCTGATGGAGGGGAGTGGTGGCATAGAATTACAATGCACTAATGGGCCCTAATTTAGATTTTAAAAGGATTAAAAAAGATCTTGAGCCCATTAAACATTAAAATCAACCCAACAAACCCAATAACACTCCCGAAAAATATTTCATTTAGGTATAGTTTTGAAAATATTGCCCGAACCCTCAAAAAGTCTCCCGGTTCGTTAAAATTTGCGTACCGACTAAAAATACGACCCATCGAGTAAAAATACCCACCAAAGCCCAATTTTCGAAAAATATACTTAAAAAAACTTCATATTAATTAATTAAAATTAATCATTCAATAAAAATATTTTTCCTCAATTTTCTCCGATCTCCGTTACTCGTTTGAGCGCGAAATAGAACATAAAATTCTAATACATGAAACTTAAAAATAATCATGAAATAAACCTTACTAATACAATAACCAAGCATTAAATGCATAAAAATCCTTAAAACACATATTTTAGACAAAATCCTAGATTGCATGCATTCAGGTTACGTAGTTCGAATTTCCTAGACCTTAAATAATAGATCCAAAACCTTTTTTTGTGATAAATCTTCAAATTTTAAAATCTAAATTAGATAAGTATATATGGATGAGCTTTATGAGTTAATATGAACTATAAAAAAACAAGTAAACATGATATTGATAAGATTATTAGTATAATCATATGTTTATCATATATATATATATTGTGTGTGGGACCAGAAGAGAAATGGAGATTCAACCTTGAAATGTAGTTGGTTGTGTTTAGTTTTTCAAATTTAATTATTTCAAAAGTCGTAATTATAGAAGTTCGAAGTAATCGAATTGAACTGAAATTCCAATGGTGTTGTACATATGTTGTCTGACAACATAAATATGTTTGAAAAATTAGATGAGTTTTTAAAGGTAAAATTTAGATAATCGGGATACTACCGATGTTTTTTTATCATATCAATCTCATTTTTGTTACATTATTCAATTGGAATAAAGTTCTAAATTAACCCTTTACGTTTCTTTTTACATCTATGATTCAAAGAAAAGTTATTATTATTTTTTAATGGCTTTGACTCAACTAAGTAGAGCACCTTCACATTTCTATCTCAAATGGGACCTATGGCTTATTAACCAAATCGAACTAAAGAAGAAGACACCCATTTTTAGAATTTTTATTCGTGAAATTACAAGTCGAATTTTAGTTTCCCCCCCAGTTTTACGTATATATGAAGTAGGAGCTTAAATTTTAAAATTTTTTTAAAAAAATATTCTTCCAGTAAAATACTAATCAACGCAAATTAATTGCTTCGAACATATAAAAAGGAAGACCAAGACTTTGAATCTATCTAAATTAGTCTCCCGAAATTTAATTCTAGTTGTGCCCCACAATATGTGACAAAGTCCGATAAATTTGGTTTTAATAATGTCTTGTTCCGTTTGGCACCCCATTTTGGACCACGAAAAACTTTGTCAAGTGGGCAATACCTATATTTTGTTCTTGTAATATTAATTGAATATACTCACTATACTTTTAAATAAACTACTTTTTTTTGTAACTATGTTACCAATCAGGTAGCTCATATTTTCTTGAAAAAATTATAATTTTAGTCATATAAGTTGTCGTGTTTTAAATTTTAGTCGTGTAACTTATTACAGTTTAATTTTCATCCAATAACTTGGTTTTTTTCGTAATGTTTTGTTAGAAACTACTAAATCCACCGCATATTATTTATTAGACACTGATGCTCTCATGTGTGGCTCATGTGACAAGAGCAAAGTCTATATTGCACACATTAAATCTACCTAAACAAAAATAAAGCAAAACGACAAATATTTTCATCTCATTTTAAAGTATTGATTGAGGGTTTTTGTTTTACTTCTCTTTGTTGTTGTTTAGATGAATATTAATGTGTAACATAAGTTTTATTCTCATCACATATTATATGTCAAATAAATCATATTCGATTTGTTTAGTAGTTTATGACAAAAAAAATGACCCAAAAAAATCAAGTTATTGGATGAAACTAAACTCTGACAAGTTACATAACTAAAAAAAAAACATGTCGATTTTTTCTCCGATTCATATGTTTGTCAGGTGGGATGGACTTACCCTTCCCCTTTTCTTATTTTTGGATGTAATTGCAAATGAGTTGATTTAATAAAAAATTTATCCATTCTTTCTATGCCCATTGTATTAAAATTTATGCTTTCAGCTAATTTAGACAAATTTTCAAACAAGTATTTATACGAAACCTTAGGCTCCTTGATTGATAGAAGAACTGAAAATATGAACATAGAAGTGAAATGTGTGTGTGAATTGGAATTGTCCAAACGAAACTCCTTCGACCCAAATGTGGAATTTTATAGTTTTGAGTGTGTCACAGTCTCTCTCGATTGATATCAAAATCGTGATCGAGCCGCCCTACACCTCTTGGTCTAACTGCAGTACTCGAGAGTGAGTTCTCACGGCAATGTCTCGAATTCGAATTTCAAAGTAAATGGCGGTCTAAAGTGAGTTCTCACGACGATGTCTCGAATTCGAGTTTCAATGTAAAATCCTACTCTCCAAATTTTAGACAGAATTGTGACCGAGTCAAGGATTTCACTCCTCTTGTTTATGTCGGGTCATATGTATAATTAATTCGTCTAATTAATTTGAATGTAAAAAATAAAATATTGAAATGAAATTTTTATATAATTTTAAGGTATCATGATTTTTTTTTTTTTTTTTTTTTTGTGCAAAGGTATCATGGTACATTGATTACATGGTATGATTTTGGTGTCGTATTTATCGTCGTGTATAATTTGTCCACTGTTTTTGTTTTTTTCTTTTATTATTTTAGAGATATATTAGTTGTCATGGAATGTATAAATATTTTTAATTAAAATATAGGAGAATTAACATAAGAAGAATAATGTACACAACCTGTCACGTCCTATAAAAATTTCTCCATGGACATATCGTTTTTTATATTATAGGAAAAAAATATAATATGCGTCGCCTTTATATTATCATATGAAATATTAATTCCCACGTGGTATGATTAGAGTAAAGCTATATGATATATAAATCCATGTATAATAAATTAATATAAGCTGATTAATTTACATAAGTACAAATTGTGTCTATCCATGTGTCTACTCAGTGAATGTATATCAATATATAGTGCGAAGTGAAAGTAGAGGTGGGAACGGTCAGTGGCAACATATCAAAATTGTATATATGTGTGTATGTGTATGTGTGGTGTATGCAACGTGTTAAATTTGACATTTAAGTTGGGTAGGGATTGAATATGATATTTTTCCCAATTTTTTGACGAAATTAATGTTATTATACGCAACTTCATACGATTTATCATCCTTTTAAAAAAATTCTAAAGTGTATGGAATCTCTAAATAAAATCAATAGTTTTTCAACGATGATATACTTTAAAATCACAAGTGCATTTATCTCTTTTATATTTTGCCATTGGAAATTAATTATTATGGTTTAAAATATATTATTTTACAATATTATTGATTTTACATAAGATATCCCGCATTGTTGGGATAAAAAATGTGTTTATAAGAGAAGTGAATAAGCATTTTTTATTTTTTTTTAAGATAACTCGAGCTCGCCTGAATAATTATTAGCTCTTAATACATTTTCTTGAGTGGCTAAAAGTATCTAGACAGAATAAAAGATTTTGATTGCGAAAACAGGCTCGACTAGACTAGTAGTATAATATATATTCAATTTAAGATAATGTTTATCAATGCGGTTAGATGAGAACAATAAAATAGACAGAAACATAAGGCTTAAATAAATAAGACACGATATCTATGGATGTTCGGAGATTGACAACTTTTATGTCACATCTTCTTCCACTTAGAAAAGAATATAATAAAAGAATTTGATTTATACAAGCATTGTACAAACCCAATTTCATTAAGAATTATCATTGCCTAGATCGAAACTCTTACCGACAACTCAAACAACATAATAAATAAGTTTGGCTGTCTTTGGAACCCTTTTGTTACATATACAACATAGCAATTCAACAGATAGTTTTGAACAACTAGATTTGGTGAAATGACACAATTTGATCATTGATGATCTGTATGAAAAGTAATCACGTGCTAGTGAGTAGTTTTGTAATGTCCAAAAATCAGTACACGTAAACCGCATGCATAATTTAATAGGTTAATTAATTTAATTGATTTAAAAGAATTAAATGATAAATTCAATATGTTTAATTTATTTTAAATATTTATATGTTTATTTTTTATGAGATTTAAATGCATTTCTTGATTTGAGTTTTTCAGACGAATATTCGATGCTTGGTCGGGGATAGGAGACGGGATATGATTAAGGGGATAAAATTAAATGTAATATTTTTATTTTAAGCCAAGAAAATTAGTTATTTTAATGATGTATGAATTTTAACATTTTAAAATTCAATTTAAATTATTAGAAGATTTATAATATTTTAAGCGTTTTAAATGTAAATTTGGAATTTGCGGTGTAAAATATTTTTATAATGAATTTTATGCCATAATTAAATTATTTAATTAGTATTTAAATTAAATTAGAATTTTAAGTATTTCATTTAGCTATTTCGAAATTTGAAGATTTTAATATAAAAATTTGGTACTTGAATATTTTATTAGATTTTTGAGTGGGTCGAAATAATTAAATTAGTATGAGTTTAGCCTATTAAGTTATTTTATTAGACTTTTCCTAACCCTAATTACTTATACTAATCACACACACCAACACACACTCTCGTTACTTTTGGAGGAAAAAGCCAGGGTTGTGCCTCTCTTGAGCAGCAGCCTCTTGAGCACTCATCATAGCAATATTCTGGAGATTTTGGTGAGTATTTGTCAAGAAAAACGTCAAGGAATCGTCTTCTGTTCATCCTCCACGTCCCGTCGCGTCGGTATTCGTTTATTCGAGCGTTTAGGCGCAAAGACATATATAAAAAAAATTTTACGCATCGATCTCATCATATTATGTGTTTTGATGTATATTATGCATAAAAATTTGTTTGTTATATGCAAAGTTTGATGGATTATGGTTTAAACGATTTCTGGCAAATTTTGAGTCACAAAACTCGTCCATTTACTGTCATTTCGATTCATGCGGTTTATCCGTCAATTCTCTGGAAATGTTTTCAACATATGATTTGTATAACACTGTATTATCTTTGATTCCATAGCAAATTTGTAATTTTCCGATAAGTAAAGAGTGAGATATTCTTTTTATCGTAAAATCGCACAAGCTGTGAAATTTCTGTGTCACAAAACCTGTTACCCTCTGTTATTTCGAATTCTGCGACTTATAGGTTAGTTTTCTGGAAACATGTTCAACATATGATTTGTAGCATTCTGTGTTACCCTTGATTCTATAGTCAATTCGTAATTTTTTGATAATAAACGAGGGAGATATGTTTTTTATCGTAAAACCACACAAGCTGTGAAATTTCTATGTCATAAAACCCGTCATCATCTGTTATTTCAAATTCTGTGACTTATAGGTTGGTTTTCTGCAAACGTTATCAACATATGCTTTGTAGAACTCTGTTACCTTCGATTTGATAGCAAATTCGTAATTTTCTGATAAGAAATTAGAGAGATATTATTTTTATAGTAAAACCGCTCAAGCTGTGAAAATTTGTGCATGTTCTTCACGTTTTCTCAAGTTTTTTGTTGCAGGTTTCATTGGGATCTTCGGAATCTTTGCTGTTGTGGTTGGGGTAGCATGTCCAGAGCGTTCCAACGAAGCTCACGACGTTGTAAGTATGATTGACATGCAAAAAAAAATATTTTATTTTGGAGGTATGTGATTTGTCTTGTGGTCACCCAGTAAAGCATGAGTGGGGATTATGATTATGGGATTGAAAAGCGGTAAAGTATGACCGGTGACCTCTTCACTCTGTAAATTATGACCGGGGATTTATGTATGTAGGAGTGGAGTTCTGATCGAAAGGTTGTGGTGATCTCTGCCAGCCAAGTACTGTGGTTTAGTCTGATCAGGCGATTTATGTTACGGGCCACTTATTAGGATCGGTTGATTGGTTGAGATATGTTTAGAAGGGGGGTTGAATAAACACTCACGATTTTAGAATCTTTTCGAATAAAGTGTCGGTTTTGTGACAAACTGAAACTAGGAATCTTGTCAGTCAATAACAATCAGTTTAACTGATAACAGTTATGGAAATAAACTGACTGAAAGATAGAATAAATAACTGAAATAAGAACACACAAAGATTTATGGATGTTCGGAGATTTTAATTACTCCTACGCCACTCCTTATATCACAAGGATATGATGTGCACTAAAATACTTTGATCGATACAAAACTTGTACAGACTCACTTCAGTTTGGACTTAACACTGCTAAAGCTGAAACTCTTAGTTTACAAAATATCTCAAAGTTCTACGACTGAACTTAGCACAACTGATCTAGTTAAAGATCAAATAAACAACAAAACTTTTTGTGCTTATAAGCTCGAAAAGTATCCTCAAATGCTACAAATATATCTGATAAGTGTGAGCTTTTTGATTCTTGAGTAAGAGCGATAATTTCAGCAGGGTAACAGCAAGTTTAAGAGAATAGATCGATTGATGTTTTACCTCAACTGCTCTTCTCACCTATTTATAGGCTTCTCTTCAACGGTAACATTAAATATAATTTGAATATTTATCCTCGTTGATTGCCACGTCAATATACCTCTGACATTCGTACATTGTAAGCTCTGAAATGTGTCGTTCCACTATGAGTTGCAGTCTGCTTTGTACTGTTGTCGGTTGAATGTCGTTTTCAACAACTGATGACGTGTACAGCTGAATGATCAGCTGATAAGCAATCGCTGGTAAGCTCACAACTGAATATATCAACTGATCAGTCAGTTATCTTTGTAAGTTGAGTTCAGCTGGTTTCAGTTGCCGTCGATAAACTGCGCATTAATCTTCAGTTTAGGCCACTGTCAGTTGATTTATATAGTTAAGTTACTTCAAGCTACTTGATCAGTTAGTCCAATAAATTAAATACTTTGTTTGTCAAACAACCGAAATTAAGTTTCCAAAAACTTGCTTTGAACATATTTCTATGCAAAATGAAGTATGATTATGTATGTTATGATGGAAGTACTTTTATGAAAATGTTTATGTAGTTATGGCACGTCTATGTTTATGTATGTTCAGATGTTATTTCGTACACATTACTTTCAAATACATGTGATTTTATTAAGTATTATTTGTTATTCATGGTTTATGCGTGTTGAGTCTTTAGGCTTACTAGACTTGATCGATGCAGATGTTGATGCTTTTGAGAAGACGGGAGGTGCTGATCGGTGAGCTAGCTCGGACTGTGTGCAGTGCAAACCCGAGGACCGCTATTGTTATGAAAGGATTTTCTGCACGTTAAACTTTTTACTATGATTTTTATTTATTCAAAATTTTGTTGGCAAACAACTATCTTCAAATGCTCATTTTGGATATCGCTTTTACATAGTGATGAATGATATTTTTTATGCCATGGAAATATTTTGTACTTGAGATTATTTTCAAGAATTTAGTCGATCATTTTATTTAAATTCAGAAGGCGATGGTTTACTATTTAAATAAGATAAATTTTTATTTTCCGTAAATTTTAAAGTAGTATTAGTAATTTTATTACGGGATGTTACTAGTTTGATTTTGAAAGAATAAGAGTGCTTGAAATCATGTATGTTGCAGATTGTAAAAGCTTCGGTCTTTTTCTTCAATCTTGAATTTGCGTATTTGTACAGAACAACTCAACTTTCATATGTACTAACATCTGATAAGAAGACATTGTCAATCTCTCTTCATAGTACACTGCATTTAATGTACATTTATTGCTTCTTTGATTTTTAGGACTTTGGCTACTTTAGTTTCTGATAAATTGATCGACTCTTGACATATTAATAAATATTTCTGTCAATATAGAGTTGGTAGGATATTATTATTCATGATTTGCCGATGTACTTTAGCGTATAGACCAGTCTACGGCTTGATCTTATTAAAGCAGTCAGGTTGGATAACATTTTGAGCTGGAGTGAATACATGTAAATAGAAACTAGATCCTGAAATGGCCCAAAAAAATTTGTTATCACCAAAACTTATAATATTTTCAAGCTAACAATTTCTCCTTTTTTGTGATAATAAAACTAAGCTGATAGACTAAGTACAACAGATATACATAAGAAGTTTAAAAATCAAACATTAGTTTAAAACAAGTAATATATTTTATTGAATGAATGAAATTACATTGATACAATGAGCAAAATAAAAGATATCATATTACACCTACATAATAAGAAAAAAACTTATCTTCTAAAACTCGAACCGTCACTACCATTACCATCATCCATCTTCCTTCTTACCTTTTCTTCATGTCTTATTTCTTTCTTCTTCAACATGCTTTGCCTCTTCGAATTTGGCTCTCTCAGCCTTCCTCTTTTGCTCTTCTAATTTATTATAATCATATCCCTTTTTGGCATCACCATTGCATATAATCCAAATTTTTTTGCAACTGGCTGTCAAGGGTGGTCTATAGATGATTAAGTCTTGCATCCATATGATTCTTCACATGAATAATTTACACTAAAAATTTTGTGTTCATATAAGTGTCTTGATTCTTCATCAGGGTTTGTTCAGAGCTCAAAGTCAGGAAGTGTTTGCTAATGAAGCATGTATCTTTGAGAGCTTGTTTTTTTGAAGTGATCAAAGCCATTGTATGGAAAAGTGTTTGATCTCTAGGCTATTTATAAATTTTGACACGGTCTAAAGTTCATTCTGCAACTGTTGTGGCAATGAATCTCCTTCAGAAAATTCATCTGTCTCATATATATAGTATGTGGAGATGAATAAGAAGCGTCTTTAGTCAATCAGAGAGGTATTGTTTGTGGCTCTAATGAAGTAGTTAGAATCACAAGTTATCTGCTGGTTAGTTTTTTAGTAGAGATATCCTCATCCATTGTGTCTATCGGCTCCGCAATCATAGTAGTGATTGGAACAATTAGTGCAAATACGATATCAAGTCGAGTAGATATCATACTATATTATACTGCCTATAGTAGACATATATGAAAGGCTCATGGTTTATGTCTTATCGTCAATCTTAGAGCACATAGACAGATAGAGCCACACCATGAAACAATGGGATATATCATCTCTTAGACTCCTCCATAGAAAATCTCCTCAGTATAATATAGATATAAGTGGGTTGACTCAACATCTCTGCATCATTCATAATGAATAATATGTGCACACCCACTAACCTTTTTGTATACTCATGGTTCCTCTGGGTCTTTAAAAAAAATCAAACTCTTTGATAGTGTTGTCAAATATGAGGTTGTCCTTGATGTCTGTTTGACTCCATAGATAGATCTCTGAAATTTGCATACTTTATGTTTACTTCCTATTGATGTGAATCCTTCAGATTGAGACATGTAAATCTCTCCGTCAAAATCACTATTAAGGAAAGTTGTCTTCACATGCATCTGTCATATTTCATTGTCATACCATGTTGTTATCTCTAGCAATGTCCTAATGGACTTGAAAATTCCGACTAGATAAAAAGTTTTCTTATAGTTAATATCATGCCTTTGAGTATATTTTTTTGCTACCAATATTGCTTTGAAGGTCATTACCTTCACATCCTCCTCAAATTTCTTTTTGTAAATCCATTTTCTTCATATAAGAACAATTCCTTCAGGTGGATCTACTAAGTACCATAATTGGTTCGAAGACATGGAGTCCATATCGGACTGCATGGTTTCAAGTCATTTAGATGAATCAGAATCAGACAATGCTTCTTTGAAGTTTCTTGGATGACATCCAAGAATGAGTTCATCTTGGTCTTTTTCAAGAAGTAGGCTCATCCTCTTAGGTGCCTTTGAAAACATTTTGGATCTCCCAAGAGCTTGTGTTTCTTCAACTGAATGTAAGAGTATGTGTTCTACTATTTCAAAAGTGGGTGTTTCTCGTATTTCCTGAAGTTCTATCATCCATCCTTTTATATCTAATAGAAATTCATTCTCCAAGAAGGAGGCATTTCTTGAAACAAACACCTTGGTTTAATTGGGATCATAGAAATAATACCCAATGAATTATTTGGATATTCCACAATGTAACACAAATTGATTCCAATATCCAATTTATCTCTCACTGACTCCTTCACATAAGTAGGACATCCTCATATTCTTAAAAAAGAATATTTGGAAGGCTTTTCCTTCCATATCTCATATAGAGTTTTATTCATTGTTTTTGTATGGACTTGGTTCAACAACATTACCACAATCTCAAAAAAAAATCCCCAAAAATATGACGGTAATTCAGTAAATCTCATCATAGATCGAACCATGTCTATCAATGTTTGATTACGTAGTTATGACACACCATTCAACTGGCAGATGGGATGCACTGCGAGAGAGTCTCATTCTATTTTAGGTAGTCTTGAAGTTTATTACTTAATTATTCTCCATCTCGATCAGATCGAAGCATTTTAATGCTATTTTCTAATTATTTATCTACTTCAGCTCTGAATTTTTTGAGCTTTTCAAATGCTTCAGACTTTTATTTCATAAAATACACATACTCATACCTCGAGAAGTCATCAGTAAAGGTAATGAAGTAAGATTGCTCACATCTTGTGCTAAAACTTAGCAGGCCACACACACATCTGTATAGATATAATCCAATAGATCATGTGCACATTCCACTTTCCCTAAGAAAGCTAGGGAAAGTGGCTTTGGTCATCCTTCCTTTCAGATACCACATCCTTCCTTTCAGATAGGACTCACATGTTTTAAGAGAGTATATTTCTGACGAGTCAAACATGCTCTCTCCCACTAACTTGTGCATGATTCAGATTATCTTATTTATTTTTTTTTTTAATTTTTGAAATTGTTTGGACATTCATTTATTATTGCTAAAACATTTCTGGCCCTGATATTTTCTTATGTCCAGACTTTTTGCAGTGACACAAACATGTTCTGACTTATCGAGCTTTGTGGATCCTTTAAGTAATCTTTGGAGCTTGCCCCTTATTGAGCTTGTTTTTTTCTTGTAAGGGACATAACGTTTTTTTCCCTTACCTTGTGGGCTATCTTTCGTCCCTGACGAGAAGCTCAGCAAGAAAACAAAATTTTTTTCTTCTTTATGGTGATCTCGTAAGTCATAAGCATATTAACTACCTCTTCAAGGCTGACCTCCATCTTATTCATGTTTAAGTTCACCGTAAACCCATCAAATGACTAAGAGATTGACCACAAGATCATGTCATCATGTAACTTGTTGGGAATCATCAATTTCAGGCATACCACCTTCTCAAGCTCAATCATATATACACCATGCTCGTCGGCCGGAATCCCATCTTGCATGCATATATTCTTGAGATCCTTAAAATTAATGTGCATCACTATACGAGTTTCAGAACAGTACAACTCTTGCGAGTTAATTCGAATGTCAGTATCATTAATAATTTCCTCAAACTGTCTCCACAGTTCATTTGACATATAAACGAGCATATTACACTTTAGCTTGCATATTCTGGTCTCACCATCTCGCATGCTTCGCCAGTTCAACAAGACTGAAATCAGAGTATATGTCATTTTCTCCGAATTCAGAACAATTTTTCTCAGTCAATCTTGAAAATTATAGTTCGGTTATCTTGTTTTAATAAAAAATAACAGAAATGGATTACGTGACAAAATAATAAATATACTGAATATGAAACATATAATCATTGCCTACTATTTTAAATATTTTAGAAGACATAAAATGTGTACTTTTGTTTTTATGAATTGTCTCCCACTATTTTAACATTTTCACCACCCCTATGATGAAAATGAGAAATTTCATTTTTTTAGTGAGTACACAAGGTCCAATTGCTAAATTATGATCTCAGATAATATCAATCAATCATAATTTTCAAAATCTATAGCTCAATTGCAACCATTTGCAACCCTCACTTTTTTTTGCCTCACGCTTAATGAAGACACAATAATATGATCTCTTTTCTCTTCATCATCGAGCATGATCCATCAATGATGAACTTTAGTGAACAGTCGGCATGAGATCCCCCAATAATATGGGTCGAAGTCATAGGAATTCCACGTATTTCACATCAAATATGTCAGTGAAAGTCACATCTTTCCGGCGTCAGGAGCTCCTCAATATTATGAGCCACACAGTGACCGCGGGTAACGTTCATCATGCAACCATTGTTGATGAAAAGTAAGGAAATATTAAACTTTCTTTTAATTTTCCTTTTAATTAGATTGATTTAAATTTTGAATCTTATCCAAAATGAAGGATTTTAATTTTGAAAATTTGTTTCATCATTAGTTTTAAATTCCAGTGCCATGTTTATTTGTATGTTTGCCAGATTCATGCAACTCTTATTATTATATTAATAATAATACACATATTGATTATTTATTATATATCACATGCATTATAAATGATAAAGGATGATCGATAACCGAGATTTAATTGATTCATATGATTCATTTATGGATCCATGTTTAAAACATAAGTAAATACAGGGATGAAAATGCATAAGATTTCAATTTTTTAAATATCTGTGATCTTCAGAACTCCTGATGATATGGGCTCACTATCTTTAAATATCGATCTCCGACTAAATCTAATTTTTAAAATAAATTTCATTGCACATTTGGATATAAATTTATAAGGGTGAGAACAAGCTATAAACCAAGCCCAATAATAAATAATTATCAAATAAATAAAAACACAACATTTAAAATATTATAACATATACCTAGAAAATTAGTCTTGGCTCTCTATCATCGTTTTACCATATAATATCAAATAATATATTAAAACCATAAAATCAAATATTATTAATAATTAAATTTCTTGTAATTTTTTTTACCATAAATAATAAAAATCATATTTAGATTTTTATTTTATAAGAAAATCCAATGATTTTGTTAAAATTATTTACAAGGACTAAATTATCTAATTTTAACAAAATTTCATTTTTGGCCCATCCTTTTGAAAAATCATAAAATTGCATACAGGCACAAATTTATCGAGCCCATGGGCCAGGGACTTCCCGATACCATCTCAGCATCCTTGCTTTCTACCCTACCCGCTTCACGAAATTTTCAAGCAGTCGCCAGCAGGCAACGCTGTTTCGTGCAGGGACAACGCACTACCCTCCGCGAAACAGCCCTGAAATAAATTTTTTATTACTTAAAAACAAATATTGGCATCGGATCTACAACGACTACCCAATGGCAACCACTGTGCGCGCTCATGTTCTGCCCAAAATTGTTCTGGGTAGAATGGTCATAAAATAATTTTTTGTGTTTTTTGAAAAATTTTCAGGACCTGCGATTTTGGATTCCTTATGAGGTTAGAAACAATTCGTTCAACACGATTTAAAAAACAAAAATCATCAACTGAGAAACCTTATTGCTGATAACACCGTTGGAATACCGTTTTCTCGCACCAGCGGAAGTTTTAAAATTTTAGTTTTGACGTTCAAAACGTTCCTTAGGCATCGTATGATTTAAACTATTCTTAGATTTTTTAGATCTGATTTACCTTAATGTATATAATGTCGGCTCCAACTATTACGGGTTTTAAGCGGATATACCTTTTAAGCGGATAAAGTTTACGAGGTTTTAATCAGATGTAGACCTTTCAAGTTATTATGGGTTTTAAGCGGATATAGAACTTTCAAGTTTACGATCAAAAACTTTGTTCTTCGTATGGATCGCACTAGAGATCAAAATAAAGTTTGCGTCGAGATCGGGTCGCTACAATTTCAGAAATCTGGTGGTGTTATGGTGGCGTCGAGGCGAAGACGCGGTGGAAGGATGGTGGCCGAAATATTTTTCCCAAAATATAGGTGTGGCCAATTTTTCTTGTGAGGAGAGATAAGACACAAAATTTTGTTGTCAAAATTTTGTGTGTAAAAATTATGTTATTTCATATAACATTTAATATGTTAGATCTAAATTTATTGTGGCGATGAAAATCAAAACCAGTAGATCACTCGTTAAAACAGTAGATAACTAAAAAGCACAATCAGTAGCTTAGAAAAGCAGAATAAGTACCTAAACGGATATAGAATCAGAAGCAGAAGAAAGGACTTTATTAGACTCGACATCTTAACATTATCAGCTTTAAATGTTACCGTTACCTTTTTCTAGTACAAGTATTAATTGCAGCATTAATCACTGTACGAAGTCATTTAATTCACTTTGCCGATTTTAGTATAAAACAGGACTGATTGTTTTATAGCTTTTCTGCAGGAACATATTTCGTTAATAAAGCTGATTCTATCAGAAGTCAGAAGATAGTTTCTGATTAAAGACGTTGAACTCAGTCACCTATATATATGGAACAAACCCATATAGAAGATAGTGCGAAATATCTCTCAAAATCAATCTGTATTTCATGAAACGAGAAAAACCACGAATCCTTGATATCTTCGAGTTCAACATAAAGAAAAGTAGCACACGCTTCATAGCAAATATTTGATCTATTGAGATCATTTTGTGCTACTGTTTCTTACACTCTTCACAATTATTCACTGCACTCATATTTTATCAAGAAGAGTGTAATCTGAAAAGAGTTTTTTCAGAACTTTGTTGTATCGTATTTTCACTGTGTTGAGTAACTAAGAGTTTCAGTAGGCAAAGGGTAAGTCCTGCTAAAGTGGGTGTGTACAAGAGTTGTACTGTAAAATCCAAAGTCTTTTAGTGATACCTTCTGGAAACAGAAGAAGGGGAGACGTAGAAGACTTTATCTTCTAACTTTCATAAACAACTGCTGTCTACTGATATTACTATTTTCATTCACTCCATCAGATTGTTTCCGCACTTAATATTGTAATTTGTTGGAAAAATTCACGACAAGATAAGCTACTATTCCTAACAGGATTTTAGCACCTTCTTTATCCAAGAAAGAAAAGAAGAAATTGGAGAAGAGTTCATTCACCGCCCCCCCCCCCCTAAACTCTTCCTCGATCCCCAACAATTGGTATCAGAGCGGGTTATTCTTGTCCTGAAAATACATACATATGGCACACTTCAGCAAGGTTCCCATGTTCTCGAAAGAAGATTTTGATGAATGGAAGATCCGTATGAAAGCTCACCTTGCAGCGCAGGATGATGACATGTGGTATGTCATCACAGACGGACCATTAAAGATCTTAAAGCCAAATACAGCTATTGCTGTTACTGAAGGTGCACCTCAAATGGTTGAAAAACCACGAAACGAATGGACCGGCGAAGATAAAAAGAAAGCCAATCTTGATAATGTCGCTAAGGACATTCTTTACAAAACTCTTGATAAGAACACATTCAGCAAAATCAAGATGTGTTCTACTGCTAAAGAGATCTGGAAAAAGCTCATTCAGATATGTGAAGGAAATGAGCAAACAAAAGAAAATAAACTGTATGTAGCAATGCAGAAGTTTGAAAATTTAAAGATGAAGGCTGGTGAAACTATAAATGAGTTTGATGAACGTTTTAGTAGCCTAGTCAATGAGCTAGCAGCTCTGGGCAAAGAGCACGGCAATCGAGAAATAGCGCTCAAAGTAATGAGAGCATTATCCAGAGAATGGGACGTAAAAACAATGGCTATGAGAGTCTCTAAAGATCTAAACAATTTGGAATTACATGACTTGTTTGCTGACTTAAAAGCCTACGAGTTCGAACTAGAAGTAAGAGGTGGAGAAGAGTCCTCAACAAATCTGCCAACCAAGGCCCTTGCTGCTACTACTGCTATTACTTCTACTGCTGCTGCTGCAGTCATTCCACAAGCAGTACATGTTACCCTTACTGAAAGTACTTCTGAAAAAATCAGCAATGAAGCTATGTCCTTATTTGTGAAAAAGTTCTCTAGATTCATGAGAAAGAATCACCGAGCCTACCAAAACCCTAATCGCAACTTCAAGAAAGATTCACCATCTGGTGATATGGCATGCTTCAACTGTGGAAAGATTGGTCACTTTATTGTTGACTGTCCAAAGCCCAAGAAAGATGACCAGAAGAAGAAAGAGTACAAAAGGAATGAAAAAAAGTTCAGAAAAGACCGCAAAGCAATGATTGCTGAAGAAAGCAAATCTAAATGGGCGGATTCCAGCTCTGAGTCATCTGACTCAGAAAGTCATTCTAGTGAAAGTGATGCATAAGAGATTAAATGTCTTATGGCAGATGTTGAATCAAACTCAACATCTGAAGAGGTATTCGACTTCGACTCTGACGAATTTACACGAACTGATTTAATTAAGGCATTACATGACATGTTAAGTGAGTACTCAAGACTTTCTCAATCATTCGAGGAAGTTAAGATTGAAAATCTAAACTTAAGAAATCAAGTCAGTAAGTTCACTTGCTTGCAAGAGAATAGCTGCGATGATTTGAAAGTGGAGATGAGTAAGTTGAAAACCGAGAATGAGAAAGTAAAAGCAGATTACCAGGAAATCTGAAAATCAGAAGCTGTCTGTTCTGGTAAATGCTTGGAATAAGTCTTCTATTTCATTGGAAAACATGCAAGAATTGCAGAAGCAATCTGGAGATAGAAGTGGTCTCGGATTCAGCAATGATGAAAGCACTTCTGAAATCAGTACTCAGCCAGAACTGGATACCAGCAAAACAAAATACATTCGATTTGTTAAATCCAGTGTGCCATATGAACCGGAAGTACCGACTGTTCAAGTTGAAAGAAATATAAATCAGATGAACAGAAGAAAAAATTATGGTCTTGGTTATATTGAACGAACCTAAGGGAAGAGTTGACCAAAGTTCTGGATCCAGTAGAGGATTCAACTCAGGAAGACAACCCCCCATGAAGGTTAAAAACTACCAGTACTATAATTCTAGACCTGTTCAGAAGAGATACAGG
Organism: Primulina tabacum; assembly: GCF_025594145.1. Classification (NCBI taxonomy): domain Eukaryota; kingdom Viridiplantae; phylum Streptophyta; class Magnoliopsida; order Lamiales; family Gesneriaceae; genus Primulina; species Primulina tabacum. The sequence goes on from NC_134559.1 coordinate 11,765,415, forward strand.
CTAGACAATAGGAACAGAAGGGAATAACAACATTCTGAGATGCATAGAAATAATAGACCCTCTACTGCACACACCTCCTTGGATACCCGAAGTACAAAATCACCAAAAATTGTACAAATATGGGTTCCTAAGGGACTAATAAGGTTGGACCCAAGTAGATTGGGTACCAGATACTAAAATTTGTGTTTGCAGGAACATGAAAAGAAAGCTAAAGTAAGCAGCTCCACATGGTATCTGGACAGTGGATGTTCCAGACACATGACTGGACAGAAAAATCTACTTTCAGAAGTAATGAGTTGTACTGGACCAAAAATAACGTTTGGGGATAACTCAAAAGGTAAAACCGTGGGTAAGGGTAAGATTATCCATGGTAACATAACTATCAATGACGTACTACTGGCTGAGAATCTCTGTTATAATTTAATCAGCATTAGTCAACTGTGTGATAATGGTTATTCTGTAATTTTTCAGAAGCACACATGCATAGTTAAAGATTCTGTTGAGTCTACTGTATTAACTGGAAAGAGAGAGGGCAACACCTACAGAGTTTCTTGGAAATTAGATCATGTTAATGCTCCTACATGTTTAGTTGCCTCTCTTAGTGAGAAACATTGGCTCTGGCACAAGAGATTGAATCATCTGAATTTCAAATCTATCAACAATCTCAAAAAGCATAATATAGTCGATGGCTTACCTGATATTAATTTTGTTAAGAATCATGTTTGTTCTGCTTGTCAGCTTGGGAAACAGATAAGATCCAGCTTCAAGAACAAAGGCAGCAAATCGACTTCAAGATGTTTGGAAATGCTGCACATGGACTTATTTGGTCCAATCCCTATCATGAGCTTAGGGGGAATGAAATATATACTTGTTGTTATTGATGATTTTTCTAGATTTACTTGGGTAATATTTCTTGCGGGAAAAGATCAAACCAGTAGCCTCCTGATCAAGCTTCTGAAAAAGATTCAAAATGAAAAATCATCTTCTATAATTAAAATCAGAAGTGATCGGGGTACTGAGTTCACTAACAGAATTCTTGAGTTATACTTAGATGAACAGGGGATTCATCATGAATATTCAGCTGCCAGAACGCCTCAACAAAACGGAGTAGCTGAGAGGAGAAATAGAACCCTCAAGGAAGCTGCTAGAACAATGCTAGCAGATGCAGACATTTCTCAGCGCTTCTGGGCAGAAGCAATCAACACTGCATGCTATACGCAAAACAGAACAATGATCAACAAAAGGCATAACAAGACTCCTTATGAGATATGGAAAGGGAGTAAGCCTAATATATCTTATTTTCATGTTTTCGACTGCAAATGCTTTGTGCTCAATAATGGCAAAAACTATTTAACTGCATTTGATTCAAAATCAGATGCTGGACTTTTCCTTGGTTACTCTGATGTGAGCAAAGCCTTCCGAATCTTCAATAATAGAACTCTTATTGTTGAAGAATCGATTCATGTTGTCTTTGACGAGGACAGCAGTGCTCTTGAAATATCTAATATGTCAAATTTGAGTAACAGGTTAGACAAAATTCACTTGGAACTGGATAGTGAAGATGATACAGAAGCTAGTATAAAAGATGTTCAAAATCCAGAACCAGACATTACATTAGCAGAACCAGAAGTACAAATATTAGACATACCAGTACCAGCAGCTGATAATCCAGAAACTGCTACTGGTTCAGATGAGATCAATCCAAATATATCAAATCAGTAAAAATTCCTTTAAACCCTTTTATTTGGAGAAAATCTCATCCTCCCTCTTTGGTTATTGGAAATCCAGCAGCGCCTTTGAGAACCAGAAGGCAAATGATTAATGAATATATGCACGCTGCTTTCATTTCTCAGGATGAACCAAAGAAAATTGAAGAAGCCCTTCTGGATCCTAGTTGGATTGAAGCTATGCAAGAAGAGCTGAATCAATTCAAAAGAAACGAAGTTTGGTTTCTAGTACCTAGACCATCTCACCAAGCTGTCATTGGAACCCAGTGGGTATTCAGAAACAAACTAAATGCAGAAGGCACAGTGATCAGAAATAAAACAAGACTGGTGGCTCAAGGCTTTAGACAAGAAGAAGGAATAGACTATGATGAAACCTACGCACCAGTAGCAAGGCTTGAAGCTATTAGAATATTTTTGGCCTTTGCTGCTTTCAAAAATTTCAAAGTCTATCAAATGGATGTGAAGAGTGCTTTTCTAAATGGTCTACTACAAGAAGAGGTCTACGTCGAACAACCTCCAGGTTTTATTGATCATTTCTTACCTCATCATGTATTCAAATTACACAAAGCCTTGTATGGTCTAAAACAGGCACCTAGAGCATGGTATGATACTCTTTCACAATTTCTTGTCAATCATGATTTTACAATTGGGACAATAGACAAAACTCTGTTCACTCTAATCAAGAATAAACATATCCTATTAGTACAGATTTACGTTGACAATATTATTTTTGGGTCAACTAACCCCAAACTATGTGCAAAGTTTGCTAAGTTGATGCAGGATCAATTCGAAATGAGCATGATGGGAGAATTAACATTCTTCCTAGGATTACAGATCAAACAACTTGATACTGGAATTTTCATAAATCAAGACAAGTATACTAAGGAGCTTCTGAAAAAGTTTGGTATGGAAGCATGCTCTGTTGCTTCCACTCCAATGAGCTCATCTATAAAACTTGATAAAGATGAAAGTGAAATTCCAGTAGAGGTAACTCAGTATCGTGGTCTTATTGGCTCATTGTTATATCTTACTGCCAGTAGACCAGATATTATGTTTGCTGTTTGTATTAGTGCGAGATTTCAATCTAACCCTAAACAATCTCATTATATTGCTGCTCGTATTTTGAAGTACTTGAAAGGAACTCAAAATGTCGGTTTATGGTATCCTAATGATTCATCGTTCAATCTTATTGGATATTCAGATGCTGATTATGCAGGTTGCAAATTAGACAGGAAAAGCCCAAGTGGTTTCTGTCAATTCCTTGGTGATATGCTGATCTCCTGGTTTAGTAAAAAGCAGAATTCTATAGCCACATCTACTGCAGAAGCAGAATATCTGGCTGCTGGAAGCTGTTGTTCTCAAATACTATGGATGCAACAACAATTAAAAGTCAAAGGAATTCAGGCCTCCGAATCACCTATCTTCTGTGACAATACCAGTGCTATTGCAATTACACAAAATCCAGTACTTCATTCCAGAACGAAGCACATAGATATCAGACATCATTTCATCAGAGATCACGTGCAGAAGAAGGACATTCGTCTGGAATATGTCTCTACTGATCAACAAACAGCACACATCTTTATGAAACCTCTGCCTGAGAATAAGTTTTCTTATTTTCGAAATACACTTGGATTGATAGACTTAAATTAATTGTTTGTTATCTTCATTCCATTGATATATTGTGATTTAATCTTCTCTTGTGATTGTTCAGTTTTAGTTTGCAGAAAATAAAAGCTGAGCGAAAGAGACAATCAGTCAACAAAATATAAAAACTTCATTAATGATAGAAGCGGGGGCGTACAGTTCTTTATTTCCTTTTTAACGTACTCTCTCCAGATTGCCAACCAGGTGGTCAGCTCTCCGGTGGAGGTACGCAGAAACCCCTCTGAAAAAGCAATCTTTTTCAGAGTCCTCTGCTCCTTTAAGAGCATGAGGAGGTAGACGCCATCTTCAGAGAAGACGTCTGCGCTATACTGGAATTTTCATAAATCAAGCCAAGTATACTAAGGAGCTTCTGAAAAAGTTTGGTATGGAAGCATGCTATGCTGCTTCCACTCCAATGAGCTCATCTATAAAACTTGATAAAAATGAAAGTGGAATTCCAGTAGAGGTAACTCAGTATCGTGGTCTTATTGGCTCATTGTTATATCTTACTGCCAGTAGACCAGATATTATGTTTGCTGTTTGTATTAGTGCGAGATTTCAATCTAACCCTAAACAATCTCATTATATTGCTGCTAAACGTATTTTGAAGTACTTGAAAGGAACTCAAAATGTCGGTTTATGGTATCCTAATGATTCATCGTTCAATCTTATTGGATATTCAGATGCTGATTATGCAGGTTGCAAATTAGACAGGAAAAGCCCAAGTGGTTTCTGTCAATTCCTTGGTGATAGGCTGATCTCCTGGTTTAGTAAAAAGCAGAATTCTATAGCCACATCTACTGCAGAAGCAGAATATCTGGCTGCTGGAAGCTGTTGTTCTCAAATACTATGGATGCAACAACAATTAAAAGTCAAAGAAATTCAGGCCTCCGAATCACCTATATTCTGTGACAATACCAGTGCTATTGCAATTACACAAAATCCAGTACTTCATTCCAGAACGAAGCACATAGATATCAGACATCATTTCATCAGAGATCACGTGCAGAAGAAGGACATTCGTCTGGAATATGTCTCTACTGATCAACAAACAACAGACATCTTTACGAAACCTCTGCCTGAGAATAAGTTTTCTTATTTTCGAAATACACTTGGATTGATAGACTTAAATTAATTGTTTGTTATCTTCGTTCCATTGATATATTGTGATTTAATCTTCTCTTGTGATTGTTCAGTTTTAGTTTGCAGAAAATAAAAGCTGAGCGAAAGAGACAATCAGTCAACAAAATATAAAAACTTCATTAATGATAGAAGCGGGGGCGTACATTCTTTATTTCCTTTTTAACGTACTCTCTCCAGATTGCCAACCAGGTGGTCAGCTCTCCGGTGGAGGTACGCAGAAACTCCTCTGAAAATGCAATCTTTTTCAGAGTCCTCTGCTCCTTTAAGAGCATGAGGAGGTAGACGCCATCTTCAGAGAAGACGTCTGCGCTATCAGCACTATGGAGACGTCGATAATACTTCTCCATTGTTGACAGCTCCTTGGAAGAAGACACCAGCCCACCTTCAAAGGCGGACTGAAGCTCATGGACCTTAGTCCAGGTAGCAAGTGCCTTCTCCAGCACCTTGTCTTCTATTGCCTCCTTCCTTGTAGCTATCACTTCCTTCATGAACTCCTCGGCCAAATCAGGACTATTCTTTCCTGCCATATTCTTTTTGTTTAAAAGTGACTATATGGCTAACCTCTATGCCTGTATTTATAGATGACAAATCAGGTACCAAAGATCGAGGTAATCATGACTGCAGTAAAGAATGTGAAGCGTTCTGTGTCAAGCTATCGACGGTTCATTTACCAAGAATTATCATTTAATAATTGCATTAATTTAGGGGGAAATTTATTCTGATTATACTTGATTTTATGTCAGATGCAGAAGGCGATTTGTCTTTTTGATAAAACAAGGCATTCTTTATCTTCCAGTAGAAGCTATCATAAGACGACAAAGTCCCTTCTGAATCTCTTTTATCATTTATCAGTTATATATATTATTCAGTTGACATTGAGTTATTTGCAGAAAAATAAAGAAACACCAAGTACTTCAACTGAAATTTTATTAAGGAACCATTTCAGTACATTAAACGATGAAGAAGTGGAAAAGTCTCAAGTCAACCGAAACGTCTTCTGATTTACCAGACTAAGCTTTTCTTACTCAAACTATTTTATTATTCAATGAAAGCAGTAGATAAACAATGTCAAAATATTCTTTAACAGAAGCTTTACATTGAGTTTGTCTACTACATTTGTTGATATCAGCAGCTTGAAGTACTTTTCTTGTTGCAAAGTACTTCAGCAAGAAAAGGATGGTCTTCTCCGAAAAGATTCCAGCAAGCTTGGGTCTTGTAAGACTCTGGAAAGCTTGGGTCTTGTCAGCACTAATGTATTAGAAAAAGATGTCTTCAAACATCTGCTTACGAGAGACTGAAAATTGTCTTTGGAATTCCTCTGCTGATTCTGACTCTGGAGAAGATTCCGAGATATCATTTGCACCTATCATGTGTATTGGTTTGATAAAAAAACTCTTGAATGAATTAGTTTGTAAACTTTCAGGCACTCATATAGAGTCTCAGGAAGCTGAAGAGACGGCAATTTGGTTACACGAATACCAAGATTCATCCCTCTTGTCCTCAGATATCAAATCTCTGCATTTATTGGTTGCATTTATCGAGGGGGAACAGTCTTTTAGTCAGACTAAGATTTTCGTATCTTTTTCCGAAAACAGATAGAATGTCTGTCCTTTTGATAAAACAACAAGTCTACTGGTTTTATCAATGTGCTCAATTATTTCAGTACTTTAAAACTTCCAGTAGACGTTATCATAAAACGACAACTTCTCTTCTGATTATTTCAAAAGTAACCGCTTGGACAGCCCGCTCTTATCACTAAATTTCAAATTTAAAATCATTGGTCTATCTGACACGTTCTGAATTTTTTTTTAAAAAAATAATAAAATAAAAATAATAACTCAACTGTAAACATATTGACACGTGTCCTTGTGTTTACAATGACGGCTGTAAATTTTCTTTTGAATATTAACTGCCTTTGTTTCTTCTATTCATTTTTTTACGTTTCCAGAATCTTATTCTCTAACTACTGTTTTCTTTTGAAATCGTGCTTACTCAATCTCTTTGAAGTTACTTTCTTTAAAGGAAACAAATGGCCGGAGCTTACACCCTGAATGCTTACCAGGTTAACTTCTCATCTGTCCTTACCATCAAGGATGAGAATCTTCTGAAGATGTTTCAAGCCCTAGAAAAATCGGGACTCCGAAAATTCTTGGAAGCACCTGCTACGATATACAAAACTGCTCTTCTGGATTTCTATGCTAGGGCAACTATTCAAGAAGGAAAGATCATTCATTCTCAAGGAGACGCATCCATCTCCATTGATGCAGCACTATTGGGATCAACCTTCTTCCTCCCATGTTCAGGTATTTCTGAACTCTCCGATATTTCTAAGCAAGACATGTCTACTGCTCTCAGCACCTTCTCAGCTTCTGGAGAAGAATTGTCTCCATATTGCTTCCAGAAGCTTCTCAAAATAGAGTATCAAGTGCTTGCTGACATTGTGGCAAAGGCCTTATTGGTCAAAGTTGGCACGTTTGATAAACTGACTAAGGAGAAAGTCCAAGTGATGGTTGCCATCACTTCAGGAATTAAAATGGATTGGAGTCATTCCTTATTTCGAATAATGAAAGATATGGTTACAAGGAAAAGTTCTGGATTTGCTGTTCAAATAAGCACAATGCTAAAAGATGCTGGTTTTGCCCTCACTTCTGAATCGGACGCATCATATGTCACTATGACAGATGCTGCCAACGTGCTTGCTCTTCGACCTAAGCCAACTGTGGCTGAGTTTATTTCTATGAAAAAGGAAGAAGGCGATGCTCAAACTAAGGCTGTGGCACTTCAGAAGAAAGATAAAAGAAATAGAGTGGTCATCTCTACTGATTCTGACAAAACAGTATCCGAGGAGTCTGTTGCTCCTACCAAACCCTCTCAGCCACCCACTCCCCTCAAAAAGAAAGCTCGAACAGTTCTTCATATCAAGAAGACAACAGCCCTCTCTGATCTGGAAATTGTTCCTTTGAGGCAAGTGTTCCCAAAAGTTGTTCCCTCTGCTCGACCAACTGTCTCTGCCTCTACACCAACCACTACTGTTGTTATTCCAACAACATCTACTGCGTCAACTTTTAGACCCGTGTCTGGAATTGTCTTTCGAGAATCTACTGCAGGGCCTTCTGCGTTCCGACCGGTGCCGACTGTATCTGTTTCAGAGAAGGAAAAGAGAAACTTGTGGAACAACCAAATTTTCAAACTAACCAATCATCTGTCTCGACTGGTGTTGATCTTCATCTCGAAGAAATCGAAAATTTTGCAAATGAGGAAATGGAGTTCTTTGATGAATGGCACAAGGTCAGGGTATTACATCCCCTCACCTTTTTCAAAACTAAGGGTTCGTTTGGACGACTAGTAAGGCATGAGTTAAAGGTCTTTGATCTTGCAAAGATAGAGAATGTTATTGAAGCGATGCGCCGTCGGAGCTTCATTGTTGAGCAGATTAAACGAAACAAACTGGACTCAATCTTAAAGACTCTTCAGTCCAATTTTGATGCATTAATCCCAACTGCTGCTCACGATCAAGAAGTGATCCTTGTACTGACAGAACGTCTGAGAATAATGGATGAGCAACTCAGTGCTCAAGAACAAAAGTTTGGAGAGACTGAACCGTATTCAATAGGCCTTATTCCGGATCTTGCTCAGATTCAGTCAGTTGAGGAACAATCTATAGCTATTCTAGAAGCTATAATTTCCAGTACTCCTGCATTTTCCAAGATGCCTATTCCGTCCTCTTCACTTGTATCTGTTCGTGAATTGGCTTCAGTAGAGGAAGTCATTCAATCTATCACTCGGGACTCCCCTGCGGTATCGGATACCGTTCCAGCTGATGATTCCGGCCACCCAACAGTCCAACCAGCAGAACCAACTCAGGAAGAATCGCATGCTGACCAGTCTCCTTCCTTGCCGAATTTGGCGATTTTCTCTACTGAACATCAAGAGGAGATGGTCCTGATTTTGAATGATTCGATTCAACCCGATCAAAAATTGAACGCCATGGCGGTAGTTCAACCAGCAGAAAGCACACTTCCTACACCTTCTATTGTTTTTGAACCTGCTGGTGTTGAACCCGTGGCTGCTGAACAATCTGCTGGTCAGGAAGGCTTCACTACTGCATTATCTCTTGCTCTCGTTCCTACTTTTTATGCTCAAGCAGAAGCTCCACCCTCTACTGAATTGGCATTATCCACAATTGCCTGAACTGCTCGTGATGATCAAATTGAAGAAATGAGGCGTCGTATGCGTGAAAGAACTCTGTCACCAGAATCATTCGATATCGAACATGAAATAGATATTTTACAGAAAAATCTCAACAATCTCTCCGATATAGTTCGGAAGCTATCTCATGAACATGCTGCAGAAGTCAGTGGTTCTAAGTTCTTTCAAGACCGCATTACAAGGGAAATCTTCAAAACGGCAGAATCTATGAGCAGGATGCATGCTGAAACCATTGCCTTCAGACAAACAATTTCCAAAGGATACGGTACCTTAGTGCTTGGTCAGAATGATATTTTGCAACGTCTCACTGATCATGATGCACTTATCCGTTCGTTCTCTAACACCATGGAATCTTTGGATGCCAAGATTTAGTCCCAATCTCAATCTCTCACTACTCTTCATGACAGAGTCTCTACTCAGGCTCCTTATCTGGAAATGGTTACAAATGGGCTTCAACACTTGTCTGGACACATGAATGACTTAATTGCTCGGGTCATTGCCAATGATGCCAAAAAGGGGGAAGAAGAACAAAGAGAAAGAGTTCTAACAGAAGAAGAACAAAGGAGAAACAGAGATAACGCAGAATCCTCAGTCAGACAAAGAGACCAAGATGACCAGAATGAAGAAATCATTTACAGGGATATTGAAACCAATAATTAAAACTCGTGTTAAAACTCTTACTGCTTTCTTATATTTATGTTTTGCATTTATCTTATCTTTATTGTCATTCTAACATTATCTAGGTTTTGGCATCACCACAAAGGGGGAAATTGTTAGATCTAAATTTATTGTGGCGATGAAAATCAAAACCAGTAGATCACTCGTTAAAACAGTAGATAACTAAAAAGCAGAATCAGTAGCGTAGAAAAGCAGAAGAAGTACCTAAACGGATATAGAATCAGAAGCAGAAGAAAGGACTTTATTAGACTCGACATCTTAATGTTATCAGCTTTAAATGTTACCGTTACCTTTTTCTAGTACAAGTATTAATTGCAGCATTAATCACTGTACGAAGTCATTTAATTCACTTTGCCGATTTTAGTATAAAACAGGACTGATTGTTTTATAGCTTTTCTGCAGGAACCTATTTCGTTAATAAAGCTGATTCTATCAGAAGTCAGAAGACAGTTTCTGATTAAAGACGTTGAACTCAGTCACCTATATATATGGAACAAACCCATATAGAAGATAGTGCGAAATATATCTCAAAATCAATCTGTATTTCACGAAACGAGAAAAACCACGAATCCTTGATATCTTCGAGTTCAATATAAAGAAAAGTAGCACACGCTTCATAGCAAATATCTGATCTATTGAGATCATTTTGTGCTACTGTTTCTTACACTCTTCACAATTATTCACTACACTCATATTTTATCAAGAAGAGTTTGTAATCTGAAAAGAGTCTTTTCAGAACTTTGTTGTATCGTATTTTCACTGTGTTGAGTAACTAAGAGTTTCAGTAGGCAAAGGGTAAGTCCTGCTGAAGTGGGTGTGTACAAGAGTTGTACTGTAAAATCCAAAGTCTTTTAGTGATACCTTCTGGAAACAGAAGAAGGGGAGACGTAGAAGACTTTATCTTCGAACTTCCATAAACAACTGCTGTCTACTGATATTACTATTTTCATTCACTCCATCAGATTGTTTCCGCACTTAATATTGTAATCTGTTGGAAGTATTCACGACAAGATAAGCTACTATTCCTAACAGGATTTTAACACCTTCTTTATCCAAGAAATAAAAGAAGAAATTGGAGAAGAGTTCATTCACCCCCCTCCCCCCCTCTAAACTCTTCTTCGATCCCCAACATAATAAAATATTTATAAGTTTTAATCCTAATAAAATCAGAAATCCTACGTGAATTAGGATATTGTAATTCTTTTATTCAAAATCTCTCGTATATTTATTTTCTACTCTTGAAAATACCATGTATAATTAAATTATTATCAACTTTTGATAATGCAATATATATTTATTCATGTTTTAAATTAAAGGATTTTTAATTAGTTACTCAATTAATTAATTAGTATATTCTAGACTCTTCTAGAATGTTTCATAAGAATTTTGCACTTAAAAGTCACAACTATTAATATTATTATTTAGTTAGCAGATTCAAATTATAATAAATAATTGTGAACTCATTATAACCCTAATTCATGATCTGACAATATCGATGTATCGAGAGTACAAATTTCATTCATATAATGAAAATTGAAATTTTCGAATGACAAAATTTTCCAATGATTCATTTTTGGAAGCAGACAGTTTTGTGAAATACTTCGCTAAAACAAACAGTTCCACTCTGCTCATTTAATTAGTTGTTAAGCTAACTTTCATATCTCCAGTTACATGGAATTAACCTATAAACTCCTTTGTAAGCAATATGTTTTATGTCCATCAAACTACAGTCACCAAATTCAACTCCTTGAACTTGACTATCTCAACGGAAACACAAAATTCAAAACTTGTGTTACCCTCAATGATTCAATAATACAGCTAGTCGTGTGTTCACAATTTCATGTGATTTTTTTCCTATTCGAGCTTACCCTAATTAGACTCATTTTTTTCATCAACCCATTAATCAATAATGTCAGAACTCAAGTCTGATTGCACTCATCAGATCATGGTAAATGTGTCCAGTGCATAGCCCCATGACTCCCTTGGTATCATTGATAGTGCCTGCAAGAACCTTAAATTATGGTTTGTGTACATTACAGTCCCTTCAACTCATATATCACGATCGAATATGCAGTCATTGGTATATCGAGAGTTGCAAATCACATAAGATATCTTCACCCCTAGGCTGGCGGAGAATCCCATACTACAATGTATTGGCTCCTATGTATTTTAAAAATACACACAACCTCGCCACAGAATGACCCTCAATGGAGTCGGTAAATGGATCAAAGTATATGCTAGTACGTAGAGCTTCTAAGTTGTCCCAGGTCAAAGGACTAATGGTGTACAATAATAACTGAGGATTATTCCACTCGGTAAGTGATAACCATTAGTCCTTTACAATCATAACTGAGGATTATTCCACTCGATAAGTGATAACCACTTGAATAGTTCGGGGGATGATTGTTCAGTGCATCATCAAATGAACACCCATATGTGTGAATGAACATCTTCATGCTCTTACCAATGAAACATAGCTTTTACATCACATTTTCTAGTCTAAAACTCAAGCAATCCCTATCCTTATTTTAGGTGGATAAATCGACTAGGAACTTGTTTAGAATATATCGTATGCTTCCTAATGAATATCATGATCTTACGTTGTGAGGTAGACGTCATGTTAATGGTTGCAGCAGCTATGGGTTCCAGCTGCTACTGGTTTTCAGTAGCTATCTCTACTGGTTTGGGCTCTGTTGCATTTCGGGGTCCACTGCTTTTCAGAACTCATGATTTCAGCTCTATTGATTTCAATTGTCATATTTCTTGCTTATAAATCTTTAGTCATTGATTTAAGAGAGGTATGCTCGTAACACTCAGCAACGCCAGAAATTCTAACACTCAGCAACGCCAGAAATTCTTCTCTACTGAATTCGAGTTCAGAACCAGTAATTTCAATGTAAATTTTCGTCCTCTTACACTCTGATTCAGACCTCGACTTCTGGAAATGATTTGCATCATTTTGTTTTGGTTGTTTAACCATTTTGGCGGCTCGTCATTTGAATGATTGATCTATGAGATAACATTAAATTTCTTCAGCTCGCCAGAAACCAAGTTGTGCTGATTTTGGATTTCATTATCCAAAACTTCAAACTTCAACAAACTACACACATAAGTAAATATGTTAGAAACATAATAACAACTTTTGTTATCATCAAAATCAAGATAATTATCATTCCAAATCCCAAGAGTTCCGACGGTTTATAAAAAATTTTGATCACCCCTAGTTTCATTCGCGTTGGTCAGATTTATGAACACCCTAACCATAAGTAGCATGACAATACAATTGAGATAATAAAACAAATAAAAAATTGTAAATTATATATTGATGCCATTGAAATAATGATATAATTTTATCTCGTCTACCACATAAATTTTGGTATATTTAAATTAGTGTTTAATGTTACCATTTCATTAGGAGTAGATCAAAGACTCAAGAATATTACAAAATAAATAAATAATTTGAAATTTCAATCTCTCAAATTGTGAGCGTACGTGGAATAGTTTTTCTTATGGTATGATTATATTATTTTTTAAGAAATAATAAGTATCAGTGGAGTATTTTTTGCCTTTAGATAATAATATAATATTAATAATTTTTTTGTTTAAATTAATATATGAGATATTAAATTGTTATGAAGTTCTACCCATCACACATATGTAATGTAGTGACATAATCCTTTTTTCTGTTGACAGAGAGACGTGCATGCTAACCTAGGATTGAGACATTGCATGCCTTGAATGTGAGGAAAAACAAACAAAAACTACATGAAAATGTTGCGATCTAATTATCAGTTTAACTCACATTTTTTTGTACATATTTTGTAATTTAGGGTTATGTTTGAATGATCATATATTTCATATATATATATATATATATTTGAAATATATATCTAGTTTGTTAACATTAGATTCGAACCCAATACTCATCCAAAAGACATTTGGACCGTTGGATCGCCGTAACGATGTGTTGCGATATATATATATATATATATATATATATATATATATACATATATAGGGATTGGCTATTATTTATGCTTGGTGATCTCACAAATAATGTAATTACATAGATTTGACATAATTTTAATCCTTAACTATATTAATGTTGTATGCATCCCCTTATTATTTTATCATATTTCACAAAGAAAATAGGTAAAAATTATTATAAAGATAGTATTATCGACATGCTCAAGTTCTACTATAACTTAAATTATTTGATCGGATTTGGGTCGGATTGAAACCCAGATTATCTGACCAAATGCCCACCCATACTTAATATATACTCGAATCCAAAATATTCGATTTCGAGCTCGAAATCGAAAGGATCATGTAACAAGTCTGGCTTTTGATTATGGAAAATCTACTCTTTGTTTAACGAACTATCCATCCATTAATATTATTTAACAATGATACCCCATGGATGGGCCCAATACCCCTGGCCCATCCCTAGCCCAAATGGAAGACAGACCCATCAAAGACCCAGTTATTCTCCTATAAATACCAGGTTTGAGTGTTCAGTTGATTCATTTAATATATTGTTTTCAGCAGTACCCTTAGCTGCTCCCCCCATATATCCTCAGTCACTGACTTGAGCGTCGGAGGGACTACGTCAGGACACCCTCCTGGGCCCCCTTCTAACGGTCTTCTTCGTGATTTCAGGCTCAGGACCATTTCAAAACCCTGCGTCTGTACTAGTTATGCTTGCCGGAATCGAACCCTAAATCTCCCGTGAGTATCACTTGGCGCCGTCTGTGGGAAGTTTGAGTTGAGACGTAGAGATGGTAGGCAAGAGAGGGAGTAGAAGAGCTACCTCAGCATCATCGCGTCCTCAAAGGGGACCCGAACAGTCTCATGTTGAGACAAGACAAGAACAACCTCATCTTGAGACGAGACAGGAACAACCTCGTCAAGAGACAAGAGCCGAGCAGCCCCTTCACGAAACAAGGGTTGAGCAAACCCGTCCCAATGAGAATGTGGGGAACTTGACCCTAGAACAGTTGGGCCAATTTATCACCCGGACAGTGGATGAGGCCATGAAGAGGAATCAAGAGTCTATGTTTGCAGAAGAGCAACCCGCTCGCCAGGAGCGAGAGGAGAATGTTGAGGGCCACCAGAGCCGGGTTGAAGAGACGCAGCCCCTCCAAAGTGGGGAAGTTAACTGAGATAGGGAGATGTGGAATGAAATACAGATGTTGAGGCAGCAGTTGGGAAGTAGAGCGCCGTCACCCAAGAAAGGAAGTCCTTTTTCACTAGCCATTCTAGAAGAAGGGCTTCCTCCAAATTTTCGACAGTCGAATGTGGGAGAGTACGATGGACATACTGACCCCGAGGAACACTTGGGGAGGTTTGAGAATGCGGCCCTGTTACATCAATATTGTATTTCTGGGCACGTTGGTGAGGTCAGCCCAGCAATGGTTAAACACCTTGCAGCCCAACTCCATACGGTCTTTCGAGGATTTTTCTACCGCTTTCCTGCGCCGATTTGCTAGCAGCAAAAGGCACCAGAAAAATTATTTGAGCCTGTTCGTGATGAAACAGCAAGAGAATGAAACTTTGCGAGAATTTGTCCAATGTTTCAACTAGTGCAGCGCTGGAAATACCAGCGGCTATCCCTGACATCATGATAAGTGCCCTTCACACAAGGACTGAGGGGAGGAGAGTTTTTCAAGTCGTTGGTCAAGAAGCCTCTGTTGAGCTATGACTGATCTGTTGGCTCAAGATGAGAAATATGTAAACTTGGAAGATGCCCAACGGTACAGAAAGATGGAGAACCGGCCCGGAGGAAGTAGAGTTGAGGCAGCGGAGAAAGGAGGAAGGAAGAGGGGTGCGGGCGAAAGAGAGGAGGGCAGAACTAGAAGTAGAGGACAATTCTCATCACATGTTCCCCTGGATAGGAGTCGTGACGAGATGATGGAGGTGAGGGAACCCGCGGGGAGGTAGGAAAAGTCACGAAGGGTTGAGTGCAGTGCTAGATTGCCTTCGCGGTACAGACGAGAATGATCCGCATCTGGGAGTCGACCGAGGTCTCGCCCGTCCCCTAGACGTGGTCAAGGCCCTCCATGGATAAATCAGGGGGTTGGGGAGCAGGAGGGGAAGGTCAAGGTCAAGATGTCCTTCAGGAGCCCGTCGAACCGAAGAGGGGAACGAATGAGGATAACCACCCTACGAGAGGAATGATTCATATGATCTCAGGCGGTGCTACTGATGGAGACTCTGGACGAGCTCGGAAAGCACATGGGAGAAGGTTGGAGAACTTTGAGATATCTAGGGGTGCAGACTTACCACAAGACCCCATCATAGCTTTGGGCCGGAAGACCTTCGAGGCGTTGTGACTCCACATAACGATGCCTTGGTGGTGACGGTCATCATTGCCAATTATGATGTGGCAAGAATATTTATTGATAATGGAAGCTCCGTGAACGTCTTGTTCAAGAGCACGTTGGATAAAATAAAGGTGGAAGGATTTGAGTTTGAGCCGGTCTCCACCCCGCTGTATGGGTTTGCAGGACACGTCATCCCGCTTTTGGGTCAAATTGTGCTTCCTCTATCCTTGGGGACTGATCCTAGATGGGTAAAAAAAATGATAGCGTTCACCGTGGTGGATACCCTTTCAGCGTATAATGGAATTCTAGGACGGCCAGCCCTGAAGGATTTCAGAGCCGTAGCTTCCACTTATCATCAGAAGCATAAGTTTCCTGTGGGAAAAGGAGTTGGAGTCTTGTGCGGGGACCAAAAAGTAGCGCGTCGGTGTTATGAAGGGGTAGTGAGGGAGGAGGGAAAAAGAGCGCGCGTGGAGCTTAACATGATTAGGAAAGGAAGAAGTGGGTAACTTTGTCCTGAGGAGGTACAAGAGGAGCAGAGATGAAAGTTGGAGAATGCGCCAGGCAAGGCTCTAAAGAGGCTCGGGAACGCTTACCACCTTAGAGAATATTAATCTTGACTTGAATTTTGCTGTATTTCGTTTCTGAATTTGTCTTATGTTATCAGTTGAAATTTAATAAAGTCAAGTTCTTATATTAAGTTCGTGGATGTTGTTGAATTGTGAGGATTAAATGAATTAAATTTTCCTGCTAAGGCATCGCCTAACAGAGGAGCAGAGTTTGGGAGAAGAAAAAGTTAAATTTTCCTGCTAAGGCATCCCCTAGCAGAGGAGCAGAGTGGAGGAGGAGAGTTAAATTTTCCTGCTTAGGCATCGCCTAGCAGAGGAGAAGAGTGGAGGAGAATAATTTTATTTTCCTGCTGTGGCATCGCCTAGCAGAGGAGCAGAGTGGAGGCGGAGAATTAAATTTTATTTTTCTGCTCAGGCATCGCCTAGCAGAGGAGAAGAGTGGAGGAGAATAATTTTATTTTCCTGCTGTGGCATCGCCTAGCAGAGGAACAGAGTGGAGGCGGAGAATTAAATTTTATTTTTCCTATTAAGGCATCACCTAGTAGAGGAGCAGAGTGGAGTATAGAATAAATTAAATTTTCCTGCTGTGGCATCGCCTAACAGAGGAGCAGAGTGGAGGTGGAGAATTAAATTTTATTTTTCCTACTAAGGCATCGCCTAGTAGAGGAGCAGAGTGGAGTAGAGACAAAATTAAATTTTCCTGCTAAGGCACCGCCTAGCAGAGGAGCAGAGTTAGGAAGGAGAAAAATTTTATTTTCCTGCTAAGGCACCGCCTAGCAGAGGAGCAGAGTGGTGAAGGAGAAAAATTTTATTTTCCTGCTAAGGCACCGCCTAACAGAGGAGCAGAGTGAGGAAGGAGAAAAATTTAATTTTCCTGCTAAGGCACTGCCTAGCAGAGGAGTAGAGTTAGGGAGGAGAAAAATTTAATTTTCCTGCTAAGGCACCGCCTAGCATAGGAGCAGAGTTGGGGAGGAGAAAAATTTTATTATCCTGCTAAGGCATCGCCTAGCAGAGGAGCAGAGTTGGGGAGGAGAAAAATTTTATTTTTCTGCTAAGGCACCGCCTAGCAGAGGAGAAGAGTGTGAGGGTGGAGAATTTTTATTTTTCTGCTAAGGCACCGCCTAGCATAGGAGCAGAGTTGGGGAGGAGAAAAATTTAATTTTCCTACTAAGGCATCGCCTAGTAGAGAAGCAAAGTTGAGAAGGAGAAAATTAAAATTTTCCTACTAAGACGTCGCCTAGTAGAGGAGCAGAGTGGAGTAGAGAGAAAAATCAAATTTACCTACTTGGACTAGGCCTAGTAGAGGAGAAGAGTAGGAGAGGAGAAAAATTAAACTTTACCTACTTGGGCTGATCCTAGTAGAGGAGTCAGGGGTGAGGAGGTGAAACATTTACTTTCCTGCTAAGGCATCGCCTAGCAGAGGAGACTGGGATGAGTTGGAAATTAAATTCTATTTTCCTGCTATGGCGTCGTTTAGCAGAGGAGTTAGAGGGTGAGGGTGGAGAATTTTTATTTTCCTGCTAAGGCGTCGCCTAGCAGAAGAGTTAGAGTGTGTGGGTGGAGAATTTTTATTTTCCTGCTAAGGCCCGACTTAGCAGAGGAGTTATGAGATAATGAGGTGAGAGTTTGATTTTTCCGGCTAAGGCCCGGCTTAGCACAGGAGTTAGGAGATAATGAGGTGAGAGTTTGATTTTTCCTGCTAAGACCCCGATTAGCAGAAGAGTTACGAGATGATGAGGTGATAGTTTTATTTTCATGCTAAGGCATCGCCTAGCAGATGAGTTAGGGAGTTGAGGAGGTTGAAGTTTTATTTTTCCTGCTAAGAACTATTTTAGCAGAGGAGTCAAAGGCACGGGGAAGTGGAAATTATTTTCCTTCAAAAGCTTAGTAGAGGACCTTGAAGATGAGGGCGACAAGGGCATACCTTGTTAGAGAAATTTATTGGGTTTGTCGATAACGAATGATGTTTGCCGCTGCGAAAATTACGGGGATCGACCTGTCCGATCAGGTCATGGGGATCAACCTGCCCGATCAGGTCGTGGGGGTTTGGGAGCAACGCTCCCAAAAGCTCTTCAGAAAGCAAGGCACGCTTGGACGAACAGATGCGCTGGGCTATGGCGCACTGGGCGAGCGCTCGTGCGGGGCGAGAGGCGCACCAGGCGAGCGTGCGGCTGGGCGAGCATGGCAGGGGCGGCGAGGCGAGGAGAAGGAGGGGTAGGGCGAGGGTTCGTGCGCGCTGGGCTGTGGGGCGAGGGGCGAGCAGGCAGGGCAAGGCACGCTGGGATGTGGGGCGAGGGGTGAGCAAGCAGGGCGAGGCGCACTGGGCTGTGGGGCGAGGGGCGAGTGGCGAGCAGGCAGGGCGAGGCGCGCTGGGCTGTGGGGCGAGGGGCGAGCAGGCGGGGCGAGGCGCGTGGCAGGGGCGAGGGGCGAGAAGGAGGGGCAGGGCGAGGCGCGCTGGGCTGTGGGGCGAGGGGCGAGGCGCGCGAAGGGCGTGGAAGTGGCGAGGGGCGAGAAGGAAGGACAGGGCGAGGGCTAGGCTGCTGTGGGCGAGGCTGCGCGCGGAGGGCTAGGGTGCGCTGGGCGAGGCTACGTGCGGAGAGCTAGGGCGCGCTGGGCGTGGCTGCGCGTTGAGGGCTTGGGCGTGCGCTGAGCTCGAGCCAGGCGGTGTCTAAGGTGCACATGAGAGATGTTGGGCGAGACGGCGGCTCAGGCGAGGCGGCGGCCGGAGCTGCGGGCGAGGGTGATGGGCATTGATGCGTCGTATGACGAGAGTGAGGTGCTGGTTTGAATAAAGCGATCCTACAAAGAAGCAGGGGGAGAATGCACAACCCACGCCTTGTAAACCGAGGACAACACAACTAATCGAACTTTGAACCTACGATTCAGTTCGACTCGGGAGGGGGAGACTGGTGATATCCCATGGATGGGCCCAATACCCCTGGCTCATCCCTAGCCCAAATGGAAGACAGGCCCATCAAGGGTCCAGGTATTCTCCTATAAATACCATGTTTGAGTGTTCAGTTTATTCATTCAATATATTATTTTCAGCAGCACTCTTAGCTGCTCTCACAATATATCCTCAGTCACTGACTAGAGCGTCGGAGGGGCTACGCTAGGACACCCTCCTGGCCCCCTTCTAACGGTCTTCTTAGTGATTTCAGGCTCAGGACCATTTCAAAACTCTGCATCTGTACTAGTTACGCTTGCCGGAATCAGACCCTAAATCTTCCGTGAGTATCAAACAACGTTAATTACAACATGATTGCCAAAACCAAAATGGACCGCACCCACCTACCAACTCGCGATACCACTTGACCTCTCGCACGCTGGCTCACCGGCGCGTGTGCACGAGTTATATTGAGAATACTGAAAACAAAAAATAATTTTTATATATATTATATATATACACGAGAAGAATGTGTTAAGATTTTAGATATCATTTATAAAATATTAATGTTCCGTCACACACATTAAATTTTTTATATTTGATAATTTTTGTGTAAAAAATCAATTTTATTTTTTCTAAGATATGACATAAAATTTATTGAGATAATTTGTATTTTTAGATAAATTAAAGATAAACTTGAAGAAAAAATTTGGAAAAAGACAAAAAAATGTACAAAAATTACTAATAAATCAACATCAGCAAATTAGCTAACAAATATTACGAAGAGTAAAATTGTAAAAAAAAAAACTTTAATATCATATTGATACATCAAAATTAGTTAATTTGAGATATTTAAATTTGAGTAGGTCTCTTGTGAGACAGTCTCACGAATTTTTATCTGTGAGACGGATCAATTCTACCGATATTCACAATAAAAAGTAATACTCTTAGCATAAAAAGTAATACTTTTTCATGGATGACCCAAATAAGATAACAGCCTCACAAAATATGACCAGTGAGATCGTCTCACACAAATTTTTACCAATAAATTTAACAACATAGTATAGATTATTATTTTCGAATTACAGTAAAATTAATGGCTAGAAATATTTTTGAAAATATGTCCCTAGTTTGAATATTATATAGCTTCTAGATATATAGCTTAGAATGAGTCTACTACCTTTATTATTTATTCTTCTAGAACAAAAGAAGAAATTCGTTTGAATCATAATATCGTAAATCATCAAATAATTTTGTTAATTTGGTAAATCTAATATACTCAAGTTCTGTTCGATCGATTTGATTGTAACTTCCGATGAATATCCTAAAGATCATTCTAGGTTGGTAATGTATTCATTCATCATTCAATGTAATATCACGACTGTTTGAAAAAAACATCTTCTATCTTTGAAAATATGCAAAATTTAACATAAAATCAAACAAGCCATTATTACTATAGTCCGGGACGGATCCATGAACTAGAGTTATGGGGGCTTGAAATTTAGTGTAATAAATTATATATTTGATGGGTATAAGGACCAATTATTTGTTGGGTTAATAAAATCAATTGGGTTTAGCACTATTGAGGTCCAAAATATTGATTATGCTTGTAGAAGTTCAAGCCCATTAGATTCTCTTAAAAATCTATAAACAGAGGAGTTTCCGGACAATTCAAGGTAGGCTCTCATTTTTATAAAATTTCTCTTGCTTGTTCTCTGAGTTTTCTTTGAACTGCTTACTGACTTGAGCGTTGGAGTGTCTACGTGGGGAACCCTCCCGACACCCACTTGACGAGTGTTTGTGACGCAGGTGATGCCCCGCAAATTAACTGTGTACTATCTACGTGAATCTGTTCGCCAGCCAGGTGAGCTCATTTACGGGCCAAGTGGACTAGTTCACTAATCAGTCGGATCTCGCGTACGGAGTCTACGTGACTCATTTATTTTAGCTGCATCAATATTATTATAAAAAATATAATAAATTTTATATAAAATACAGTTTGAAGCTCATTTGAGAATTTCATTAACTTGGAGTAATACGACAATAAATACGACTTGAAATTTTATTATTTTTTCCAACCCGTTGATCAAACAACAAATAATTTATCAAAATCAACAAATTAAATTTTCATTATTCAAAAATTGCGATTTTTATTCTCCCGATCATAAAAAGTCTCATTTAATTACAATAAATCAACTATTATAAACAGTTATTCTCTACGTCTAAACTAATGTACAATTCAACATAATAAAACTAACGAGGTCTTTCAATGGGTAAAACAAACAACCTAGTGAAACTTTTTTTTTTTTACCAAAGTAAGAGTGAATAGGAATTTTAAACTTCGAACGAACGTTAAAACTCTCTGTATTTAAGTAGTGTTTACAGTAACTTATTTTTTATGCTACACAGCTTCTACGTACAATTTCTAACATTTTATTGACTAAAATCTTAAAACGAACTTCAAATAAGTTCTTTTAAACACTACTTTACTCTACGCGCGTCAAATTCTCGCACGTATATTAAATACCGGAGCATTGAAGAATTGCATAATCACATGGCCAAGCACATAAAGATACACAGAAACAAAGTTATCACAACCCCGTCGTTCGGAGGATACTATGTTCTAGCGACTTATTTTACCTTAACGGGCCTGTCATCCTGAATGTTTAGATATTATATTTTAGGTCATTAAATGATATTATACCATTTTTGAAAAATAATATTTATATTTGGCCATGTGAAATGACAAAAGAAAAGATAATACTATTTATTTTAATATTGAAGAAATAAAAATAATTTCCATCATATAAAGAACCATAAAAACTTACTGTGAGTTGGTATTATGAGTCAATTTTGTGAGACATATCTCTTATTTGTGTCATATATATAAGAAAATTTTACTTTTTATTGTAAATATAAGTAAGATCGACTTATGTGAGTTGGTTTTATGAGTCAATTTTGTGAGACATATCTCTTATCTGTGTCATATATATAAAAAAAATTTATTTTTTATTATAAATAATAGTACGTGACGTATATGAATCAATCGTTTCACAAAAGACTAAATGAGAAAATGACACCTTTAAAACTATTTAAATAGCCGGCTCAAATTTGTCATATGGAAGCATGCCAATTTATACCGTTTCCCGTTCAACTCTGTTCTTCCAATACAAAAAGTCTTCCAACTTTGAGCATTGTTCTCCCAACACACACACACTCACAAACACCGCTGAGCTTCGAATTCTCCATCTCTGGATTTCCGCAGCAGTAAATCCAATCTACATTTCGATCTGAACAGTAAAGTACGGGTGAACCCGTCTATATCCCGCGCTTCTATAGAGTTGCATACAGATTATATACGATATTTATGCGTGATTATAAATTTGTCGGCACCCCGTTTGCTAGCCACACTCGCCTCCTGATTGGTTCTTTTGTCCTAGATCTCACACACAACTTCTAATGATAATTATTTGTACACGGCCGTATGTATATATTACAGAGATACTGATAATCCTGCTTCAATGCTGTAAGTCTCCGGTCTCCTTCTAATGCTCGTATCGGGTTTGACTGGTTTCGAGGCGTGGCTCGTTGACTTCGCCGTGGGAGTGCATTCTTGGAGGTGGGCTCTGTGAATCGAAGTGGTTTTTGGGTGTTTGACAGTTCGTTTTCTTGTGAGTGGTTTTTGTCTCGTTTTTGGAGGGAATTTGAAAGGGTACGTTTCAATGCAGCTGCGGGGAGACCATATCCATTTGTGTGTGTATGTGTGTATGTGTCGTGTTCTTCGGTTGTGAGAGTTGGCAGAAGTTAAAGATGGGGTGGGATGTTTTGTTCGATTCTTGGTGTTGTATGTGTGTTTAGATGCATGGACTGGAGCTGATCATTTCGAGAGTTTTTGGAATTGTTGGTTTGATTCAGAATTTGGTTTGTTTTGACTTTTGGATTACCTTGTTTTCCTCGGATTGATTGACTTCTTTGGCCTTGAATCTTGTAGAGTCTTGTTGGTTGAGGCGGCTGATGAAATTGGATCCGCCATTGTTTCTGGGTACTATAGACTATTTGATTTAATTCTCCAGAGCGCGAGCGAGCTTTTTTTTAGCTTCAAACTTTAGGGGATCTATATAGAAGTCTGTGAGACTTTCCATTCCACTCTTTTGCTGAATGAATGTTAGACATATTTCAAAATTTTAATCTAGGGTCTATTCGGAGTGAATACTTTTTGTTGACGGATTGTTTTTTGTTAAAACTATGATCTGCAAATACTTGAACTTTTTATGAAATTTGATTCCCATTTCTTTGATTTGTCCCGGAAGGGCAGCAGGTTTGAGCTGGATTTTTTCTTGTTCACCAATCAAAGTACCCATATTTTGTGGTCAAATATCAATGCGATCTTGTTGATTTGAATCATGGATGTGTATTGTGTGTGTGGAGTCTAAATCTTTGAAGTAGCCGGTCAATCTATAGTTTCGGAAGTTTGATCGAAAGGATGTCTTAAGGCAGTTGTGCATTCATATTATTTATTATTGATAAAATTTGTTTATAACAAAAAAAATTAAAGCATATCTTTCTGCACTGCAGGTTCAAGTTTTTGTTTGATCCAATATTTCTGGTATGCTTTAGGATGAGAGATTAGAATTATTGGCTGCATTTTCGTATTTTTGGTGTCCTGGGATTCATCAGATGAAGACAGCTAAGGCATGGCGTCTAGGCATGAAAGAAGTGCGATTATTAACTGCACCTCGCCAGCGTGGTCAGTTGAAGAGGCCAACATGGATTCTTGTTTTGGTTTCTCTAGTCAGCTTGTTCTTAATTTGTGCCTATATTTATCCACCTCAGAATTCTGCACCTTGTTATTTATTCACGTCTAATGGCTGCAAGCCATTTCAAAGATGGCTTCCACCTGTAATTGTCAGAGAACCCTCCAGGGAACTCACCGATGATGAAATCGCATCTCGTGTTGTAATTAGAGATATTCTTAATATTCCTCTCACTATTTCTGTGAATGCCAAAATAGCCTTTCTGTTTCTGACTCCTGGAGCTTTACCGTTTGAGATGCTATGGGATAAATTTTTTCAGGTACTTAGTTTTTACTGTGATGCTGAAATATCAGTTTCGAAAGCTCACTTACAGCTTTTTTTAAAATGAGACTAGTTAAGCCTCGTGCAAAGATGATGTCTCTTCAAAGGATTGGATGCAT
Source organism: Primulina tabacum (assembly GCF_025594145.1). Taxonomy (NCBI): domain Eukaryota; kingdom Viridiplantae; phylum Streptophyta; class Magnoliopsida; order Lamiales; family Gesneriaceae; genus Primulina; species Primulina tabacum. The sequence continues at coordinate 11,789,789 of NC_134559.1, forward strand.
CAAATTTGCTTATTTGGTGCTTCTGTTTACTGTTATCTGGTTCGATATGTTGGATGAAATAAAAATTGCTGCTGCCTGCTTATTCTTAACAAAATTATATTCAATTGCTTTTTTCATCTATGGTATGCCATTTGAAATCATGCTGCAGTTTTTCAAATAAAGGGAGAATACCAGTAATAAATGAAGACCTTTCTCCTATTTATTTTATCGATGTTAAGTGGTCTTGTTTACACTGTTGAATAATATGACTATTTGTTTCTATACAGTTTTTCAAATTTCTCTTTATTGGCAGGGGCATGAAAGTATGTTCTCCGTGTACGTGCATGCATCCAAGGATAAACCTGTGCATCTTAGCCGTTATTTTATCAATCGTGAAATTCGTAGTGGCAAGGTTTGTTTCCCATTTTGTGGATCTTGGTTTCTGCATTCTAAGCTGCACGCAATTCTGCTGTAAGAATTGAAAATCTTGTAAAACAAATGTGTGAATATCTTTATATACATCTGCACATTCTTCCTATATAAATCGAAATAAATTTTTGGTGGGATTCTTGTTTCTGTCTTTCTCTTAACTTGACCTAACAGTCTATATTTCTCTAATTTAGAGTTGAATTCTTTCCACTTTATATCATGTCTGGATCATCCTAAATGTTGAGTTGTATGTAAATATCCAAGTTCATTTTCCTAGTAGATTTATCTTATTGTTGTTTAGTGCTCCCCTTTTTCTGAGGTGAACGATATGGTTTTCTGTTAGAAACCAGAAACAGTTTCATTTTCTACAACAGCAGTATCATTTTTTTTTGCACGTGCTAATTACATTTATTATTTCTTAGGGTACAAATTTTGAACAGTCAAAACTCCCAGTTGCTCAATTAACAAGTCAAAATGATACACTTCTAATACGGAGCATAAATATGCTGTTGTTTCATCCCTTATGCTACTGGTAGTAAACTTAAAATTTTCTGTTTTATTAATGGTTGAAAGTTGCAGGTAGAATGGGGGAAAATCTCCATGGTTGAAGCTGAAAGACGGCTTTTAGCAAATGCACTCAAAGATCCAGATAATCAGTACTTTGTGTTACTTTCCGACAGGTTGCCATAGAATTGTGTCTTTGTTAATTTTATCTTCACAAATCTATGCAACTCATTATGCTGTCGTATACTAATTAAAAACTTTTTCTTGGACTGCAGCTGCGTACCCCTTCGCAATTTTGATTATGTGTATAACTATCTCATGTCTGCAAATATTAGCTTCATAGATTCGTAAGTCTACTTTTTTTATGTAGCCACATTTTCTCTAGCTGGACTTTTTATTATGAACGCTCTGTAGTTAGGTTTAAACACGTTTGATACTACATTAATGACATATAAAGAACAAGTCTTCAATAAGGTTGAACAGATTATGATACTGTTTTTTAACTTTAGAAGGGCGTTGAACGGAGCCATTTCTAGATTATTAGCACTATGAGTAATTTCATAATAAAAGTGACACATCGATGATCTAGTTAATCATTATAAATAAAATTCATTTATTTACATGACTTTTTTTTAAGAACTAGTATTGTGGTAGTTTACATCACTCTTCGTTTTTATATAAATATGGGAGACGTGTTTCTGCAGCTTTGAGGATCTTGGTGTGCATGGAAGTGGGAGGTACATTGAATATATGTTGCCTGAAGTCGAGAAGAAAGATTTTCGAAAGGGTTCACAGGTGTGGGTGTAATCTTTTGGTTCATTTGTTCATATATCAGTTTTAGGGGGCAGTTACGTCTCTGCAGTTTAGTAACAAGAAGTTGGTCACCAAGTATTAACTCATTGTGCTCAATATCTTTGATATCTCTTATGACAATGCCTTAGTTTTAAATTATGCAGTGGTTCACAATGAAGCGGCAGCATGCTATTGTAGTTATGGCTGATAATCTTTACTATACAAAATTCAGAAATTATTGCAAGGTGATCAAATTTTGATTTTTTTATAGGCAATGCACGACTTTTTTTTATTATTATTTTCATGTAGATTATTTAGCTCTAAATGTGAATTATCAGGAAAAAGAGATTGTGTGTAAAATGATATTATGGATTTCAGATTCAAGCCCCCGGTTTGACCATTTTCGTGAGCTCCTGGAAAATATAGAATCCAGCTCTTAAAGAGTGGGTTGGCCTGAAGTAACATCTTCAAGCTTATGGTTAAACTCATTAGATGACCAAGTAAAGAGCGCGACGAGCCAATTGTGATTAAAAAAAATTTCCCTTTCAATTTATGATGGGCCAACAGTTTATCCAGTATAGAGTGCTTTTGGACCATGCAAATAAAAGCCCTGGATTTATATTATGTGTTTTGCCATATTTCCTGAGTTGATAGTCTTTCTTGGCTGTCAAATAATGCATGCCTATGCAACTGAAGAGGCATTTTTTTTAGGTTTCTTTTATAGTTCCTCTTTTACTTTTGTTTATCACGATACCTCTAAAGTGTTACTGTTAGGAATCTTTGTTTTATAAACGATAGCAGATGTGTGTAAATCACACGTCCGTTCTGTTTTATTGGTTTTTGGGTTTTCTTACTGTTCCTGAAAACCTGTTCAAGAAGATAGAAAGTTAGACGAAGAATCGGACAATGATCCTTTTATCTATATTCAGTTGTCCAAATTTCAATTGCCAATTGCAACTCTATTATTTCGCGGGTGTTGTGCAATGACTTCATTTCTACAGCTATCTGTTTCCTTTTCGTTGAACAGCCAGACATGGAGGGACGCAACTGCTACTCTGATGAACACTATTTACCCACTTTTTTCTATGTGAGCCCAGTAGTACCTTCTGTTCTCAAGTTTCTAAGATGTTTTCCTCTCTTTTCTTCCTGGTTTTTGATATCTTTGTTTTCGTGTATTGTTTCCTCGCCTTTTCAGATCGTGGATCCTGCTGGTATCGCCAATTGGTCAGTAACATATGTTGATTGGTCTGAAAGGAAGTGGCATCCGAGATCATACCAGGCACAAGATATAACGTTAGAGCTGATGAGAAATCTTACGGTACGGCTATTGAGTTTTTCCATCATACATACATTCATGGCCTTTATTTGCCTGTTCCCAAGTTTTTCGTTTTAAGTAATCGAAAACCTGAAACTTATTTCTGACTACTAATTGCAGTCTATTGTGGAAAGTGCCCATATTACAAGCGAGGAACCGGTGAGGATCTTTTACCGTACACTTAGTTAAAGCTCCCATTATCACAACAATCTGATAAAAAAATGTCTTCTGACCTGTAGAGCGAAACGAAAACAGTCCCCTGCTTGTGGAATGGTACCCTGCGGCCATGTTATTTGTTCGGGAGGAAATTTTTACCCGAAACTCTTGATAATTTAAAACAAATTTTCCCAAACTATACATCTAGTGGACTGTTGGCATGACTCAGAGTATTTATTCTTTGTATTCTATCCCTACCTTCACCATTTCTTGTGTAGCTTCTGCTGTTGTAAAGCGACTCCGTGTCGCCTCATGATAGACGTAAAATCATACCAAAAAGGGTTATTTTTTAGTTCAAAGGAAACTGGCGGAAACTGGTGGCCAAGAAATGGTTCAATATTGTATTCTTTGATATGTTCACTATTTATTTTTTATTAGTGCCCCCCTCGTGTAAGAATATTGATATAAATTCGAAGTTGGGATATTGAAAAAATGCAAACTTTTGTGTTTGTTTGTGGTTTCAACATCCATGGAAATTGCTTCGCCTGAGTAAATTTATTGGATTACTTGGAAATATACCATTTAAAAGCCGAGGGCTTTAAGTTAACTTTAGTACTTTAGTCCGTTAATTTTAAAAATATTCCTGCTACAACTAAATTGTTTTCGAATTCAAGTAATTAATATGTACATGATTTACAATAATTATTGTAACCGAAGTATGTTGTGTAAGTCAGGGGTGTGGCCTAAAAATGTAATTGTTGGCCCAGAAAGAAAATATTTGAAAAGTCTAAAAGAAGAAGTGGAACACGGCCATTAGTGCACCCACATTGGGGTTAACACTGTCTCTGTTGTGAGTCGGCGTCAAAAAGAATGAACGTCCATCTCTCTCTCATTTTTTTTTTAAATTTTATTTTTTAAAAAAAATATTTTTTTTAATATTTATTTTCTAATGGTTGAAAATAAAGAATTGTTGAATGTTGAAAAATAAGAATTGAAATATTTGAATGTTGAAAATAAGAGTTGTAAATATTAAAAATTAGTGTGTGATGATGTATGTAATGATGTATTTATTTTTGGATTATTTTCAAAGAAATTTTATAAATAAGTCTCTCAATTTGAGAAGAAAATCACAATTGAGTGGAGAGAAAATTTAATAAAGTGTGTAGTTTGATAAATTTTGTGGGTTTGAGATTTTTAATTTTTACCGTAAATTTTTACTTTTAACACGTTATCAGCACGATACTCGAAGGTTCGGTTCTCCATATTTTTCCAAGCTCCAAAACACAAGAAAAATGTAACATTATTGAAAAGTAAGAGTATTTATTTTACTGTTTATTTATTTTTACTATATATATATTTAATGTATAATATTATGTTATTATATAAAAGGAGTTTATGACATCTCATTATAATAACGTGATGTGATTACACTGCTTATATAATTTTATTATGTAACTATTTAATTATTGTGTATATATATATGAATAATATCATGTTATTATATAAAAGGAGTTTATGACACCTCATTATAATAACGTGATGTGATTATTTCACTATTTATATATTTTTATTGTGTTATATAATAATTATACATATATTTGTATAATGTCACAATATTATATAAAAGAGTCTCTGACACCTCATTATAATATTGTGATGTGATATACATAATTATTTAAACATGATTAACATTATATATATCATATTATTACCACAAAATTTACATATACATACATTTATTTTTTTTAAGATTTTGTAACTCCTAGAAATTTTCTCCATCAAAATTTTCGAAGAAGAAGAAGATGGCTCTTTCAAGGATATTTTGTATAATTATTTTGGTTAGTATACTCACTAGTCTTGTATTTATCGGAGAATATCTGTCTCGCGTTTTTTTTTTATTTTTAAGAATGCTTGTATTTCTAATTTATCCGTTACTTTTTATTGTCATATTAATAGAACTTAACTAATAAAATCCATTGTTATTTTTCTAGTACCACCATGTCAAATTTGACAAACCTCGAATTTGGTGCGCTCGACATTACAGGAAAAATTATATGCCATGGACTCTTGATGTAGAAATGTATCTTGAGTCATTGGGTCTAAGTGAGACCATTAAAGAAAATTGTATCTTCACAAAAAAAAAAGTAAAAGCTATAATATTTTTGCGTCGACATCTTGATGAATGTTTAAAATGTGAATATCTCATCGAAAAAGATCACATGTCTCTGTGGAAAGGACTAAAGAAAATATTTGAACATATAGAGGAAGTTATACTTCCGACCGCCCGTGATGAATGAAATATATTAAGATTCCAAGATTTTAAGAAAGTGAGTGATTACAATTCGTAGATATATTGAATAATCTCGCAATTAAAATTTTGTGGACATGAGGTTACAGAATCGGAAATGCTTGAAAAAATATTTTCCACGTTTCACGCATCAAATATAACTCTACAACAATAATATAGAGTGCGTGAATTTACTAGATATTCTGAATTTATCAGTCTATCTTCTTGTGGAGGAAATGAACAACGAGCTGCTAATGAGAAATAATCAGTCCCGACTCACTAGATCAACAGCATTTCTAGAAGTAAATGTTGTAAGTAAAAATGAATTTAAACATGGAAACCAATATCAAAGTCAAAGACAAGGTTTTGCTCTAGGTCGAGGTCGAGTTCGTGGACGTGATGTGGAAGTGTTCGCGGTCGTGGTCGCGGCCGTGGCTTTAAAAACAATCGAGATAGTTACTTCTATAATTCATCTCAAAAGGGCGTCACGAACCACCCACTGAAAAGGCATAATGAGAACATGAGTGTTAATGAAAATCACTCAAAACAATTTGAAAGTTCTTGTTTTAGATACGGCACTCCAGGACATTGGTCTCGTATTTGTCGAGCCCCCGAGCACATTTTAAGCTCTATAAAGAATCGATAAAGGGGAAAGAAAAGGAGACCAACTTCACTGAACGCAATGACCGTTTGAGTGATTCAACTCATTTTGATGCTGCATATTTTCTGAATGATTTCTCTGGAAATGATCAATATGCTGGTGGAATAGAAATTAAAAATATTGATGTTGCAGATTTTCTCAACGATTTCTCTGAAAATGAACAATATATTGGTGGAATTTAAATGTAAAATAATTTATTTTTCATGTACTCATATGATAATGTTTTATTGTATAATTATGATATGCCTTATATTTTTCAATAAATTACATATGCATTGTCATTAATTTTTTTCATTGCATATTTTTTTTTTAAGTTCAAATATGGAAACTGCTATGAACAAAGCTAAACAAGGAACTAATCCCATAGAAGTTTGCATACCTGATAGTGGTACAACGCACACTATTCTCCGAGATAAAAGATATTTCTTGGAACTAAAACCAACAAAAACAATGGTGAATACAATATTAGGTCCTGTAAACTTGATAAAAGATTGTGGTAAGTCATATTTTTTGTTACCTAATGGTTCAAAATTTCTGATAAATGATGCTTTGTATTCACCACAATCAAAAAAAAAATTGTTGAGTTTTAATGACATATATTCTCATGGGTATGATACTCAGACAATAAATGAAGAAAATGAGAAATATATGTGTCTTACCACACATAAATCAGAAAAAAAAAATGTAGTTGAAAAACTACCAATGCTCCCTACTGGATTGCATTATAAATATATAAGTCCAATTGAATTAAACATGGTAGTTGATAATTCTTTAATACTGATCAATTGGTATGATCGATTAGGACATCCTGGTTCAACAATGATGCGAAGATCTGTAGAAAATACACATGGTCATCCGCTGAAAGACCTGGAGATATTTCAAAATAATAAGTTTCAATGCAAAGCATGTTCTCTTGAAAACTTATTATAAGACCATCACCACCTAAAATCCAAACTGAATCACATATGTTTTTTGAACGTATTCAGGGTGATACTTGTGGGCCAATTCATCCACTATGTGGACCATTTAGATATTTTATAGTATTGATCGATGCCTTCAACAGATGGTCACATGTATGTTTATTATCAACTCGGAATGTGGCATTTGCAAGATTACTTGTTCAAATAATAAAATTGCGGAATCAATTTCATGACCATACAATCAAGAAAATTATACTTGATAATGCTGGTGAATTTACTTCCCAGACTTTCAATGATTATTGTATGTCAATCAGAATCATTGTTGAGCATCATGTTGCTCATGTACATACACAAAATGGATTAGTTGAATAATTGATTAAACGTATACAATTGATTGCTAGACCAATGATTATGAAAACAAAACTCCTTGTTTCTATATGGGGACATGCAATTTTACATGCTGCTGTATGAATTCTCATCAGAACAAGTGCATATCATAAATACTCCTCATTGCAGCTTGCCTTTGGTAAAGAACCAGATATTTCTCATCTGAGAATTTTTGAATGTATAGTATATGTGCATATTACACCGCCTCAACGAACAAAAATGGGACATCAAAGAACGATCAAAATTTATGTTGGTTATGATAACCCATCAATCATTCGATATCTTGAGCCTCAGACAGGCGACGTGTTTACAACACGTTTTGCTGATTGTCATTTTAATGAGGAAATATCCCCAATGTTAGGGGGAGAAAAGAAATATATCGAAAAGAAAATTATATTGTATACATCATCATTGTTACATCTGGATCCAAGAACTAAACAATGTGAAAAATATGTACAGCAAATTGTGCATTTGCAAATAGCAAATCAAATACCATTTGCATTTGCAGACACAAAAGGGGTAATTAAATCATATATACATGCTTTAAATAACCCTGGTCGAATTGAAATTCAAAAAAAAAAATTGAATACACTCATGATGTCATTAAACGCTTGAAGCGTGGAAGGCCAATCGATTCCAAGGATAAAAATCCTCGAAAAAGAAAAACATAAAGAAACACGATGATCACAAAATAGAGAATGATATTCCTGCATAAATACATGATGATGAAAAGGTTTTGTTAGAACCACAAACTGATGTGAATCGTGAAATCTCTATCAATTATATTAGTACTGGAAAAATATGGAACCGAAAATATATAAAAGAAATTAATGAGATATTTTCTTACAATGTGGCATTTGACATCATAAATGATAATGAAGATCATGAACCAAAATCTTTTGGTGAATGTAAAAATCGACATGACTGGATAAAATGGAAAGATGTCATCCAGGTTGAATTGAATTCGCTAAATAAACGTAACGTTTTTGGACCTATATTCCTTACACATAAAGGTGTAAAACCTGTTGGGTACAAATGGGTTTTTATTCGAAAGCAAAATGAGAAAAATGAAATAGTAAGATATAAAGCTAGACTTGTTGCACAAGGTTTTTCTCAAAGGCTCGAAATTGATTATGAAAAACATATTCTCCTGTTATGGATGCAATTGCGTTTTGGTATTTGACTAGTTTGGCGGTATCTGAAAATTTAGAAATGCGTCTTATGGATGTTGTCACAGCTTACTTATACGGATCATTCGATAGTAATATATATATATATATATATATATATATATATATATATATATATTATGAATATCCCTGAATGATTTAAGATGCCTGAAGCACAAAGTTCAAAACCTAGAGAATGTTATTATGTGAAATTGGCAAAGATCATTATATGAGTTAAAGCAATCGGTCGAATGTGGTATAATCGGCTAAGTGAACATTTAATGAAAAAGAGATATGTAAATAATTCAATATATCCTTGCGTTTTCATTAAGAAAACAACATTCGGATGCGTAATTATTGCTGTATATGTTGATGATTTAAATATCATTGGAGCGAATAAGAAATTGAAGAAGTTGTGTCGTACTTGAAGGAGGAATTTGAAATGAAGTACCTTGGAAAAACAAAGTATTGTCTCGCTTTGCAAATTGAACAAAAAGAATGTGGAATATTTGTTCACAGTCAAATTATACAGAAAAGGTCCTTAAACGTTTTAATAAGGATAAATCAAATTCTTTAAGTACTCCAATGGTTGTTAGATCATTAAACATAGAAAATGATTCATTCTGTCCATGTGAAGATAATGAAGTTATTCTTGGTCCAAGAGTACCATATCTAAGTGCTATCGGTGCCTTTATGTATCTTGAAAATTGTACAAGAACTGATATATATTTTTTTGTAAATTTATTGGCAAGATTTAGCTCATATCCAACAAAGAGACACTGGAATGGAATTCAACATATATTCTGTTATCTACGAGGAACGACAAACTTGAGACTTTTGTATTCAAAAGATACCAATCAATGTATAATTGGTTATGCTAATGCTGGGTACTTATCTGATCCACAGAAGGCACGTTCCCAAACCGGATATGTATTCACTCGTGGAGGCACTGCAATTTCTTTGCGTTCACATAAACAAACACCCGTAACAACTTCATCAAATTCATGCCGAGATTATTGCACTACATGAAGCAAGTCGTGAATGTGTGGCTAAAATCAATGACCGAACATATCCAATTCTCATGCGGATTATCATTCGACAAGAAGCATGTGATACTATATGAAGATGATGCTGCATGTGTTACTCAAATGAAAGAGGGATACATAACAAGCGAAAGAACTAAACATATTCCCCATAAGTTCTTCGCATTCAACCAAGAGCTTGAGAAGAATAAAGATATTAATATTCGTTACATTCAATCAAGTAAAAACTCATCAAATCTCTTCACAAAGTTACTTCTTAAAATAATATTCAGAAAGCATATATATAACATTGGGATGCGCAATCTATGAAATTTGTGAAGAATCGTTCGTGTTAACATGAGAGGGAGTTTATGTTACTGCACTCTTTTTCCCTGACTATGATTTTTATCCCAATAAGTTTTTCCTAGTAAGGTTTTAACGAGGCTGTATAAAACTATGTAATGAAGACAATTATTGTATCATGACCATCATCACAAGTGGGAGTGTTGAAAATAAAGAATTATTGAATGTTGAAAAATAAGAGTTGAAATATTTGAATGTTGAAAATAAGAGTTGTAAATATTGAAAATTAGAGTGTGATGATGTATGTAATGATATATTTATTTTTGGATTATTTCCAAGGAAATTACTATAAATAGGTCTCTCAATTTGTGAAGAAAATCACAATTGAGTAAAGAGAAAATTTTATAATGTGTGTAGTTTGATATATTTTGTGAGTTTGAGATTTTACTTTTTACCGTAAATTTTGACTTATAAAACTAATGGTTTTTTTTGGATTTTTTAAAATTTTAAATTAAATTTTAAAAAATCCAAAAAAATTTCAACGGTTAGTTAAATGCTAGTTTGAAATCCTTTCTATAAATACCTACAAATGTGTACACATATTTTCATTTCAAGTCACTACCCTCTCCAATTCTACTCTCTAACATTATACCAATCTATTATTTTTAAGTTCTAACAATCTTATTTTCTATCAGAAATAGATGAAAATAATAAGGCATTTTTTTACAAATTTCTTGAATTCTACAAACAACCCGCAAGAATATTCATCTTCCCAAAATCCACAAATTCCACCAAATTATCAATACCCACATCCATTTCCAAATATGTTGTTTCCTCCACAAAATCTTAAAAATTTCTAATTTTTGGAAATTCAATGAATCATTCGAATTATGCCACTTGAGGTCCATATCAACCGCTTTTAGGCATGACTGGTAGGGTAAGAGAAGAGCAGTACCCTATAGGCTATAGCAGAGAACTTGATCTCCGGCATTAACAGTGTTGCATTCCGTAGGAACTAAAGGAATCGAGCGCTCCCGTATTGCCCTGTCAGCGCTCACCCATTCGTCTTCCTCTCTGTCAAAACCCGCAAATCTTACACGAACCATCTGTCGTATCCGACAGGGAATACTTAGAGTAGATTTACCAGCAAGTTATACCAACAATCTTGTTACAGGAATGGGGCGCAAGAAACTTTCATGGAGGAAATGTTGGTCCCACGTGCGGTGATTTCAGATAATAAATATGGAAATAAAGAATAAACTGGATACCGAGATTTACCTGGAAAACCCCTAAAAATTATTAGGGTAAAAACCAAAGGCAAGAAGAAAGATTTCAATTATAATATTTTTATGGTGTACAACTCATTCACTGTGTTTCCAAAGAGAACACACTCTCTTAATACAGGAGAAAAAAACATCTTACAAATATTATAGAACTAAGCACTCAAATGCTTATAAGATGAGAGAAAACTCGAAGAAGGGATGATTTCAGAATGAAGGGGAGCTCTATATATATGGCCCCTTGTTCGTGTGAAAACGCGTATAAAAACGCATTTCCTCCTCTGCTTCAAAGTCTGCAATTCAAATGTTTCCACCTACAATTTTCAAAACGCGTCCTTTTATCTTTCAACAAATACGTTGTACTTCCTCATTAATTGCACCACTCCATTATTGCCGACATTTCTCTCACTTAGAGATTTGATTGAGAATCAAACACATCTTCACACATCTTTTCAATCTTGCCATTTCATGCTGCTTATGTTTCTGCTAGGCCACTTGAGAATCTACACCACTCAAACTTATCAGTGTTCAATGACTTGGTTAGAAAATCAGCTATGTTATCTTTTGTATGAATCTTTTGCATATCCACACTTCCTTCTTCTACTACTTCCCGCACAAACTGAAATTTAACTCCAATGTATTTCGTCCTGGAATGAAAGGCTGGATTCCTTGCTATGTGCAAGGCACTCTAACTATCACAAAACAAGAGAACATTCTCTTGTTTGTGTCTGATTTCCTACAATAACCTTTTAATTCATATTGCCTCCTTGCAAGCTTGAGTAGCTGTCATATATTCTGTTTCCGTCGTAGATAACGCCACAAATATTTGCAGTTTTGAAACCCAGCTTACAGCTCCCCTGCAAGTGTAAACGCATAACCAGTTGAAAGATCGTTTACAGAGCACATTGAGGTGCTTCAAACAAAATATTCTCCAAGAGCTGCAATAGCTCGTGTTCTAAGAATGTATACACCGATGAATTAAATCGAGTTTGGTTTTAAAACCAAGCAGAAAACACTCGAAATAATCTTTCAGTAAGAAACACTGATATATTTTGTATATCATGTGTAATTGAATAACTAAAAAAGGGTATACTAGTTTTTGCATTCATCAGTTCAGTTATGGTGACAACTGAACTAACGAATACTCTAACTGATCCAAACAGTTTGAAAACAACAGTTAATCAGTTAAATACACAAGATATGTTTATGGATGTTCGAAGACTTCAACTGCTCCTACGTCACCCCCTCTACCCCCTCGGTTAGGATTCACTAGAAGACTTTGATTTATACAACTCTTTGTACAAACCTACTCAGCTTAGGACTTACACTACTGCCTCACTGAACTCCTAGACTAGACTGAAGGAAGCACCTTCTAGACAACACTTGTTTAACATCTATGTGAGAAAGACTACATACACAAGTTTATTGTCTTTGTGCAAGACTGTATTTGAGTGGTGGTGTGTGTGTGTGTGAACTGATCTCTGAAAACTACCCAAAAGTGTTCACATACACTGAGGAAAATATGCTTCTAAACTAAGCTAATATGGCTGAGTGTTCCCTCTGGACAAAATGCTTCTTGTAAGTTGATAAGTAAATAAGCGTGCCCTTTCTTTTTATCTTCACACACTCTAGTATGTGCTCTCTCTTCACACCCTTTGCTAATGGTCTTGAGCGTGTATATATATAGAAGCATTGAGACCGTACTTCAAGACTCATCACATGTGATCGTTGCAGCTTTGAATGCATTCTTGGGTATATGTGTCTTGACTTTTCTGACATGCCTCCAGGAATTTCTCGGCTTTAATCTTTGCTGCAACGTCCATTATTGTACCTTTGAAGGTACAAATATTTCTATCTTTGTGTGTAGCTGGAGTCCACTAAGATAAGCTTGTCTTGATCTGCAACTGAATGATTCCTAACTGATGTTCCTAACTGGTAGTCTGAACTGATCTTCAGTTGGGCTGGTGAAATCAGTTGACTCGTCAGTTGAACTGATTTCACTCTTTCAGTTGAACTGGTCAGCTGGGTTCTTCATCAGTTGAGCTTTTCATCAGCTGGCCGGGCTTCTGAAGGTCTTCTGCTGAACTACCTATCAGCTAGAAAATCAGTTGAACCGTTCTTTGAGATATCAGTTGAGCTGATTCAGTTTGGTCGATCAGTTGGTCTCATCAGCTAACATCTCGATAGCTTCAGTTTTACCTTGCTTAACTGATCAGTTCGAAGCATGATCAGTTCCAGCTACCTGCGCACTAAGGTAAATCATTAGAAACAAAATAGCAAGTTTTGTTAACATCAAAATCAAGATTGCGAACATGAAATGTTCCAACACCAGTGGTAGATTTCCTCTTATCAGGATCACCTGCATAATCTGAATCGACATAGTCCTTGAGTGTAAAATCCGATCCACCATAACACAATGCAGCATTTGAGGTACCCTTAATGTATCTAAGGATCCTCTTAACAGTGCTCCAATGCTCTCGTCCAGGATTCGCCATATACTGACTAACTGCTCCCACTGCTTGAGCAATGACCGGTCTTGTACAGATCATGGCGAACATAAAACCTCCCACTGCTGATGCATATGGTGCTCGAGACATCTCCATCCTCTCTGCTTCACTGCTAGGACACATCTCGGAGGATGACTTGAAGTTAACAGAAAGAAGAGTCGATATTAGCTTACTATCTTGCATGTTGAAGCGTTGCAAGACTTTCTTCAAATAATTTTTTTGACAAAGCCAAATCTTTCTGTTACTTCTATCTCGGTGAACTTGCATCCTTAGAATCTTGTTTGCTGGTCCCAAGTCCTTCATATCAAATTCCCTAGCCAACTATGCCTTCGATCCTTGGACATGATCTTTGTTGGGGCCTGCTACCAATATATCGTCCACATACAACAGCAAAATGATATAATCATCACCGGACCTCTTGAAATATGTACAAGGATCTGCACTTAGTCTGTTGTATACAAGGCTCAAGATATAGGAATCAAATCTCTTGTACCAACACCTCGGCGCCTGTTTGATACCGTACATAGATTTTTTTCAACCTGCAAACCAAGTTCTCTTTGCCCTTTTAAGCAAAACCATCTGGCTGGAGCATATAAATTTCTTCTTCAAGATCTCCATGAAGAAATGCCGTTTTCACATCTAGCTGTTCTAGATTTAGTTCAAACATCTCACACAATGTCAACACTACTCTGACTGTTGTAAGCCGAACTACAGGAGAAAATATCTCATTGAAGTCAATGCCTTCTTTCTGAGCATACCCTTTTACCACCAATCTAGCACGATACATATCCACTTGGTTATTGCCAACACGCTTGATCTTATAGACCCATATGTTTCCAATGGCTTTCATCCCTCGTGGTAGTGTAACAAGATCCCAAATTTTATTCTTGTCCAATGCCTCCAATTCTTCTTGCATTGCTATCATCCACAAGGATACATCCGAGCTTTGAGTAGCCTCGTGGAAACTCGATGGATCACCATCCTCTGATAATAGACAATATGCAATATTGCTTTCAGTGACATAATCTGAAAGTCAACCTAGTGGTCTTGTGTCTCAAGTTGACTGCCTCACATTGGAAACTTCAGACTCAACATGTTCTTGTTCTTCATGCTCTGGTACTGCTTCACAAGAAACTTGACATTCGTTAGTCTTATTTTCTACCTGAAAAATAGTGGTTTCTAAATTCAGTATGCCTTTGTCTCCCTTTAATTTATCTTCCTCGTAGATAACATCCCTACTGATGAAAAGCTTGTGAACAATAGGATCACACAAGTGAAACCCCTTTATTCCATCAGCGTAACCCAAGAAGATACATTTTTTGGATTTCGAATCCAACTTCGTCCTTTTTTCTCATTGTATAAAACATACACCTGACTTCCAAATATATGCAAATGAGAATAATCTATCGGCTTTCCAGTCCACATCTCCATCGAAGTCTTCAGATCAATCGCCACTGAAGGAGAACAATTGATAATATAACAAGCGGCTTTGACTATTTCCGTCCAAAATGGCTTTTCTAGACCTATAGTCCTCAACATAGCTCTTGTTCTATCCAACAAGATTATGTTCATCCGCTCCGCCACTCCATTCTGTTGAGGTGTGTAAGCCGTCGTGAACTGTCTTTTGATGCCTTCATGTTGACAATATGCAGGAAACTCGTCACTGGTATATTCTCCTCCATTGTCAGTCCTCACACACTTGATTTTCTTTTCAGAATCAAGTTCAACCCGTGCTTTGAAATCTTTGAAGATCTGGAAA
The DNA here is from genome assembly GCF_025594145.1 of Primulina tabacum. Lineage (NCBI taxonomy): Eukaryota > Viridiplantae > Streptophyta > Magnoliopsida > Lamiales > Gesneriaceae > Primulina > Primulina tabacum. The sequence goes on from NC_134559.1 coordinate 11,805,259, forward strand.
ACATCTGATTTCTTCTTGATTGGATATACCCAACATCTCCTAGAGAAATCATCAATGAACAAGAAAAAGTATCTCGCTCCTCCTAGGAATACAACTGGTGCTTGCCAAACATCCGAATGAATCTGCCTTCTGCAACTGTTGTTGCTTCGCTGAATAATATTTACCATTGCCTAAAGTACTGGCCACATTTCCTTGAAACTCTTGTTGATACTCATACACTCTTTCTTGATGTGTCCTTTACCGCCATATTTAAAGCAATAAATATTTTTCTTCTTACTTCTCAACTTTATTCTACCTCGTCTTTAGCTCCCACTCGAGTCACGGTCCATAAATCTTCCTATTATCATCGGTAAAGCCTCTGCCTGCTTCGAGGTTACCAACCTATCTTCATTATTCTTGCGCCAACTTTCTTCTCCGAGACCCAAAGTTAAGACATCGTCGAATCTTAGAAAGCCCATAATAATATCGTTGGTTATGTTGATGATATTGATCATATGAACCTGGTAGACTTTGAAGTAGAAGCTCAGCACGTTCATTTTCCCCTATTTTATGTCTCATGGAAGTGAGTTGGGCAAATAGAGTATTTAATGTGTTGATATGATCGGTCATCGATGAGGATTCCGTCATCCGAAGAGTAAAAATATTCTCTTTAGGAAAATCATGTTGTGTAATGACTTGACCTTGTACATCTTTGTCAGAATATTCCAAATAACTTTTGCTGTTTTTATCTCAGAGATACTTGACAATACTTTGTCTGCTATAGCCAAATGTAAATTTGCAACATCATTATCATTCATCTCATTCCACTTTCCATCATCCATAATTATCACCGGTCTATCTCCAATAGCCGCCAAGCAATTTTTCTTTCTTAAAACTGCTTGTATCTTTATTTTCCACAGCATAAAATTGCTTCCGTTGAACTTTGCTATCTCGTACCTGCCCGCCATTATATCTACAACAATTTAGTAGACTGAATAAAATAATCCCACCTTAATAAAAAAATCTCAAAAAATATTTTCTGATGTGGAAGATCAGTCTAGGCTGCAACCACATAACATACTCAGAATTTTAAGAAATTTGGAACCAACGCTCTAATACCACTTGTTGGTCCCACGTGCGGTAATTTGAGATAATAAATATGAAAATAAAGAATAAACTGGACATCGAGATTTACGTGAAAAAGCCCTAAAAATTATTATGGTAAAAACCACAGAAAAAATGAAAAGATTTCCACTATAATATTTTTATGGTGTACAAATCGCTCACTGTGTTTCCAAAGAGAACACACTCTCTTAATACAAAAGAATAAGACACCTCACAAATATTATAGAACTAAGCACTCAAATGCTTTTAAGTTGAGAGAAAACTCGAAAGATGGATGATTTCAGAATGAAAGGGGGAGCTCTATTTATAGAGCCCCTTGTCCGTGTGAAAACGCGTATAAAAACATGTTTTCTCCTCTACTTCAAAGTCTGCAATTCAAGTGTTTCCACCTACAATTTTCAAAATGCATCCTTTTATTTTTCAACAAATATGTTGTCATTCCTCATTAATTGCACCACTCCATTATTGCCGAGAGGAAAAAGTAGTAACTAAATAATGAAATAAGAAAAAAGTAGTTGATTGATTCATACGGACATACAAGATTTCTAGGTCAGTTCCTTAAAGAACTGACTCACATTCGAAAAAGAACTCAAAAAATTTAAGTGTTTATTCAACCCCTTCTAAACACTTTACCTGAGTTAACCGATCCTAACAATACTTAAAAACAATGAATTATGGACTTAGATTTGAGATATTTAACTCAAAATACAGGGTTGGACTCAAGATATGGAAGAGGAGATAGAATAATAAGAGGATACAATGATTCTAATTTCGTTGGGTGAAAAAATAACATGAAATCACTTTCTGGCTATATATTCACATTGTCTGGGATTGCATTAAGCTAAATATCAAGCTTGAAACCAGTGGTGGCACTCTCTTCAACTGAAGATGAGTTCATATCATCGACTGAAGCAGTAAAAAAAACACCTTATGGATCAAGTGCTTGTTAAAGGAGCTCGGGATTGGACACAAGCGAGAAATCTACTGTGATAGTCAAAATGGTAATCGCTTGGCAACAAATGAAGTGATTCATGTTGGGACTAACCACGAGGATGTGAAAGTACACTTCATCAAGGAGAACATTGAAAGAGGATAAGTGTGCATATCAAAGATTGGAACTCAAGACAATCTGATGTATATGTTCACTAAAGTTATATCCACTTCAAAGTAAAGGAATTGTCTGCAAAGGACAGGGATCAAAGGCTCTTGAATTTAGGAATGAAGGAGGAGATTTGTGGATCCATTCCAAATATTCAGGACTTGAATCAGTCAAAAGTTAGTTTTTGATGTAGTGAGTTAGTGGGTAATTGGCTATGAAGTTATTTAACTTCTAGTTAGTTTTTCTCAAGTTTTGTTACATAAAAATCTTGTGATTTGTAGTTTGTTTGTAATGGTGAATTCAGAAACTTCAATGAGATTTAAGGGAGTGAGAGGATAAAGGAATAAGCTGGGAGATCACTTGTATAAACCTTGTAACCGAGGTAGTGAAACTTGATCTGGAAATTTTATTTGAGTTTCTTCTATAAACTCACATATTTTACACTGCCACACACATATTCCCAACTTTATACAACATTCTCTCAACTATTTTTGTTGTCTGTTGGAAACTAAATTCCGGCGTTTGACAAAATATGAATCAACTGAAAATACGAACCAACTGATCGAGTAAACTGAACTCAGCAACTGGACTTAATAACTGAGATCAACTGACTGATCAGTGGAAAACTGATCAGTTGATATATTCAGCCGTATGCTAAGCACCCTTCAACTGAACATATCTCGGGAAAGAACAATCAATCGTCAAGAGACATAGAATATTGCAACGCCGCACTTCAATCAATACAGCTTAGAAAAATGCATTTCGGCGAAAGCAATTAAGACGCCGCATCACAATAAATGAAGCAAACAATGTCCAAGGAATAATCAACGGATACAAAGATTCAAATTCATCTCAAGTTACCGTTGGAGAAAAGAAGCTTATAAATATGATAGAAGAACAGCTGAAGAAAAAAGAGAGTCAACACTATTCAAAAGCTTGCTGTCACTCTGTCAAAATCTCAGCTCAATCTTACTTGATATATTCGTAGCAGTTAAGGCTACAATTTGAGCTCACTAGCAAGTTGTAATAATCGTTGAAATTCGATAGTGCTAAGATCAGTTACGCACTGAGAACATTATGTTAAACTAAGAGTTTCAGTTTTTGGCAGTGTTAAGTCCAAACGGAAGTGGGTCAGTATAATTCTTGTATTTGATCAAAGTCTTCACTGTCAGTTTCTACCCATTTAGATTTGTTTTCTTCAGCTAAGAGTACCTCATGTTTCTTTCTGAAGACCTTCTTATCTTCTTTGGGTCTTCTTTTGTGTTCATATGATTTTTTTCTTCTATCAGTTGAGCCTTAACTGTCCTGCTTGGGTTTAGGACAATCAGCAATAAAGTGACCTGATTTGCCACAATTATAGCAGGCATTTGGTTCATCTTTGGAATTGTTCCTTTGGTATGGCTTCTGGAAGTTCCCTTGATTCTTTCTCATGAACCTTCCAAATTTTTTGATGAACAATGACATAACATCATTACTCAACTGATCAGAAGATATTTCGACTGAACTGATTGGTTCAGTTCTGACAGCAGCTAGAGCAGTTGTGGCATCAGAGGTAGATGGTTCTCCTTCTCTGGTCTGCAGCTCAAATTCATAGGCCTTTAAATCAGCAAACAGATCATGAAGTTCGATTTGGTTCAGATATTTGGACTCCCTCATTGCCATGGTCTTGACATCCCATTCCTTGGGAAGACCTCTTATTACCTTCAGTGCAATCTCCTTGTTGGTATACACTTTTCCAAGTGCATTTAGCTCATTGATGATACTGCTTACTCTTTCATCATACTCGTGCATCAATTCTCCTGCTTTCATTTTGATGTTATCAAACTTTTGCACTGCAACAGAAAGTTTATTTTCTTTGGTTTGATCATTTCCTTCACATAGCTGGACAAAGTAACCTTCAGCAAAATAAAGATGTGTAAAACAGCCAAAGAAATTTGGGAGAAGCTGATCCAACTGTATGAAGGAAATGATCAAACCAAGGAAAATAAACTTTCTGTTGCTATGCAAAAGTTTGATAACATCAAAATGAAAGCAGGAGAATCAATGCACGAGTATGATGAAAGAGTAAGTAGTGTCATCAATGAGTTAAATGCACTTGGAAAAGTGTATACTAACAAAGAGATTGCACTAAAGATAATGAGAGGTATTCCCAAGAAATGGGATGTCAAAACCATGGCAATGAGGGAGTCCAAAGATCTAAACCAGATTGAACTTCATGATTTATTTGCTGATTTAAAGGCTTATGAGTTCGAGCTACAGACCAGAGAAGGACAACCATCCACCCCTCCAGCCACAACTGCTCTAGCTGCTGTCAGAACTGAACAAATCAGTTCAGTCGAAAAATCTACTGATCAGTTGAGTAATGATGCTATGTCATTATTCATCAAAAAATTCGGAAGGTTCATGAGAAAGAATCAAGGGAACTTCCAGAAGCCATACCAAAGGAACAATTCCAAAGATGAACCAAATGCCTGCTATAACTGTGGCAAATCAGGTCACTTCATTGCTGATTGTCCTAAACCCAAGAAGGACAGTCAAGGCTCAACTGACAGAAGAAAGAAATCATATGAATGCAAAAGAAGATCCAAGGAAGATAAGAAGGTCTTCAGAAAGAAACATGAGGTATTCTTAGCTGAAGAAAACAAATCTAAATGGGCAGAAACTGACAGTGAAGAGTCGGAACCAGAAAGCTCATGTAGTTCAAGTGATGATGAGGAAGTAAAGTGCTTGATGGCTAATGATGCAGCAGAAAAATCATCTAGCCAACAGGTATTTGATTTCAGCTCAACTGATTTCACACGAGAAGAACTCATTCTAACACTACATGACATGGTAAATGAGTATCAAAAGCTTGCATCATCATTTGAAGAAATCAAAGCAAAGCAAACTGATCCCACAGACAATAAAACCAAAACTGATGAATCAGTTGATGGATTGGGTCTAAAAAGGGAAATTGCTGAGTTAATAGCAGAAAGAAACAAAAATCAGGAATTAATCCAGAAGTTAATTCTTGAAAATTCAAAACAAACTGAACTTATTCAGACTTGGAACAAATCATCTGTTGCATTGACTGATATACAGAACTCCCAAAAATCAGTAACTGATAAAACTGGTTTGGGGTTCTGTAACCAAGATGAAATGTCAACTAATGATACTCAACCAAAACTGAATATGGGCAAAGGGAAATACATTCACTTTGTCAAATCAGTTATGGTACAAGAACAATCAGAGCCAAGTAAACTGGTTGAAAAGCCAACTGAAAGTATGAACAAGGGCAAAAGATATGGTATTGGTTATAGTCAAAAATTCTCAACTGATTCACAAAGTCAGTCATCAAAGAGATTTTACAAAAACTATTCGAATGGCTATTCCAATTACTATAACTGCAAGCCAGTTCAGAAGAGATATAGACTTAACAATCAGTTGAATAAAGCTAAAACACATATTGTATCATTCGTACACTACATAAGCACACAAAAGCCGAGAAAAACCATTTGGAATACAGCTACTGGAAAGCCTGTTAGACTAATCCAAGTATGGGTTCCTAAAGACTAATCAGTTCAGGACCCAAATAGATATGGGTACCAAATTATATTATGTGTGTGACTGCAGGTAACAGGTACAAACAAGAACTCAATATGGTATTTGGACAGTGGATGTTCGCGACATATGACAGGAGATGCAAGTGTGCTATCTCAACTGATCAAATACAGTGGTCCAAATATCAGTTTTGGGGACAATTCCAAAGGTAGAACTGTGGGTAAGGGTAAGCTTATCCATGGTAACTTTACTTTTAAAGATGTTCTATTAGTAGAAAACCTGAAGTATAACTTGATCAGCATCAGTCAGTTATGCGACAGTGGATTCTCAGTAAATTTTGACAAAAACTCATGTTCAGTCAAAACTTCAACTGATGAAATCATACTAACCGGCAAACGTTATGGAAACACATATAAAACCAGTTTGTTTTATTGCTTCCAAATCATCTAAAAACTGGTTGTGGCACAAGAGACTAAGTCATCTAAACTTTAAATCCATTGCCTATCTGAGTAAACATGAACTTGTAACTGGTTTGCCCAAAATAGACTTTTCAAAAGAAAAACTTTGCTCAGCATGTCAGTATGGTAAACAAGTACGATATTCTTTTAAAAACAAGGGTTGTAAATCTTCATCCCGATGCTTAGAACTGTTGCACATGGATCTCTTTGGTCCTATACCAGTCATGAGCTTAGGGGGAATGAAATACACCTTGGTAGTCGTGGATGATTTTTCAAGATTTACTTGGGTTATTTTTCTCAAATCTAAAGACCATACTGCTTCACAACTGATAAAGCTCTTCAAAAGACTTTTAAATGAAAAATATGTTGGAATTGATCGAATCAGATCAGATCGAGGAACTGAATTCATCAATCAAACTCTTTCAAATTTTCTAGAGAATGCTGGAATTAAGCATGAGCTCTCAGCAGCCAGAACTCCTCAGCAAAATGGTGTAGCTGAGAGAAGAAATCGGACCCTTAAAGAAGCTGCTAGAACAATGCTTGCTGATTCTGGTATTTCTCAAAGGTTTTGGGCAGAGGCAGTAAACACTGCGTGTTATACTCAGAACAGATCAATGATTAATAAGAATCATATGAAAACACCATATGAGATCTGGCATGGAAGAAAAAGTATAATTACTTATTTCAAAATATTCGGCTGCAGATGTTTTATTCTTGATAATGGTAAAAATTATTTAAAAGCGTTTGATGCTAAATCTGCAGAGGGAATATTTCTTGGATACTCATCAGTTAGTATTGCTTATAGAGTCTTCAACAAGAAAACCCTAAATGTTGAAGAATCAGCTCATGTTGATTTCGATGAAACTGAACTAACTAATAAGCCAACTGATCAAGTTGAGCTAGTTGATCGATTGACAGATATCAGTTTGGAGGATGATGATAAAAAAGACAATCATATTAATCAAAACAATCTCCAAACACCCGAACCAGAAGTGTCAGATCAATCAGCTGAACCAGAAGTCATTCCTAATAATCAGTTGATAGAGCATAATGATAACATTCAAATACCAGTTGACGAAGCACCAACTGAGACTGAAAACTGTGTTCAGTTACCAACTGAAGAAATTGCTGATACAACAAATACCGAGTACAGATGGAGAAAATCACATCCACCTGAGCTGGTAATAGGAAATCCATCTGATCCAGTAAGAACTCGCAATCAAATGCTAAATTTATTTATTCATTCAGCTTTTGTATCACAACTAGAACCAAAGAAAACTGATGAGGCTCTTGCTGATCCTAACTGGGTAAATGCAATGCAAGAAGACCTAAATCAGTTCACTCATAATAATGTCTGGAACTTAGTTCCAAGACCAGTTTCAAAAACTGTTATAGGTACAAAATGGGTGTACATGAATAAACTGAACGAGGATGGTTCAGTTGTGCGCAAAAAAGCAAGATTAGTAGCACAAGGATACAGACAAGAAGAAGGAATTGACTATGATGAGACATATGCTCCAGTTGCAAGACTGGAAGCAATCAGAATGTTTCTTGCTTATGCATCATACAAGAACTTCAAAGTCTATCAAATGGATGTCAAAAGTGCATTCCTAAATGGCCAGCTACAAGAGAAAGTATATGTTGAACAACCCCCAGGTTTTGTAAATCACAACTTTCCTGATCATGTATATCATTTGAACAAAGCCTTATATGGTCTTAAACAAGCTCCCAGAGCTTGGTACGAAACTCTTTCAAAATTCCTAACTGATCATGATTTTTCTGTTGGATCAGTTGATAAGACCTTGTTCAAATTTACTAAGAATGATCACATTTTATTAGTTCAAATTTATATTGATGATATCATATTTGGGTCAACTAACCCCAAATTATGCGAGAAATTTGCTAAGCTAATGCAGGATAAGTTTGAAATGAGCGTGATGGGTGAACTGACATTTTTTATTGGACTACAAGTGAAGCAACTGGAAACTGGTATATTCATAAGTCAGACTAAATATACAAAGGAGCTACTGAAGAAATTTGGCATGGAATCATGTTCAGCTGCAAATACTCCCATGAGCTCATCAGTAAAATTGGACACTGATCAAGGGGGAATATCAGTTGAGGCGACACTGTATTGAGGTTTAATAGGGTCATTGTTATACCTAACTGCCAGTCGCCCTGATATTGTATTTGTTGTGTGTATGTGTGCTAGATTTCAAGCAAATTCTAAGCAATCACATTTCTCAGCGGCTAAAAGAATTTTGAAATATCTTAAGGGCACACAAAATGTTGGGTTATGGTATTCTAAAGACTCTACTTTCAATTTAGTTGGATATTCAGATGCAGATTATGCAGGATCTAAGCTTGATCGTAAAAGTACAAGTGGATCTTGTCAGTTTCTAGGAGACAGACTGATCTCTTGGTTCAGCAAGAAGCAGACATCTATAGCTACCTCACCAACTGAAGCAGAATACCTTGCTGCTGGTAGTTGCTGTGCACAACTGATCTGGATCCAGCAACAATTGAGAGATTATGGAGTAATTACAAATACTTCGCCCATATTTTGTGACAATACGAGTACAATTGCCATCACCTATAATCCAGTTCTTCACTCAAGGACAAAGCATATAGATGTCAGACATCCACTTCATAAGAGATCATGCTTTGAAGAAGAACATCAGACTGGAGTATATATCAACTGAGCAACAAGCAGCTGACATCTTCACCAAACCATTACCCGAGACTAAGTTTTCTTACTTTCGCAATATTCTTGGTTTAATTGATCTGTCTTAAAATTATTACTAATGTTGCTTTACTAATAGAATTATCTGCAGAAAATAAGAACACAACAAATTGAAAATAATAATTTATTAAGGATACCATCGATCCCAGTGTACAGAAGATATCATAGAACCAACTGAATCCTGCCATTCTCTAATCCAATCATTCAACTCATAAATTTGGATTCTAGAAAATGACCTAGTTGTAGAAATCTTCTCAACCACATGCCATTCCTTCCATAACATTGCTTCTAACAGACATTTGTCATCAATCAGATCTGTAACATGCCTAACTTCAAAACGATCAATGTATTTTCTTGCTGTTGCTGCTTGAGCACGAGTAGGAACAGCACCACTACTACTTACCCTCTGCAAATCTTGAATCTTGAACCATGTTGACATCACTTTCATCAAGACATATTCTTCCATTGTCTTCTTCAATTCTTCTAAATAAGGACTTAATTGCTCATTAACTTGAATATGCGAACTACTGCATGCATCAAAGTTACATGAATCCGACATATTGAACTGTTATTGTCTCACATTCTATCATCTTATTTAAAGACAGATGAAATTTAAATGTTGAAGAAACTGAAGAGACTCAAATCAACCAAAGCGTCTTTCTCATTTACCGAGGCTCTTAACTATCAGTTGTTCATTATCAACTGATATTAGTTTGACATTTATTACTTAACGCTTAACCAATCATCAGTTCATCTGTTTATGATCGTAATTCATATATAATAACTAATGAAACTTATTATTTGAAGGAAAAAGAAAAAACAAAGTTAAGCCAAATTAAATGTTTTATTCAACCATAAATATTTGCTTGGATTACATTTTCATATTTTTCCACTATATCATCTATCCACATTCTCAACCAAACGGATAGAGATGAGGAAGATGTCTTGAGAAAGCTGTGTGAAGAAGCTATGCGATTAAGGATCTCCAGTTCCTTTCGAAGGATCAGCTGATAGATACGACCATCCGTAAAGATGTCCACCCACACAGCTATATTCAAGTGCTCCCGCACTTCTCTCAACTCTGCCATCAGTTTGGGAGTGGTAACCTCTCCAGAATTATACAGGAACGCAAGCTCCTGTAACTTTTCCCAGTAGGGAAGACTCTTGTAGAAGACTTCGTCTTCTATATCAGCCTTCCTAGCTTCCAGAGAAAATGGCGAAGCACTCGAGCTACTCGCATCTGCCATTCTTTAGTCTTGAATATTTTCACCAATATAACTGAAACTAACCGTGTTACTTCTATTTATAGCAGAATATCAAGGAATCTGAAGGGTCGTCAACATTTCAGCAAAAGATAACCTTTCTGACCTTTAAATTTATTCGCTTTAATTATTTTATGCACTAATTAAGGGGGAATAATGGTTTTAAAAGGTTAACTGAGAAGACAAATGTTAGTAAACTCTCAACTGAAAGGACACAGTCTTACAACTGATCGTTCAGTTGGGTATTTCACTAATCTTCTCATATAAGTTAACTAATTAAAACATATTATATTCCAAATCAAGTGACGTGACTGTCTATTATCTAATGATGAATCTCATTTTGAAAATGTGGAAGCATTTGAACCGTTTAAATTGTACACACGCTTATAGCACACGAACACACGTTTTTATTCAAAATTTTGATGGACTAACACGTGTCTAGAATCTAAACAGTCACATACATATAAATAATTTCCCGCTTCAATTCAGCTTTCTTTCTTACGCGTACATAATCTCTCAGAGCTTGTATTTCGCAAAATTTCAGGTTTCCTTACTCTCAGCAATGACGAATCAAATCCCAGCTCATATGTTGAACGCTATGGCCATTGATTTTGACTTAGTACTATCAGTTCACGAAGCTGAAATTAAGAACGTCTTTCTAAAGATTGAATCTGCTGGTCTCAGAATGTTTTTGGGACAATACTCGCAGGAGATTTACCCAAAAGAACTCCAAGACCTCTACTCAAATGGATATATCAACTCTGATGGAAACATCATTGCCACTATTAACGGTCAGTCGGTGACCATTTCTGAAGATTCTTTCGGAGAAATCTTTTCATTACCCTCTGATGGATTAGTACACCTGGCTGATGTTAAAGCATCAGATATTGAAGAAATGCAAACTGCACTCTCTGCTGATGGACGGAAAATCAAAGTTTCCGATCCTAAGAAGGATCTGAAACATGAGGTTCAGTTGCTGGCTGATATCGTAGCCAAAGGGCTATTGGCCAAGGCAGGATCGTATGCTGCCCTGACTTTGGAGAAGTTTCAAGCTATTACAATCATTATGGCTGGAAGAAAATTCAACTGGAAGCAACTCATTTTTAGTATCTTAAAGAACATGTTTTCCTCCACCAAGCAATCAAAAGGATTTGCAGTGCCGCTAAGCTATTTGATGAAAGTCAAAGGGTTGGTGGCTGATGATTCGGAGCGATTATCTAAATTCAAAATTTTCAATGGGAAGAATATTCTGCCACCCAAGACTAAACTAGACATTTCTCCTGCTCAGTTTGTAAAGATAAAACAGGAGATTGAGACACAACAGGCTGCTCCCAAATCAGTTAAACAGGAGAAGACATTGGCTCAACTGAAGACAGTTAAAAGAAAACTGATTATTAGTGAATCCGATTCTGAGAAGACGCCCTCTCCAAAACTTGCCAAGAAACCAAGAACACAAAGGACAAAATTACCAACCACAGTAAAATCAATTCCTACTGAAAGACTGATATCTTCAGATGCCCAACAGCCTATCAAAGCAGTTCCTCTGAAAATTATTCCACTAGAAATCTCAGCTGGTGCAACAAAGGAAACAGTTAGAATCAAAGCTCCTCTAATCCACATCAATCGTCCTACCGTTCTAGCACCTCCCAGACCCAAAGGTATAAAGATTATAGAACAGGTGGATACTACTCATACTTGATTGAAAATTCCACACATCCTCAGTACTGAAAAAGGCAAAGGCAAATTGATTGAAGAGCCCAGGCCATCCAATTCAATTCAAACTCATATTGACCTTGTTTGGGAACAGGTTAATAATTTTGCAGCATCAAAACTTAAAATCTATGATGACTGGACCGTCTACAGAACTCAAATTTTTGCTAAGCAGCTGAAAAAGAAATCCCAGCTGAACAAATTTATCAAACTAGAAGCAATTGTCCTCAAGATGGTCAAAGCTGCTACAATTGTTCAGGCTTTGGAGAGAAAAACATATTTTTTTGATCAAATTCGAGCTAAGAAGCTATCTCAACTGCTTGAGAAATTAAAGGCAAACTACATTCCCACCAATCCAACTGCCTATAATGATCGAGCTGTGATCACTCAGCTAGATACAGATCTTACTAGCTTGCAAGCTCAGATAAAAATGTGAGAAATGGATCAGGAGTTAGTTCTTCCTGAGGAAGCCTCTGAAGAAGAAGAAGAAAACCCCTCCTCTCAGCACAAAGAGCCATCCTCAGAACAAACTATTGTCACAACTGAAGAACCAGTTCAGGATGTGCCACAATCATCTGTTGTGGAACATCAGCTGTACTCTGAAGCCGAGTTGAATTTTGCCAACATTGATGAAATAATTCAAGCAGTAGTGACAGAATCTATGAATAATGAAACCATTTCTGAAAAAGTTGATCACTCAACTGATCAAATCACTCAAGAGGTTTCTATCTCAACAGAAGCACCAGTTCAGCCTGCTGTTTCTGAACTAAAGGAGCAAACAGTGGTGCCTACTCAATCACCAAATCAACAGATTGCTGAAAATATGGAGGCAATTCATGACCCTTTCACTGAAAATCTTATTCAGCAGGAAAGGCCAATTGTTGATCAACATCAATCTTCATCTCCTCCAGTACAAGTAGCAATAACTGAAACAGATGTTCCAGCACAGACTGTCTCTGAAACAATATTATCTGATAGAACCATGGTGGTCTTTGATCAAGTCTCACATGAACCAAGAACATCTAATCAGTCACCTCCTCTTCAATCCACAGAAATGGATCTTGTTCTTGAAGAAATCCAGAATATGCAGCAGATGATTACTGAAATCAAGAAAATTCAATCCACACAATTCTCTCATACTGTCAAATTGGATTCTTCAATTGAATATGACTACGCAAAACTGAAAGCCATTCAAGCAAACATGGAGTCTCTTACCCGAACTGTACTTGAGATGAAAAATAACAGAGGTCTAGCTCAAAGTCTCTATACAACTCAGGATATAATCAGTCAACGAGTTGAGCGATTGGAAACTTCTGTTTCTAATAAAATGGAATTGTTGCAGACTTGCTTACAAACTGCTGTCTCAAGTATCTCCGCAGATGTCAAAATTCTTTCCACTGACGTTCGAAAATTATCTGAGAATATGGATTTGTTTGACAAAAAGGGGGGAGAAATCAAAGATAAAGAGCATCTTGAAAAACAGCAGAAAACAGCAGAAGCAGTTAATCAGATTATTAGATTCAGCTGTTATTAAATCAAGATCTCTTTCAGTTCAAGAAATTCAATCTCTTATTTTATCTACAATGAGCTCAGATGTTCAGTTAATATTTACTTAGTTTTGTCAAACACCATAAAGGGGGAAATTGTTGGAAACTAAATTCCGGCGTTTGACAAAATATGAATCAACTGAAAATACGAACCAACTGATCGAGTAAACTGAACTCAGCAACTGGACTTAATAACTGAAATCAACTGACTGATAAGTTGGAAACTGATCAGTAGATATATTCAGCCGTATGCTAAGCACCCTTCAACTGAACATATCTCGGGAAAGAACAATCAACCGTCAAGAGACATAGTAGATTGCAACGCCGTACTTCAATCAATACAGCTTAGAAAAACGTATTTCGGCGAAAGCAATTAAGACGCCGCATCACAATAAATGAAGCAAACATTGTCCAAGGAATAATCAACGGATACAAAGATTCAAATTCATCTCAAGTTACCGTTGGAGAAAAGAAGCTTATAAATATGATAGAAGAACAGCTGAAGAAAAAAGAGAGTCAACACTATTCAAAAGCTTGCTGTCACTCTGTCAAAATCTCAGCTCAATCTTACTTGATATATTCGTAGCAGTTAAGGCTACAATTTGAGCTCATTATCAAGTTGTAATAATCGTTGAAATTCGATAGTGCTAATATCAGTTACGCACTGAGAAACATTCTGTAATACTAAGAGTTTCAGTTTTGGCAGTGTTAAGTCCAAACTGAAGTGGGTCAGTACAATTCTTGTATTTGATCAAAGTCTTTTAGTGGATATCATATCCTTGAGATAGAAGGGGTGACGTAGGAGTAATTAAATTCTCCGAACATCCAGAAACAACCCTTGCCTATTTTATTTCAGTTTCGTATTATATATTTCAGTCAGTTATTTTCCGCAACTACTTTAGTTTAACTAATTGTCATTGACCAACAAGATTCCGATAATCAGTTTGTCACCAAACTGAACTCAAAATTCGAAAAGATCAGTTTTAATTGTGAGTGTTTATTCAACCCCCCTTCTAAACACTCTTGATACGTTAATCGATCCTATCATTGTCAAATCTCAAAACGTGGTTGCAGGTTATTGTGTTAATCGAGATTCCCATATCATAAAACAGGGATAATACCCATTTTCGTTCTTATTGTTTACCGCTTTTCCATTTCAGTCCCTCTTCATTTTTTACTGCTTAATTAATCCTTCAAGTTTCCAAAATCATGCTGAATCGGTCCATGTCGTTATCTTGACGTTAAGATTAACGTTGACCCACATCATGTGCCTCTCACATGATCATTTCTTTGTGAAGGCAGTCGATTACTCCTTTTCATTTTACTCTCCACCTCTACAACCCTTACTCCCCACCTTTACAACTCTAATTCGAAACCCACGGCGAACTGGAAGAAAATTTAGCAATTCCACATCATGTGCCTCTCACAAGAAGAATAGATGTTTAGAAAAACGGAGATAGGGATGCAACAAATAGTAAGAAGATTCATTATAATTTGCGAAATAAACATATAGTTTGAGCTGATTAATATATCAATAAAATTTTTTGTAAGCCTAAATCGAGAGCAGAAAAGTAGCAGTTTGCCAATTCGAGTGGTGATATATAACACACAATTTACTTCCAAAGCTTCCTCAAAGACATATTTTTGTCAGTCTCTTTCTTCAGGTGTAATGCCCGGGATTTGTTTATCTGTTAATCTGCGATTATTGATTTATGAATTGATATGATTCTGAAGGATCGCTCCGAGATTTGATTTGAGTTTGCTTGTGAGATTTCATGTGCGAGGACAGTACCCCTCGTGCATGTGCACGACATGATGCGCGCATGTGCGCGAGGTAGGCAGAGAACCTCGCGCATATGCGCGACATGGACCCGCGCATGTGAGCGAGGATGGCAGAGAGTTGCAAAGGACCTCGCGCATATGCGCCGGGTGAGTGCGCGCATATGCGCGAGTTACCGTTAGGTTACGCGCCGAGACATAGTGTCTTGCGCATATGCGCCGAGGTCCAGAGAGGAAAGCTTGGATTCTTGATACTAGAATTCAATTTGCGAGAAATCTGTTCGTTCGATTTTCAATCCGATTTCAGTATCGTGTTTCTAGCGACAAGAGCATCAACCGAACGTAATTTTTATTGATTTCTATTATGATTTGAAAATGTGGTATTGAAGGAATCGGATATGATTCATATATGATGTTCTTGACATAGTAAACATCGTATAATCGAAACCGGATTGAGGAATAGATACCGTATGAAATTGTTATGATTTTTCGAATGGATTTAATATCTGATTTGTGTTGTTATCGATTATGAGATGTTGGGATTGATATTGTATCGCTGGGTATATTGAGTTTGTACCGTTATGCCGTTGAAACAGAATTAGATTGAATTCTGGTTATATCCACGATTGATTGAGATTGTATATTGATATAGTGCTTATTGGAAATGTCATTCTAGATTTGATATTGGCAGATTTGAATTCGAGACTTTGACTTCGTCAAACCGACCAAAAGAAAGGTATAAATCAATGTTAACGGGAGATCGACTCGAGTCAGATTGGACTTGAGTTTCCCAAAAACCACATACTTTATTTATTGCATTGATATTTGCAATTTATAAGATTGATATGCTAGTCTATTGAGTTATAGCAAAGCGTGTATTGAGTCAGGGGCGGAGATGCCTAGTTATTGGCGGACATGCCAAGTCTGTGGCGGATATGCCAAGACACTGGATGATTGAATTATATCGATGTTGCCTAGGAGTAGATCAACTCCTATCGCTGAGATTTGATATATGAGACAATGTCCACAAACCGGGATCCCTAGATTAGAGATGAGTCGAGTCTGAGATGACGAGTTACGAGTTTATTTACAGTTTTATATCATTCATGTTTTCAGATTTGATACATGTTAATGATAACTGTTATATGCTTTTATAAATATTTTTATATGATTGCATGTTTACATTGTTTATACTGGGATTATATTCTCACCGAAGTTATCCGGCTGTTGTTGTGTTTGTATGTGTGCATGACAACAGGAGGGACAGGATCAGGGTCAAGAAGAGAATGAGAGGTGACAAGTTAGCGTGGAGATTCGGACCAGAAGTAGAGTTGTTTTCATTACTGGTTATGTAGTGAAAGAACATTAGTTGGTTATGATATATTGTAATACAGGATTTGTATTTTGATATGTATATCAGATTGATTCCATTACGTTGCGCATTTGTATTAAAAAAAAATTTAGACCCTGTTTATCTTAATTGATTAAATTATTCCCAAGAACGATTAAGAAATGAATTAGCGTCCGAGTCCCCACAGCAGGTGGTATCAGAGCAGTAGGTTACTTAGACTGAGATAGAAGCTAGTGAGCGGGGTAGATTGAGTTTTCTTTCCTGCTTTTGCTATGCTAGCATGATTTACTACTTTGAACTGCATGTTTACCTGATTATCTGATTTGATTGGAATCATGTGCTATTGAGAATGAATCAGAACCGATTCTTGATCAGCAGTAAGATGATCAGAGGAGGTCTGAAATAGGTTTGTTGTATTTTCTTGCTAACCTTTTTGGTAATCAGATATGCCTCCTCGAAGAGTACCAGAACATGGTAGTACTTCAGCTAATCCGATGGATGTGACCGCAACTCCGATGGAAACGCTACTGAAGAGATTTCAGTCATTCAAACCGCCAACCCTGAAAGGAACAGAGACTTCTGTTGACTGTGAGTGTTGGTTAGATGATATTGAGATGCTGTTTGATTCCTTGGATTATACAGATGAGCGCCGAGTCCGATTGATTGGGCACTAGTTGCATGACGTTGCAAAGAACTGGTGGATCACGACAAAGAGAGCATTGGAGCATCGAGGTACGAATATCACTTGGAATGTCTTTAAAGCTGAGTTTTATCAGAGATTTTTCCCAGTGTCGTACAGGAAAGACAAAGGGGCAGAGTTTGCTAATCTGAGACAGGGTCAGTTGAACATAGAAGAGTATGTGGCCAAGTTCTCTACTTTATTGCGTTTTTCTCCGTACGTTGCTGAGAATGACGAGGCTGTTGCTGATCAGTTCATCAATGGACTGAATCCTGAGATTTTTACATTGGTAAACACAGGGCGACCGAATAACTTCGCTGATGCTTTGAACAGAGCAAAAGGAGCTGAAGCTGGTCTGATAAGACAGAAAGGAGCTTCGTATGTTCCTCCAGCACTGAGACCACAGCAACCCCCTCCGAGATTTGAGAGTGGCAGCAGCAGCGGAAAGAAAGATTTTCTGAAAGCCATAGGAAAATAGTTTAAGAAGTCTGGCAGCAGTTCTTCTAGCTCCAGTGGTTTCCGACAGAGCCAGAGTTAGACATCCGACCGAGCAATGCCAGGGAGTGATTGGTAGTTGCCGTATCTGCAGACGGCAGGGACTTTTCCAGAGTCTGTCCACAGAGAAGTTCCCAGGGATCCCAGGGAGCAGAATCAGCTGGATCAGTGGCTCAGACTGATAGACGATCATCAGCTATTCATTCTTTCCAGCCACCACCGATTATTACTCCGTCACAACAGAGGCCAGAAGGAAGCCAGACAGTTAGCCAACCTCCTAGACAGCAGGCCAGAGTATTTGCTTTGACAAAGGAATAGGCCCAGGAAGCACCAGATGATGTTGTTGCAGGTAACTGTTCTTTATATGGTTATCCTGCTTATATATTGATAGATACGGGTGCTTCTCATACATTTATATCTGAACGATTTGTATTGAGTCATGCATTGCCTGTTGAGTCTTTATTTGCTGTAGTGTCTGTCTTTTCACATTTGGGGATAGGTTTGATATCAGTGAAGTCTGTGAAACATTGTATATTACAGTATGACGGGCATGAGATTGAGTTAGACTGTATTGTGCTTGGGTTATCTGATTTTGATTGTATTATCGGTATTGATATGCTGACCAAGTACAAAGCTACCGTTGATTGTTTCCATAAGATTGTGAGATTCAGACCTGAGATGGCTGAAGAATGGAAATTTTACGGTAAGGGTTCTAGATCTAGAATTCCCTTGATATCTTCTATGTCTATTACTCGATTGTTACAGAAATGAGCAGAGGGATTCCTTGTCTATTCAGTTGACGTACTGAAATCGAGTCCATCATTGGTGGATTTGCCAGTGGTATGCGAGTTTGCTGATGTCTTCCCAGATGAGATTCCGGGTTTGCCTCCGAGTCGAGAGATCGACTTCAGCATTGAATTGATGTCAGGTACAGTTCCGATTTCTAAAGCTCCGTACAGAATGGCACCGATTGAGTTGAAAGATCAGTTGGAAGATTTACTGGCCAAGGGTTACATCAGACCTAGTGTTTCTCCTTGGGGTGCTCCAGTGTTATTTGTTAGAAAGAAGGACGGTTCAATGAGACTCTGCATTGACTACCGGCAACTGAACAAGGCTACGGTAAAGAACAAATACCCTCTGCCTCGTATTGATGATTTATTTGATCAGTTGCAGGGTTCTTCTGTTTATTCCAAGATCGATCTGAGATCTGGATATCATCAGCTGAGAGTCAGAGATTCTGATATCTCGAAGATAGCGTTCAGAACCAGGTATGGACATTATGAGTTTATTGTCATGCCGTTTGGGTTAACAAATGCTCCAGCTGTATTTATGAGTCCGATGAACCGTGTATTTCAGAAGTATCTCGATGATTTTGTGATTATTTTCATTGATGATATTTTGATATATTCGAAGAATATGATTGATCATGCCGAACATCTGAGAACTGTATTGAGAACTCTGAGGGCTGAGAAATTATATGCAAAATTGTCGAAATGTGAATTCTGGTTGAGACAGGTTATATTTCTGGGGCATATTATATCCGGAGACGGTATTTCTGTTGATCCTAGTAAAGTTGAGGCCGTGATCAGTTGGCCGAGACCGACATCAGTGCCAGAGATACGCAGTTTTATGGGTTTAGCAGGCTATTATCGTCGATTTATTAAAGATTTCTCGAGTATTTCTAAATCGATTACTCAGCTGACACAGAAGAATGCTCCATTTATTTGGTCAGAAGACTGTGAGTCCAGTTTTCTTGAGTTGAAGAAGAGACTGACCAGTGCTTCCGATCTTGACTATTCCATCAGGTACTGGTGATTTCGTTGTTTATTGCGATGCTTCTCACAGAAGGTTGGGTTGTATTCTGATGCAGCGAGGACATGTTATTGCCTATTCCTCAAGACAGTTAAAGCCACATGAGACTCGCTACCCAATTCATGATCTTGAATTGGCAGCCATTGTATTTGCACTGAAGATATGGCGACATTACCTATACGGTGAGAAGTTTGAAATTTATTCTGATCATAAAAGTTTGAAATATCTGTTTTCATAGTCAGAATTGAATATGAGACAATGAAGATGGCTTGATTTATTGAAAGATTTTGATTGTGACATCAAGTACTATCCGGGGAAAATCGAATGCAGCAGCTGATGCACTGAGTCGTAAGGTATGTTCTTTATCCTTATCGACGATTGGTGTTTCGAATTTGATTGAAGATTGCTGTTTGTCTGGATTAGTATTTGAGACAGATTGTAAACCATTGAGATTTTATGATGTTCAAGTCGAACCAGAGCTGATTTTGAGAATTAAAGCGGCTCAGAAAATTGATCAGAATGTGCAGAATTCGATATCGATGGTCAGAGCAAGGCATCGATCAGAATACCAGGTACGTGATCAGGTACTGTATGTGAATAATCGTCTTGTTTTGCCAGATGTTTCAGAGTTGAAACGACAGATATTGTTAGAAGCGCACAGTAGTCGATTCAATATTCATCCTGGTGGCAGAAATATGTACAATGGTTTGAAAAGACAGTTTTGGTGGAAACAGATGAAAGCTGATATTGCTAAATTTGTGTCCAAATGTCTGAATTGCCAACAGGTGAAAGCCGAACGAAAGAAACCAGGAGGACTGTTACAGAGCTTATCTATTCCTGAATGGAAATGAGATCACATTTCCATGGATTTTGTAAAGAAGCTACCGAGATCCTCCCGAGGTTGTGATGCGATTTGGGTCGTGATTGACAGATTGACCAAATCCGCATGTTTTATTCCGTACAAGATGACGTACCAACATGACCAGATGACAGAGATTTATGTCAGAGAGGTTGTCAGATTGCATGGAGTGCCAAAGTCGATTGTTTCAGACCGTGATCCTCGGTTTACTTCACACTTTTGGCAGAGTTTACAGCAGGCTCTAGGTACAAAGTTACATCTGAGTACCGCATATCATCCACAGACCGACGGACAGTCAGAGCGGACTATCCAGACACTGGAAGATATGCTAAGAGCTGTAGTGCTTGATTTTAGCACTAGTTGGCAATAATCTTTGCAACTTTGTGAGTTTTCGTACAACAGCAGCTATCAGACGAGTATTGAGATGGCACCGTTTGAAGCGTTGTACGATAAGAAGTGTATATCCCCTCTGTATTGGGACGATATCTCTGAGGTTCCTGAGATTGGACCTGATATGATCAGAGATATGACAGAAAAAGTGAAACTGATTCAGAAGAGAATGAAGGCCGCTCAAGACAGACATGCCAAATATGCCAATGTTCGACGTAGACCGTTGGTATTTGAGGCAGGAGACCGAGTATTCTTGAAGATTTCACCTTTCAGAGGAGTTGTCAGATTTGGCAAGAAAAGGAAGTTGTCTCCACGTTATATTGGGCCGTATGAGATTCTCGAGAAGATAGGAGATCGTGCCTATCGACTCGCATTACCGCCTTCTTTATTTGGGATACATAATGTCTTTCATATTTCTTTATTGAGGAAATATCTTTTCGAGGCTTCACATGTCATTCAGCCAGACGAGGCCAAACTTGACGAGACATTGAGTTACTTCGAGAAGCCGATCCAGATTCCTGACCGTAAAGAAAAGCAACTCAGAACGAAGACTATTCCCCTTGTGAAAGTTCAGTGGAGTCGTCATGGCATTGAAGAAGCTACCTGGGAAACTGAGTCAGACATGAGACAGAGATTTCCCGAGTTGTTTCATTGATGTGAGTTTTCCATTCAGCTTCTGTTATACATTTCTTTCTGATATGATTTGATTGCCTGTGATTTCGGGGACGAAATCATATCTTAGAGGGAGAGAAATGTAATGCCCGATATTTGTTTATATATTATTCTGCGATTATTGATTTATGAATTGATATGATTCTGAAGGATCGCTCCGAGATTTGATTTGAGTTTGCTTGTTAGATTTCATGTGCGAGGACAGTACCTCTCGCGTATGTGCGCGACATGATGCGCGCATGTGCGCGAGGTAGGCAGAGAACCTCGCGCATATGCACGACATGGACCCGTGCATGTGTGCGAGGATGGCAGAGAGTTCCAAAGGACCTCGCGCATATGCGCCGGGTGAGTGCGCGGATATGCGCGAGTTACCGTGAGGTTACGCGCCGAGACATAGTGCCTCGCGCATATGCGCCGAGATAGGTCGCGCATATGCGCGAGACGTACAGCTTATAGATCGAGCCACCATATATATATATATAACAAGTCCTTATTCCTTCAGAATTGAGAGGAAACGAGAAAAAGGTCCAGAGAGGAAAGCTTGGATTCTTGATACTAGAATTCAATTTGCGAGAAATCTGTCCGTTCGATTTTCAATCCGACTTCAGTATCGTGTTTCTATCGACAAGAGCTTCAACCGGACGTAAATTTTATTGATTTCTATTATGATTTGAAAATGTGGTATTGAAGGAATCGGATATGATTTATATATGATGTTCTTGACATAGTAAACATAGTATAATCGAAACCGGATTGAGGAACAGATACCATATGAAATTGTTATGATTTTTCGAATGGATTTAATATCTGATTTGTGTTGTTATCGATTATGAGATGTTGGGATTGATATTGTATCGCTGGGTATATTGAGTTTGTACCGTTATGCCGTTGAAACAGAATTATATTGAATTCTGATTATATCCAGGATTGATTGAGATTGTATATTGATATAGTGCCTATTGGAAATGTCATTCCAGATTTGATATTGGCATATTCGAATTCGAGACTTTGATTTCGTCAAACCGACCAAAAGAAAGGTATAAATCAATGTTAACGGGAGATCGACTCGAGTCAGATTGGACTTGAGTTTCCCAAAAACCACATACTTTATTTATTGCATTGATATTTGCAATTTATAAGATTGATATGCTAGTCTATTGAGTTATAGCAAAGCGTGTATTGAGTCAGGGGCGGAGATGCCTAGTTATTGGCGGACATGCCAAGTCTGTGGTGGATATGCCAAGACACTGGATGATTGAATTATATCGATGTTGCCTAGGAGTAGATCAACTCCTATCGCTGAGATTTGATATATGAGACAATGTCCACAAACCGGGATCTCTAGATTAGAGATGAGTCGAGTCTGAGATGACGAGTTACGAGTTTATTTACAGTTTTATATCATTCATGTTTTCAGATTTGATACATGTTAATGATAACTGTTATATGCTTTTATATATGTTTTTATATGATTGCATGTTTACATTGTTTATACTGGGATTATATTCTCACCGGAGTTATCCGGCTGTTGTTGTGTTTGTATGTGTGCATGACAACAGGAGGGACAGGATCAGGGTCAAGAAGAGAATGAGAGATGACAAGTTAGTGTGGAGATTCGGACCAAAAGTAGAGTTGTTTTCATACTGGTTATGTAGTGAAAGAATATTAGTTGGTTATGTTATACTGTAATACAGGATTTGTATTTTGATATGTATATCAGATTGATTCCATTACGTTACGCATTTGTATAAAAAAAAATTTAGACCCTGTTTATCTTAATTGTTTAAATTATTCCCAAGAACGATTAAGAAATGAATTAGCGTCCGAGTCCCCACATCATGACCTTGGCAACAGCCATTTCGAAGTCCTCTTGAGTTACATGGACCCTCCTCTCTCTCAAAGCAAACATCCCAGCTTCAGTGCAAACAGCCTGCAAAACAACACCATTACTTGCATAAGAAGCGAGACGATATGTTGATGTTGCGACAATTAGGCAACATGATAGCAGTACAAACCCAGAGCAGCTTTGAATTCTAATTTCGATGATGAGAAATTTATTGACATCCTTCGTATTCTGTTGCATCATTTCAAGTTCAAGGGTCCCCTTAATAGATCAGCATATGTCAAGAAGTGCTGCTAAGCTATACCCGTGATTCTTTGTTTTTAGATAAACAACAACTTGACAGGTACTCATCAAATACCTATCCATTTCAACACGGTTTCTCCTCGGCCAAAAGTAAATGATGGACCTACTCACTCTACCCATCCCACACAAATTCAGGTATAATTATTACGTACTGAGAAACTTTATTCCCCAAAATGAATCGCACCCCAGGCTTCCCTTCAACGAAGAAATAATGCATATTGAACTAAATCTGAGACCAATCATTGCTATAAAGCATATAGGTAGATGACCTGATTGTTATTGGAGAAAATGACCATGGACAGGAACAGATGCGTTGCCAATAAAAACATGCCTTTCATAATATTGTGGCTGTTAACTAAAGTTCACAAAAGGTCATGAAATACCTTAAGTTTTGCACCACACGCACCATTCATTTTCTCAGCAATCTTCTTCAGATCGATCCCTCGCATCATATTCATTTTCCTCGAGTGTATCTTCAAAATGTCAAGTCGAGATTGAAAAAGAATTTTCACGTTAGCCATGTGAAATTACATACATAGTTGGGATAATACCCATTTTCGTATACATTGAGTTCCCAAATCCCAATGCAGAGGTATACATACCAGTTATCATTCTTGATAATCGACTGCCTTCACAAAGAAATGATCATGTGAGAGGCACATGATGTGGGTCAACGTTAATCTTAACGTCAAGATAACTACAGGACCGATTCGGGATGATTTTGAAAACTTGAAGAATTAATTAAGCAGTAAAAAATGAAGAGGGACTGAAATAGGAAAAGCGGTAAACAATAAGGATGAAATTGGTATTATCCCCATAAAACATATATATAATATTTATTGGTTATCTGGATAAGTCTTATCACTTAGAGTAAATATTACACTTGTTATTGATATACCAATTAACATGAAATAAACTGAAACTTGATCATTTAGAGACGAAACAAATAACCAAGTAGAAACTCGTAAAAAGAAACATAAATTTGGTATCAATTGGGCTTTAGAATTGACTGAAGGGTAACGGTCAGATAATAAATAAAACTTCGTGAATTCATTGAACATAATTAATGAATTCGGAAATAAATTTTCACCATTCTTTTACTAAAAATAAATCCCGAAATATTCCAATAAAAATGAATTTTTTATATTCACATATCCTATATTTAATGAATTTGATTTGATATTTACGTCCCTTACACAATAGTTTTTGCAATTGATAAAAACTTAAGTATGGAATTTAATAAATACAAGGAAAATACATACAAAAATATTTAATCTCCATAAAAATTTAATCGACTGTACAAGGTCACGAGGCACTTAACTTGTTGGTGGCAATGGTGGGGCGGTGGGCGGTGGCCCGGTGGGTTAGAGTCCGCCTCGTCTCCTTCCACCCACCGCCCCATGAGTATTTTGATATTTGTGGTTTCAAAACCATTGAAACTTTTATTTTATTATTATTTTATAAAAATCTACCAGGCATTTTTTGGACAACTTTATAATAAATCATCATCTCCATACTCAACTTTCTCTTTACTTCTCATCCATTCGAATCTTTGTTATGGTACGTGACATTGTTTTACCTATCGAGCATGTTCTTAAAGACGTATTCTCTCAAGACATACAGCTACGCGAGGTTTTTAGCATATATACCATATTTAGATGATCGATTTTTTTTATATGATCCATTATGCTTCCGTATAATAAATTGAACAGTTTACCTCTGATATCCCATGGATGGGCCCATTACCCTTGGCCCATCCCTAGCTCAAAAGGAAGACAAGCCCATCAAGGGCCCATGTATTCTCCTATAAATACCAGGTTTGAGTGTTCAGTTATTGGATTCACTATATTATTTTCAGCAGCGCCCTTAGCTGCTCCCCCATATATCCTCAGTCTCTGACTTGAGCGTCGGAGGGGCTACGCCAGGATACCCTCCTGGCCCCCTCCTAACGGTCTTATTTGTGATTTCAGGCCCAGGGTAATTTTGGAGCCCGTGTCTGGATTAGTGACGCTTGCGTGGATCGGACCCTAAATTTCCCGTGAGTATCACTTGGCGCCGTCTGTGGGAACACTTGAGTTGAGACGTAGAGATGGTAGGCAAGAAAGGAAGTAGAAGAGTTACCTCGGCATCATCGCGTCCTCAGAGGGGACCCGAACAATCTCATGTTGAGACAAGACAAGAACAACCGCATCTTGAGACGAGACATGAACAACCTCGTCAAGAGGCCAGAACTGAGCAGCCCATCCACGAGACGAGGGTCGAGCAAACCCATCCCAATGAGAATGTGGGAAACTTGACCCTGGAACAGCTGGACCAATTTATCACTCGAACAGTGGATGAGGCCATGAAGAGGAATCAAGAGTCTATGTTTGCAGAAGAGCAGGCCGCTCGCCAGGAGCGAGAGGAGAATGTGAAGGGCAGTCAGAGTAGGGTGGAGGAGACGCGACCCCTCCCAAGTGAGGAGAATCCGGAGATGGAGGAGATGTGGAGGGAGATACAGATGTTGAGGCAGCAGTTGGGAAGCAGAGCACCGGCACCCAAGAGAGGAAGTCCCTTTTCACTAGCCATTTTAGAAGAAGAACTTCCTCCAACTTTTCGACAGTCGAATGTGGGAGAGTACGATGGACATACTGACCCCGAGGAACACTTGGGGAGATTTGAGAATGCGGCCATGTTACATCAATATTCAGATGGAGTCAGGTGCAGGGTGTTCCTGGGCACGTTGGTGAGGTCAGCCCAGCAATGGTTTAATACCCTGCAGCCCAACTCCATACAGTCTTTTGACGATTTTGCTACAGCTTTCTTGCACAGATTTGCCAGCAGCAAGAGGCACCAGAAAAATTATTTGACCCTGTTCGTGATGAAACAGCAAGAGAATGAAACTTTGCGAGAATTTGTCCAGTGTTTCAACAGTGCAGCGCTGGAAATACCAGCGGCTACCCCTGACATCATGATAAGTGCCTTCACACAAGGACTGAGGGGAGGGGAGTTTTTCAAGTCGTTGGTCAAGAAGCCTCCGTTGAGCTATGATGATCTGTTGGCTCGAGCTGAGAAATATGTAAACTTGGAAGATGCCCAACGGTACAGAAGGATGGAGAGCCGGCCCGGAGGAAGTAGAGTTGAGGGAGCGGAGAAAGGAGGAAGGAAGAGGGGTGCGGGGGAAAGAGAGGAAGACAGAACTAGTAGTAGAAGACAATTCTCATCCCATGTTCTCCTAGATAGGAGTCGGGACGAGGTGATGGAGGTGAGGGAGCCCGCGGGGAGGTGGGAGAAGTCGCGAAAGGTTGGGTACAGTGCTAGATTATCTTCACGGGATAGACGAGAAGGATCCTCATTAAGGAGTCGACAAAGGTCTCGCTCGCCCCCTAGGCGTGGTCAAGGCCCTCCATGGATAAATCAGAGGATGGGTGAGCAGAGAGGGGAAGGTGGATGTCAAGATGTCCCTCAGGAGCTCGTGGAACCGAGGAGGGGAATGAATGAGGATAACCACCCTACGAGAGGAATGATTCATATGATCTCGGGGGGTGCTACTGATGGAGACTCTGGGCGAGCTCGGAAAGCACATGGGAGAAAATTGGAGAACTTTGAGATATATAGTGGTGCAGACTTACCACAAGACCCCGTCATCAGCTTTGGGCCGGAAGACCTCCGGGGCGTTGTGACTCCACATAACGATGCCTTGGTGGTGACGGCCACCATTGCCAATTATGATGTGGCAAGGATATTTATTGATAATGGAAGCTCCGTGAACGTCTTTTTCAAGAGCACGTTGGATCAAATGAAGATGAGAGGATTTGAGTTTGAGCCGGTATCCACCCCGCTGTATGGGTTTGCAGAACACGTCATCTTGCCTTTGGGTCAGATTGTTCTTCCACTATCCTTGGGGACTGATCCTCGGCGGGTAACAAAGGTGATAGCCTTCACTGTAGTAGATACCCAGTCAGCGTATAGTGGAATTCTAGGACGACCAGCCCTGAAGGATTTTGGAGCAGTAGCTTCCAGTTATCATCAGAAGCTTAAGTTTCCTGTGGGAAGAGGAGTTGGAGTCCTGTGCGGGGACCAAAAAGTCGCACGTCGTTGTTATGAAAGAATCGTGAAGGAAGAAGAAAAGAGAAGTCACGAGCGTTTGCATGGAAGCTTGAGCTCAGTCTTGCAGTTGTAGAGTCATTCGGAGAAGCTTCAAAATGGGTAACTTTGTCCTGTGGAGGTACAAGAGGAGCTGAGAGGAAAGTTGGAGAATGCGCTGGGTAAGGCTCTAAGGAGGCATGGGAACGCTTACCACCTTAGAGAACATCTTTACTTCATTTTTGATGTATTTCGTTCCTGAATTTGTCTTACGTTATCAGTTGATATTTAATAAAGCCAAGTTCTTATATTAAGTTCGTGGTTGTTCTTGTATTATGAGGATTATATGAATTTTATTTTACCTGCTTAGGCTGCGCCTAGTAGAGGAGAAGAGTGGGGGGGAGAAAAGTTAAATTTTTCCTGCTAAGGCATCGCCTAGCAGAGGAGTAGAGACTGAGGTGGAGAATATTTATTTTCCTGCTAAGGCATCGCCTAGCAGAGGAGCAGAGTCGGCGATGAGAGGAGCAGAGTGGAAGAGAAGAATTTTTATTTTCCTGCAAAGGTATCTCCTAGCAGAGGAGTTAGAGGGTGGGGGCGTTGAATTTTATTTTCCTGCTAAGGCCCGGCTTAGCAGAGGAGTTAAAGGGTGGAGGTGTTGATTCTATTTTCCTGCTAAGGCCCGGCTTAGCAGAGGAGTTAGGAGATGATGAGGTGAGAATTTGATTTTTCCTGCTAAGGCCCGGCTTAGCAGAGGAGTTAGATGGTGGAGATGTTGATTTTATTTTCCTGCTAAGGCCCGGCTTAGCAGAGGAGTTAAAGGGTGGAGGTGTTGATTCTATTTTCCTGCTAAGGCCCGGCTTAGCAGAGGAGTTAGGAGATGATGAGGTGATAGTTTGATTTTTCCTGCTAAGGCCCGACTTAGCAGAGGAGTTAGATGGTGGAGATGTTGATTTTATTTTCCTGCTAAGGCATCGCCTAGCAGAGGAGTTAGAGGGTGGAGGTGTTGATTTTATTTTCCTGCTAAGGCCCGGCTTAGCAGAGGAGTTAGGAGATGATGAGGTGAGAGTTTGATTTTTCCTGCTAAGGCCCGGCTTAGCAGAGGAGTTAGAGGGTGGAGGTGTTGACTTTATTTTCCTGCTAAGGCATCGCCTAGCAGAGGAGTTAGAGGGTGGAGGTGTTGACTTTATTTTCCTGCTAAGGCATCGCCTAGCAGAGGAGTTAGAGGGTGGAGGTGTTGATTTTATTTTCCTGCTAAGGCCCGGCTTAGCAGAGGAGTTATGAGATGATGAGGTGAGAGTTTGATTTTTCCTGCTAAGGCCCGGCTTAGCAGAGGAGTTAGAGGGTGGAGGTGTTGACTTTATTTTCCTGCTAAGGCATCGCCTAGCAGAGGAGTTAGAGGATGGAGGTGTTGATTTTATTTTCCTGCTAGGGCCTGGCCTAGCAGAGGAGTTAGAGGATGGAGGTGTTGATTTTATTTTCCTGCTAAGGTATCACCTAGCAGAGGAATTAGATGGAGGAGTTGAATTTTATTTTCCTGCTAGGGCCCGGCCTAGCAGAGGAGTTAGAGGGTGGAGGTGTTGAATTTAAATTTTCCTGCTAAGGTATCACCTAGCAGAGGAGTTAGATGGAGGAGTTGAATTTTATTTTCCTGCTAAGACCCGGCTTAGCAGAGAAGCTAGAGGGTGGGGGTAGTGAATTTTTATTTTCCTGCTAAGGCATCACCTAGCAGAGGAGCGGAGTTTGAGAGGAGAAAAATGTTATTTTCCTGCTAAGGCATCGCCTAGCAGAGGAGAAGAGTGGATGAGGAGAATTAAATTTATTTTTCCTGCTAAGGTGTCACCTAGCAGAGGAGTTAGAGGGTGGAGATGTTGAGTTTTTATTTTCCTGCTAAGACATCGCCTAGCAGAGGAGCAAAGTTTGGGAAGAGAAAAATTTATTTGGTTAGTCGATAACAAAAGATGTTTACGGGGAGCAGAGTTTACGGGGATCGACCTGCCCGGTCAGGTCGTGGGGGTGTGGGGGCAACGCCCCCATAATTTTTTCAGAAATCACACAACCATTCGCAAGGGAATATATCAAAATTCTCAACGTACTGGACGAGCGCTCGATGCGTTGGGCGAGCGTGAAGAGGCGAGCGAGTGGCTGCGGGCTGAGCGGGTGTGCGAGGCGAGATGGGGGGCGCTGGACGAGCAGGCGCACTTGGGCGAGGGTGGAGCGGCGTGAGGCGTGCTAGGGGCGCCGGGCGAGCGCTTGGCTGGGCGAGCGTGGCGCTCTGCGGGGGCGAGCGTGGCGCTCGGAGGGGACGAGCGCTTGGCTGGGCGAGCAGGCATGCTGGGGGCGCCGGGCGAGAGCTTGGCTGGGCGAGCGTGGCGCTCGACGAGGGCGAGTGCTTGGCCAGGCGAGCGTGGGCGCTCGGCTGGGCGAGCTTAGGCGAGGGGGCGAGGTGGCGAGGACGAAGCTTGGGCGAGGTGCTGGCAGGCGAGGGGGCGAGGGGCGAGCGTGGCGAGGAGCTGGCGCGTGGGCTTGGGCGAGCTCGGCTGGGCAGGGAGACGGCGAGGCAGGCGAGGCGGGCATGTGGGCCTGGGCGAGGGGCTAGCGTGGCACCCAGCAGGGCGAGCGGGAGGATGGCGAGGCGCGACGCGCGGGGCTGGGTGCCTGGGCGAGCGAGGGGCTCGGATGGGCGCTCGGCAGGAGACGAGGGGCAGGGGGCTCGGCTGGGCGAGCTCGGCAGGGCGAGCGGGAGGATGGCGAAGCGCGGCGCACGGGGCTGGGCGCTTGGATGCGTGGGGCTGGGCGAGCTTGAATGGGGTTTCGGCGAGGGTAGCGAGGCGAGGACTCGGGCATGGGGGGGGAGAGCTGGTGAACGAATTGAAGAGAAAACTATAACAAGATTGCGATATGATTTAATTTGTTTCCAAATCTTTGGAGACTGACAAACGACCGGAAGAAAATACACAACTCGTACCCGGTGACCCGAGGACAACACATCTAATCGAACTTTGAACCTACGATTCAGTTCGACTCGGGAGGGGAGACTGGTGATACCCCATGGATGGGCCCATTACCCTTGGCCCATCCCTAGCTCAAAAGGAAGACAAGCCCATCAAGGGCCCATGTATTCTCCTATAAATACCAGGTTTGAGTGTTCAGTTATTGGATTCACTATATTATTTTCAGCAGCGCCCTTAGCTGCTCCCCCATATATCCTCAGTCTCTGACTTGAGCGTCGGAGGGGCTACGCCAGGATACCCTCCTGGCCCCCTCCTAACGGTCTTATTTGTGATTTCAGGCCCAGGGTAATTTTGGAGCCCGTGTCTGGATTAGTGACGCTTGCGTGGATCGGACCCTAAATTTCCCGTGAGTATCAACCTCTTTGACCGGAGTGTCGTCGGGTTATATCCACCGGGTTTACAGACTACTCCTCACAGCCTAACCACGCAGTCGCAACAGATGGTTCCTGACGCAGATTCTTTCAACAGCACTTGGCACAATTTTGTTTCGTTTTCTACCTTAGTTGTATAGTAAAGTGGTTTAATTTGAAACTAATATATAAGTGGGGTAAAAGATAAGAGATCACTGGTATAACTCTTGTAATTGAAGGAATGAAACTTGATCTGGAAATTTTATTTTATCTTCTATAAGCTTTCGCATATTTTACAATGCCACACATATTCCCAACTTTATACAACATTTCTCTTGACTATCTTTGCTGCCAAATCTCAACACGTGGTGTCCAGTTATTGCGTTACTCGGGGTTCCCACAACATAAAAAAGATATAATATTTATTGGTTATTGATAAGTTTATAACTCTAGACGTAGTTTGGTACACATGATAGGATAACATGTAATATAATATAAGGATAAATAAGATGTAGGATATTATATTTAATATTTGGTATGATTTTAATAAGAGTGATTAAATTTATATATTAGATTGTAATGACAAAATTAACCATATCATAATAAATTTTATAATTTCAAAGTTGTTGCTTGAGTTCATATTTTTTGCTTGCTTTATTAATTTATTTTTACCTAATTTTATATATTATATAATATGATAATTGAGCCCTTGATTTTGTGAATCAAGTAAAATATCAATTTTTAATGTTAATCGAGTTATATTAATAATTTTATTGATATTTATAAAAATTATTTATATAATTATCTCGAATTCATTTATATAATTATCATTTTATATAATATATAATAATAAATAAAAATATTTATTTGATTTTAATTTCTACCTACTAACATAGATTTATAAAAAATCATTTATAAATTAAGGGCAATTAAGTCATTTGTAGTTTATTTTATCATTAAATTAAAATTATCACACTTAATATAAGGGACATTTTATCCGTTTAAAAAATTATTTATGAAGGGCCCATTATATTATCATGTGCTTTTTAAAAAGTTACCAAACATGGGATAAGAAGGATTATTTATCAATCTCTTCCTTATCCTATGTACCAAACTATCCCTTAAGTAAATAATACACTTGTTATTGATCTAACAATTAATATGAAATAAACTGAAACTCGATCATTTAGACACGACAAATAACCAAGTAGAAACTCGTAAAAACTAACATAAATTTAATATTAATTGGGATTTCGAATTGGGTGAAGCAACGGTCGGATAATAAATAAAACTTCATGAATTCATTGAACATAATTTAATGAATTCGGAAATAAATTTTCACCATTCTTTTATTTAAAAAAAATCCCGAAATATTCCAATAAAAATGAATTTTTTATTTTCACATATCCTATATTTAATGAATTTGATTTGATATTTACGTCCCTTACACACTACAATTTTTGCAATTGATAAAAACTTATGTATGGAATTTAATAATAAATACAAGAAAAATGAATACAAATATATTTGATTTCCATAAAAATTCACTCGACCATACAAGGTCACGAGGCATTTAACTTGTTGGTGGCAATGGTGGGGAAGTGGGTGGTGGGCCGGTGGGTTAGAGGCTGCCTCGGATCCTTCCATTCACCGCCCCATGAATATTTTGATTCTTGTGTTTTCAAAATCATTGAAATTTCAATTTTAATATTATTGTATAAAAATTGTCCTAATTTTCTTGTTTTGGGGTTTAAAATGGTATAATATAGTTATTCGGAATCGGAGACCATTTTTTAGTAGGTGGTCTCATACGAATCTATAACTTTGATACGGTTCAATTTGATTAATATCTAAAGTGAAAACTAATATTTTGACAAAAAATTAATATTTTTTTATGAGTTAGAACTTAATAATAGATATGTATCACAAAATTTATCTGTGAAACGGTCTCGTGGAGTTTTATGTTTTTTTAATGATAAGATTTCGAATTTAGTTAAAAATTTTGGATTATAAATCGATACTATATTATTATAAAGATACTATGTTATAAAGACTATGTCCTTAATAACACTCGTTTTGGATTTTTAGCGTGACTATTTTTCAAATAGAAACAATACATAATCTCGATTTTTTTAAAAAAAATATTGATTCCAAGTAACCATATTATCCTTATTTCATAAAATAAATTACACATCGTTTGAACAAAAAATTTAAAATCCACTCGTTATCCAAAAAATTACTAATATATTTAATATAATTACATCATTATTTAAAAAAAAAAAAAACAATCATATACTATTCAAACAATTGGTAGAAACTAAAACAAAATAACTATAACATACAATTGTTCATAATTTTATAAATAATTAAGTTAACTGCTGAAATAATTAATAAACCGTCCCTACAAGCATGCAATGTGTGCTAGCAGAATAAATAACGTTTTTCAATAGATAATCAGTTTGAACTTTCAAAATAATATTTGTTAAAAAGGAATAAACAACGGAATGCCTAAAGAAGCAATGAAAACATATGCATTACACTAACTTTATAGTTTAGGGTGATAATTATAGATCGGATGGATTTTTAATAAATTCTGAATTAAACCAAGTTCATCTGTTTAATAAACAACAAACTTGACTGAACCATTAAAAATTAAAAATCAAACCAGAATTTTTGGTTCCATTCGGATGGTCAATTTTAAACTTTGACTTTTCTCATATGATTAAATTTTTCCTCCAGGCTGTCTCTATGCGAAGTAAGAAACTGCAATTCAGATATTTGGTGGAGAGAGTAGTGAAGAGAATTCAAGGATGTGGAAACAAAACTTTTTCCGTAGAGGGTAAGGAAACACTGATCAAATCGGTGCTCCGATCCATCCCTACTTTTTCCATGTCCTGCTTTCGTATTCCCAAATCGGTGTGTGAAGAAATAGAGCGTGAATGCTCTAATTTTTTGTGGGGAGTGGATGCAGGGAAAAAGCGAATGCACTGAAATCGTGGCAAGCCTTGTGTAAACCGGAATGCATGGGTGGCTTGGGGTTCAGACAGCTGGAGACTTTCAATCAGGCCTTATTAGCTAAACAGATTTGGTGCATTATCTCGGAA
The DNA here is from genome assembly GCF_025594145.1 of Primulina tabacum. Lineage (NCBI taxonomy): Eukaryota > Viridiplantae > Streptophyta > Magnoliopsida > Lamiales > Gesneriaceae > Primulina > Primulina tabacum. The sequence goes on from NC_134559.1 coordinate 11,839,435, forward strand.
CCTAATTCTTTGGTAGCCAGAGTCTTGAAAGGCCGGTATTTTCGCCATCGGGATATTATGGAAGCTGAAATGGGTAGCAATCCTTCCTCCATCTGGATAGCGTTGATGTGGACCAGGTATTTACTTGCCGAAGGTTTGTGTTGGAAGGTGGGAGATGGGGCTCGTATTAATACGTTTGAGGATATTTGGCTTCCGGCTCCTAGAACCTGCGTAGCACCGATTCCTGACTATGCTTTCATTTTCTAAAGTGAAGTCCCTCATGGTGCATGGTAGATGGAACATGCCTCTGATCCAACAGATCTTCTCTCCACTTATTGCTCATAAAATCACCTCTATTCCCATCACTCTGACAAATAGAAATGATGCGAGATTTTGGAAATATGACCAGAAAAGTAAATATACGGTACATGATGGATATAAGGCTGCCCAAAGACTCTATGAACAGCCCTCCTCGTGCTCAGCCCCTCTCCAAAAGGCTGGTGAAAGTTCTTGTGGTCATTATCGATCCCTCCAAAAGTGAGAATATTCTGGTGGAGAGCGCTTAATAATATTATCCCAAAGGAACAAAACCTACTTGCACATCATGTTTCTGTTACTAGAAGGTGTCCATTGTGTCAGTTTAATTGAGATACTTCCAGTCATGCCCTACGCTCTTGCCCGGCTGTGAAATCTTGTTGGAAAAGAAGCTGGATTTGGTCATCTCTTAAGCAGCTTCGCCACTTGGATGTGTTTGATATATTTCTAGGGATAAAGGTGAATCTGAGTAAACCTGATTTCGAGATGTTTATCATGCGCACTTGGGCCACTTGGAACGAGGGGCTTCGCTATCTTCATGAATGTAATGGCAAGGCCGAGCTTAGGATGCTGATTGGTGTGAAAATCTGCTCCGGGAATTCCGTGCTGCATGTGGTTCAGTTATGAGCGGCACAGAGTCAACTTTGATCAGCTCTCCAAGAACTTGGTCTGCCCCATTAGTTCACCAATTTCGGCTGGATGTTGATGCAGCATATAAAGAGGGATGTCCTAGTTAAGCAGTCGGTGGTGTGATTCGTGATCATTAGGGACAATCGATTTTGGCTTTCGGAGAATTGATTGATAAGGCCCAATCTGTTACCATGGCCGAGCTTCTTGCCATCCAGGTTGACTTGAAAGTCACAAGGCAGCACAACATTCAGATTCAGCAAATCACCTCGGATTCTCTTCTTACAGTGAAGCAGTCAAAAGGCTAGAAGAGGATCTTAGTTATGTGGGTTCAATTGCTGCGGATATTAGCATACTTATGGAGGCTCTCGAGAGCCCTCATCTTATTCATGTTAGGAGATCGGCTAACCGGATGGCTCATTCGGTTGCTGCTTTTACTTTTTCATCCTCCTATCATTTTGTTTGGGAGCATGGATCTTTTCCTTTGTGATTGATTAAACTTGTAATTTCGGACCTATCTTCATCTTAATAAATTACAAGATTTCAACTGTAAAACAAAATTTCTAAACTAGATATTATAGAAGTAAATAGATATCAATATATGCATAGATATTAAAAACATTTAAACAATGTAGCATATGATAATGACATTTAAATTTAGCATTGAAATTATAAATCCTTAAAATGATTTACTTTAGCTTAAAAATCTCGATAATTATTCTTTATAACTTATATCAACAAATATTTCTTTTAAAAATATTAAAGGAAAAAATTAAATTTTAAAAAATAAAATAAATTTCCAAAAATGATTATTTTTATTTAAAAATATATATTAAGTTAAGTTTTTGACAAAATAATTTGTATAATAATTAGAAAAAATTACAGTTTTGATCTTTTTATAGTTCTCTCGTTGCAATTTTAGTCATCTATTCTGTCAAAATATGTAAGTATTTCTATGCAAAAGAGAATAAAACTACAATATAAATGACCAAAATCGTCAAAAAATAAAGATACACATATGAAACTCAATTTTGATAACATAGATAGAAAAAAATGATTTGCTAACTTGAAACAAAATTATACCATTATATAGAAATTTGAGATCTATGGAGCGACAAAAGAATAAAGAATATGATATTGTATAGTAAAAATGTAGCGAAATTGCAGTTAATATTAGACAATCAATGTCATCATCCAATGTTAGGATCGATTGGAGACAATTATTGAACTACAATATCTCTTTCTTCAAATATTGAATATTGAAAAATTAAATAAAATTTGGTTCTAAAATCAAGCGAAAAATACTCAAATAATATATTGTAAAATTTGATTAAACATTTAATAAATGATTTGAAATATATGCAAATTAAATGAGTAAAAATATTTTTGGTTGAAGCATTTTATCAAACACTTGACAAGACTGATTTGATATTTGAAAGTCACGTAATATGCTTCAACAATGCATCTAAAAAACAACAATAGTAAATAAATGTGATAAAAAATAGACACAATTTTTTTATAGATATTCGGAGATTAACAACTCCTACGTCACTTCTTTTTCCGCCTTGGAAAGATTCACTACAAGACTTTGATTAGTACACTCTTGCAAAACTCATTTCAGCTTAAAACTTATCCATTGCCTACTTGAAACTCCTAACACACTTGATTGTAGGCCGAAACCTCACAATCCGCATAATATTTAACGTCTTTTATGCCAAAATTATAAATATAATCTTTAATGTTTTTGTGTAAATACTAACACTCATATAAACTTTAAAGATCTACTCTCTTGTATATATATGTGAGTAATTGTGTGTGTGAGGATTTAATTTATTATAGTATATTTATCTCTCAAATATATCATCACACATTGGGTTTGCTCTCATTCTAGATATTTCTTCATGTAGGCTACGCATATTGAATAGTTTCATTCTGATAATCGAGCTAATCAAGCTGACCAAAATACCGCAACTGCCAATATTCATATGATCTTTGCTTTTCAGCCAAAATAATGTATTTTGTTGCCATTAGTTTTCCTTTATAACTTCCGATTTCGTCTAATTGACATGAAATATGACTTGTTCTAAATTGGTTTTCTATATAGTCATTTTGCGGCCGGTCATTTTCATTATCGATCTATGAGATATCATCGAAACACTACATCCTGCCAGATTTTCAGTTTAGCTAAACTCAAGTTCCGGATTTCATCTTGAGTCAGCAACTTCACACTTGAATAAATATGTCAGAAACACAATAAAAATTTTGTTATAATCAAAATCAAGATCTATAGGGTTTCTTAACCCAACATCCAATTTCCATGCATGTCACATACATATGCGTTAATACACTCAATCAAACATATATTTGTGTGTGTGTATCACAAAAACTCTTATAAGACTGTTTCACGACTCAATTTTGTGAGACATATCTCATATCTGACCTGTCTAATGAAAAGTACTATTTTTATGTCAAAAATATTACTTTTCACTACAGACGTTGGCCAGGACCGACTCACAAAAACCTACTGTATATATAAAAAAAATATCTAGCAATTATATCCTACTTGTATTAATTTATTCTTTGTGATACTTAACATGGATATTATACAACATCATTAAATTATTCATGAAATTGTTGTGTACCTTTCGTCCAGTCTTGGAGTCCCTTGTGGAGTATATGCCTACTGTCACAGCGACGAACGCACAACTTTTTTCGAGTTTGTCGTCTTTGTGAGGCTTGAATCGACACATTGATTCAATCAGCTAACTCTAGTTCACTTGTGTTTAAGTATTTAGTGGATTATCGATATCAAAGAGCCAAGAAAACCCACACGCACTTACAAGAAGTAAGCAACACGATAGTTAATGGGCAATTGCCCAACCTTGGCATTCATCCACAATCAGAATACAATAGGAATCCAAGGTTTGCACACACCAAAGGCTCACACTCGGGAATATGGCCTTGTGCAACTCATGGCAATGCATATAAACGAAAATACAATGCAATAACTCGAACTAAATGCTTGGGACACCTATCTTGTCAGAATGGGGACAAGTGTAACTGTCATGCTAACTGTCCTATCTGCATGGATGACAAGTGTTTTTGCTCCTTGCCTGCACACTAACCAACTTCCACGTATTTTTGAACGCTGCCAAGTGTCCAAACTCGAATTGCAACCATTCCAAACCTTCTGAACAAGATCCCCACGTGTCCAACAATTAGTCAACTCGAATTGGCTTGACTTGCCCAACCAAGCTCAACATACCAACATCATACTGCATCAAACACATCCACCCAATGTGTGAACTTGTTTATACACTTAGCCAACTCAAATATGCATAAGTCATGTAGAACATAACTAAGTGTTAGGCATCAACACTTAAATTCATGGCACTCCGCATTCGTGCCACGAACTTTGCCAACTCTAAGGGTCTAACAAACCACTCTCACTAGAAGAACTCGACGTCCTCGTCGAAGCCACTGGTAATTATTTCTTCTTCTCATACTCGGCAATTTCATCTTCATACTGCCACAAATTCACGTTTCGGATCCAAGTAACATATGCCTCGGAATCGCCCACCCACTGGACTAAGTAATCAACTCTCCAATTTTTCTTACTTTGACCCAAAACTTTGTCATCTAAAATTCGTTCAAATTTTCGATCAAACTCGTGCCTTACCACCGACGGTGCACGACCCATATGCACTCGTGTCTGATCTTCGTGACACTTCTTAAGAAAACTTACATGAAAATTTGAATGAATCTTTAACCTATTAGGCAATTTCAACCTGTAGGCAACCTTCCCCACCTTAGTCATAATTTCAAAAGGACCATCATATCGAGGAACCAACCCGTGATGCACTGTCTTAGCACTGATTTTATTCAAAATTTGAGGAGTTAGCTTCAACAAAACTCGTTCACCCACTTGGAACTCAACATCCCTTCTTCCCTTGTCCGCATACTTCTTCGTTCTGCGTTGGGCTTTGGCCAAGCTATCCCTTGCTTCAACCAACAACTCTTGTTTTGCTCTTGCAAATCGATATGCAGCAGGAAAATCACCCCCACTTTTCTGCAAAGCAACTTCATGTAGGGGTGTCAAAATGCGACACGACATGTCAACCCGACACGACCCAACACGAAAAAATCAGGTTCGGGTTGGGTTCGGGTTGGGTGGATTCGGGTTAGTGCCATGTGAGGCGGGTTTCGGGTTGGGTCGCGGGTTGACTCGCGAACTTTTTTTTTTGAAAATATTACCTATATTTTTATATATAGTATGTTTGAACAAAATTTATATTATATTTATATGATAAATTTTCATCATTTAATATTTATTTTGCATATTTTTATTTTTTTAGCAATTTTTTATTTGATTTAGTAAATATACTTTTAATTTTCTACGATTAAACTTTCAAATTTAAATCGAAAATTTTGTTATTATGTGTTTAAATTAAATATTATTATTATTTTTTATTTTTTTGAATTTTTTTCATTAATTTTTTAAAAAAATAAATAAAATTCGGGTTAGGCGGGTTAGACGGGTTGAGTCGGGTTAGACGGGTTCGTGTTCGGGTTGGGGGTTTTCAGGTTGCTTCGGGTTCGGGTTGGAAAAAAAATAAAAAAAATTTCGCGGGTTGACCCGAAACCCGACCCAACCCACCCGATTGACACCCCTAACTTCATGAGGTGCTGTTGGTTGAAAACTGTTTAGCAACTCAAAGGGACTCAAGCCAGTACCCGATGACTTGTGTAGATTATATGAGAATTGCGCAATGTCAAGCAATCTACCCAATTACACTGACTCGCTGTCACATAATACCTCATATATTCCTCCAACAATTGATTCATTCTCTCAGTCTGCCCATCTTTTGTGGATGATTGGCAATAGAGAATTTCAACTCCAAATACATCATATTGAACAAAGCAGTCCAAAACCTTCCCGTAAACCTTGTGTCCCTATCACTCACGATATATTGTTGAACACCAAAGTACTTGATAACATTCTTGAAAAATAACTCGGCAGTAAGTTCAGCGTAACATATCTTTGGAGCACCGATGAACACCGCATGCTTTGTAAATCGATCAACAACAACAAGAATTGAAGCTAATCCATTCACTTTTGGAAATCCAAGAACGAAATCTATTGAGAAAGACTGCCATGGCCGCTTAGGGATAGGAAATTGTTGCAACAAAGCTGCTCCCTTCAATCTTTCTGTCTTGTCCAGATGATAAACAAGACAAGTTTTTACATAATATTCCACATCCTCTTCCATCTTCGGCCAATAATAGGTCCGAGACAACAAGGCTAGCATTCGAGCAACACCGAGGTGACTAGCCCATGAAGATCATGTGTTTCTCGCATGCAACTCCTTTCGAACAAGGCCACTTGGAACATATGCCCTATTTCCCTTGGCAAACAAAATTTCATCCTCGATCCAGTACTTACGAATCTCTCCATTCCATACTTTATCAATCAACTTTTGATACACTTGATCGTGCAAAGATGCTTCACGAATTCTACCCAAGAAATCAGACTCAATCAGTGTCAACGTTGCTACATAGTCTTGTATCCATTTTCGGCTAAGAGCATCTGCAACTTCATTATGCTTACCGGCCTTATGAACCCACTGAAAATCTAACTCACTTAGGAATTCTTGCCAACGTGCTTGTTTAGGAGTCAAATTCTTTTGAGTTTTGAAATAAGTGTTGGCCACATTGTCTGTGATCACCACAAACTTTGTGCCAAGCAGATAATGCCTTCAAACTTCTAAACAATGCAACACTGCCATCATTTCCTTCTCATGAGTCGAATACCTCACTTCGACATTCTTCAATTTCCAACTTTCAAAGGCAATTGGGTGTCGATCTTGCATGATCACTCCTCCCAATGCCCGATCTTGACGCATCAGTATACACCTCAAATGGTTTATCAAACTCAGGCAATTTTAGCACTGGTTCTGACACAATGGCTTTCTTGAGGGTTTCAAATGCTTTACCACACTGAACCAACCAGACATACTTACTGCCCTTCCTCAACAAGTCAGTCAAAGGTCCAACAATCCGAGAATATCCCATAATGAATCGTCTGTAGTAATTGGTTAAGCCAAAAAATGACCTTAACTCGGATTCTTTTGTTGGCGTAGACCAATCCACGATCGCTTGCACCTTTCTTTTATCCATGTGAACCTTTCCACGGCTTATCACATGCCCAAGAAAAGTAATCTGACCCCGACAAAATTCACATTTATCCTTTTTCACAAATAAATTTTATTCTCGAAGACGCGAAAATACACCATACAAATGGTTCAAGTGATCTCCCAAAACTCACTATACACAACAATGTCATCCAAAAACACCCCCACAAAAAGATCCAAGAACTCGAACAACACATCGTTCATCAAGTTACAGAATGTAGCAGGAGAATTTGTTAATCCGAAAGGCATCACAAGGAATTCATATGAACCATACCTTGTAACACAAGTCATTTTTGCCTCATCTCCTTCCGCTATTCGCACCTACCAATAACCTGATCTTAGATCTATCTTCGTGAAACATTTTGCCCTTGACAGCTTGTCAAACAAGTCTAGGACATTTGGAATAGAATACTTATTTTTTATAGTAACCTTATTCAAAGCCCTATAATCAATGCACATCCTCAACGATCCATCCCATTTCTTTTGGAACAGCACCGGTGATCCGAATAGGGCCTTTGAGGGTTGGATCATCCCACAATCCAACAATTCTGTCAATTTTTTCCTCAATTCGACAAGCTCGGCATGGCTCATTCGATAAGAGGCCTTAGCGGGATCAATCGCACCCGGTTCTAATTCAGTCTTATGATCAACAGCACGTCGTGGAGGCAAAGACTTGGGCAATTCCACGGGCATTATGTCACGAAATTGTTCAAAAAATCGGCAACTACATCGGGTACTCTTGGTAAAAATCGGGCTTAATTTCGACTATTGCAGCAACATAGGTAACATCTCTATGTTTCAAGCCTTTCTCAATTTGAATAGCCGAAATTAAACCAGACTTCTTTACAGGGGTCGCGACATCATACACCCCTTTCACGAAAGAGGGATTACTGATGTCTGCAATCAATAATCCACCCAAGTGTGGCATCATTGCAACTTGAGCCGGTACCAAGAATTCATTTCCAAGAATGACATCGAAATCATCAAGAGGGACAACCATCAAACCGCGCTGCCCAGACCAACTCCCTACTCTCAGATTCACGTTGGTCAAGCCCTTGATTGGCTTTGCTTCTGAATTCACTGCTTTTATCTGACTCGAGTGTTGGGTTAATGTCAAACCCAACTTCTGAACTTCCTTTTCAACAACAAAGTTATGTGTTGCACCCGTGTCCACCATGGCCATGATTTCTTGACCATTTATGAAGGCTTTCACATACATCAAGCCCTTAGATTGGTACTGTTTATCAACATGTAGAGCGACCAACAATTGTAAGGGATTTACCAACGAAGGCCCATCTTTGTTCTGTGTCTTCTCCTCTTTAGCAACTAATGCAGTTAGTTTTTCCTTCTTTGGGCAATCTCGTATTCTGTAATCTCCATTTCATATAAAGCATCCACGCTTCGTCTTATCAAAGACAAATGTTTCCTTGGTCTCTTTTGTAATGTTTTCTCCATCTTTCTTATTCTTTTTCTTTCTAAATTTATCATATTTGACAAACTTATACTTTCCTTTGTCTCTCCCATAATTTTTTCTAGGACCAGCATTAGTAGAACCAATGGCTTTAAAATCGACTAAACAATCTGCAGCCGCAATGGCGGATGGAAAATCCTTGACCCCTTGCCTTCATAGTTCATCTTGGGCCCAAGGTTGCAACCCGGCTGAGAAAATTGAAGAGTTTATCTTCTTCTGACATATCCCTTACATCCAACATCAGTGAACTGAAACCTTTTACATAATCCCAAGTAGTTCACATATGCTTCAACTTTCGAAAGGACTCCCTAACAATCCAGAAAGTATTGCTAGGAAAAAACTGCTTTTGCAATTCACATTTTAATGCCTCCCAAGTCTCGATCATATCCCGATTTGCACTAGCATCGTTCGATAGACGTGCACGCCACCATAACTTTGCATCCTTGATCAAATACATACTAGTAATGGAAAATTTCTCTTCATCAGGAACTTTGGCCGCATGAAAATAGGTTTCCATATCCCACAAGAAGTTTTCCAACTCTTTGGCACTAAAATTTCCACCAAACGGCTTTGGATCAGGAACTTTGAACTTGGTTAAACAAGACGAATTGACGGTTGCTCCTGCACCGACCGCCTTCTTCAATAAATTCAACTCGAGTTCGAATCCTTCACACTTTGATTCGAAATATTCTTCCTACCGACACCATCCTCCTTTCCACAAATTCTGACAGATCTGCAATGCAAGCAACATTTCTGTCTGCAACAGCATGCAATCCTTCGACTTGCTGGTAAAGAGTATTTGTTGGTGATCCGGTGGGAGTACCAAGAAGCCCTTCGATCCTTCGCATTCGAGTTTCAAGTTCAATAATGTGATCACGCGCCGAAGTATTGTTCGTTCCGGAATTGCTAGACGAGTCTGCCATATATTAACGTCTGCCACTCCACGGAAACTAAGCAAACCTGGCTCTAATACCAACTGTCACAGGGACGAATGCACATCAACTTTTTTCGAGTTTATCGCCCTTGTGAGGCTTGAATCAACGCACTGATTCAATCAGCCAACTCTAGTTCACTCGTGTCTAAATATTTAGTGGATTATCGACCTTAAAGAGCCAAGAAAACTCACGCACACTTGTAGAAAGTAAGCAAAACGATAATTTATGGGCAATTGCCCAACATTTGCGTTCATCCACAATTAGAATACAATAGGAATCCAAGGTTTGCACACACCAAAGGCTCACACTCGTGAATATGCCTTTGTGCAACTCATGGCAATGCATATAAACGAAAATACAATGCAATAATTCGAACTAACTGTTTGGGACACCTGTTTTGTTAGAATGTGGATAAGTGTAACTGTCATGCTAACTGCCCTGTCTACATGGATGACAAGTGTTTCTGCTCCTTGCCTGCACACTATCCAACTGCCACGTATTTTTGAATGCTGCCAAGTGTCCAAACTCGAATTGCAACCATTCCAAACCTTCTGAACAAGATCCCCACGTGTCCAACAATTAGTCAACTCGAATTGGCTTGACTTGCCCAACCAAGCTCAACATGCCAACATCATACTACATCAAACACATCCACCCAATGTGTTAGTTTGTTTATACACTTAGCCAACACAAATATGCCTAAGTCATGTAGAACATAACTAAGTGTTAGCATCAACACTTAAATTCATGGCACTCCGCATTCGTGCCACGAACTTTGTCAACTTCAAGTGTCTAACACCTACCATGGTGACTAATTATTTTCTTGGATTCGACAATTTTACTTTGTGTTTTAAGGTCATCTACAATTAAAAAAGTATTCTGATACAAATTCTGCACTAAAACAATGTAGTTTATTCACCAAATACAATATTTATCTCCAACTTTTTTACTTCAAATCTTATACTAAAAATTATATTCTTAGAATATTCTTTTTATTTTACATAAATTATTTCTTATCTTTTGTTTAACATCTATTTATAAATTTAACGATGTAATTATAATTAATAATATTATTATAATTATAATTATCATAATATTTACATTTATTTATTTATTTATAATATTTACATTTATTTATTTTTTATTATATTATATATAATACAAATTTATACAAGTAATTTATTATTAAAATTGATAAATAACTTGAATAAATAGAATTTATCTATATTCCTCCATAAATGATCAATTAAATTAATTGCATTGTTATCTTTGTATTGTATTTCAATTTTTTTATTATCTTTGTACTTATATTTCAATTGTTTTGTAACTTTTAGTTAAAAATTGTGTTGTTGCTAAATCAAATCTTTTATCAATTATTTATATTAATCGGAATTAAAAACATAAAAAAATTTAAAATTATAAATAAATTTAATAATATAATTATAAATTTGTTTGTTTGAATTTTTATTACGAATTGTATCGTTATATTAAAACATTATTTAATTTATTTATCAATTATATAATATTATTATCTAAAAAATCATTAAACAAATATTTATAAAAATTGAAAGCAATTTTTTTTTAAATAAAAAAATAGAACTACTTAGCGCCAAAATAACGCAGTCCCATTGGAGAAGAAAACCCTACACTAAAATAGTGTGTGTTTCACGCAGCTCTAACCCAAAAAAAAAAAAAAAAAATCTTTCAATTTTAGCTCAATGCTGTATATTTTGCAGGAAAAATTAATTAGCTTTTTAACAGCCTATGTTAAATTTAAGCATTATCATTTAAATCAGACGGTATAATTTATACAATATGCTTGATTTTTAAGTATTGTCCTCCGATATAACAAATGCGTGCTTTTTGTAAATAAGAATGTCACCAACAGAGAAAATTCAAAAACTTTAAATGGATTTTTCGAAATATCGAGTGTTGTTTTTCTTTATTTTTGTTTAAATGGTTTTATCATCACACGAGCCACGTAGAAGCCTATTGGTATCAAATTGACAACATTCGATGAGTTTATTGACTTCTGGAAGACCAAAACCCCAAATAAATCCAAATTACCGGATACAAATCAAATTTTGATAAATTGTACGACTAAAATATAAAACATATCAACTTACATGACTAGAATCACAATTTTATTAAAAAAGTATTTGATAAAAAAATATACATATTTATAGATATATAATTAACTGTGCATAATTTTTATGCCATAAGAAATGATAGAGAAATAAAAATAAAAATTATATCCTTGAGAGCCTGGCTAGCTACGTTGTATTTGAATGGACATCGGGATCCAGTGGAAGATAAAGTCTAATATATTAATTGTCTTATTCTTGTGGTGCTAATGTTTACTTATAATTTCAATTTATAAAATATTCTCCATCTAATCCACACTAACGTGAATTTCAAGTTTAATCAATTAATTCCTTTACGTTATTCAACAATCTATAAATATTATTATTTAACTCCGTGACACGCACACATAAATTATAAAATTTCATTTATTTCATGTAGAAAAATCATCACATTTGAAAAAAATAAGATAATTTTTTATCCAAATATTATATATATATATATATATATATATATATATAACATAAATTCTAAAATTTCATGTAGAAAAATCATCACATTGGAAAAAAAAAGATAATTTTTTATTCAAATATTATATATATATATATATATATATATATATACATACACACACACTGTATTATAATGTTTCCACCTCTTAGAAAAACTATTTTGGTCATTAAGTGTTGGACTTAAATAACATTTTTACAAATATAATTATATAGTTAAAATTAAATCGTCCACTTTAATTTACAAACCCAATTAAAAAATTGTATCGTGAGACGGTTTTAAAGGAGTATATCGTCCAATTTTCTCAGGGATGGATATACAAAGAAATTTTCAAGCATTGAAATTAGCAGCATATCATTATAATTTGCCTCATACGTGGCTTTCAATCTCATAAGGAATAAAAACAAAAGAAACTAATAATGAAAATGACAAAAATCAGTAGTCAATGTTCGAAAATATATTTTATTTATGTGTTTATCTGAAACCTTTTTGAAATATGAGCGACGCACGCAAATTATTGCAAATTATCAACTAAGTATGGACACCCGTCGATAACTAAAATCTAATAATGGTTGTCATTCCTTAATTGGATACGTCTTCCGATGCATGTATTACGTACTTGTACAATTCGTTTTTTTTTTTAAACGAAAAATAAATAAAATAAATAAATGATAAAATAAAAAAATACAAAAGTGACGTTTTTTTGCAAATTAATATTTACCAAAAGAATAAAATGTGGCATTTTTGTAATTAAATAGCCGTCAAAGATCATACTAAAAGAAAGAGTTGTGATAATTTTAGTAAGTCAAAAACTTGAGTGATAGAGTCTCACGAGTCGTATTTTGTGAGACAGATATTTTATTAGGGTCATTTATGAAAAACTATTACTTTTTATGAAAAAAGTATTACTTTTTATTGTGAATATCGGTAGAGTTGACGCGTCTCATAGATAAAAATTCGTGAGAACGTCTCACAAGATACCTACTCAATAAGTAATTAAATAGTCATGAAATGACAAACTAAAAAGGGGATCGTTTGAAATTACTAATTTTTTTTATTAAAACTAAATTAGAATAAAATAATAAATTTATATTAAATTTCACCAAATTAATTAAGAATCGGTTGGTAAAAGAAATTGAATTTTTATATATTAATATTACTATTATTATTATTTACGAAATAAATAAGAAATGGGTGAGACACTTTTCGACATGTGAGATTAGAAGGAATCTCATCGCAAGATTTCAAAGATTGGTGGGACTTCTTAAATCTGCCTTTTCTACAATAATAGTGAGAAGACAGCCTGTATTTTAATAATACTTTTCAATAATTTTACCTATTTATTTATTGCAAAATGACAAGCATTAATAATTGGAACTAATAAATATCGATTAAGTAAGATTAAATCTGAAGCATAAATAAATAAATAAATAACTGTATATATATATATTAGGCAAAAGTTGAGAAAATAAGATTGGTCGTGTTAAACACGAAAAAAATACTATTTTAAATAAAATTTTAAATTATTTTTAGAATTTTAAATAACAAATATTTAATGCTATAAAATTTTTAGTGTCATTGGATTATATGGGTCTTTATATTTAATTGACATCATATAATTGACATCAGTGTTAAGTTTCAAGAGTTAAAATGTCATCAAATTATAAAGAGAGATACTCCAAATATAACATAGAAAAAGTCATTCGCGATAAATAAGACGTTCGATTTGACCCGCGAATGAGTAGAAAATTTATGCATTTATCTTTAAGAAAAAACCATTCTTTCTGATTTTAATATTTTTATGTTCTTAAGAAATTTGAATTTTATAAATTTATTGTTTAATCTATTAATTAATTACTTGATATAACTAAAATTATAGAAAAATTAAAATATTTTCCTATGCTTAAGCGCGCTCATGTTAAAGTTTGGTTAAACTTGTAATGATTGAAGTTTGAGTAGGTCTCTTGTGAGATGGTCTCACGAATTTTTATTTGTGAGACGGATCAACCCTACCGATATTCACAATAAAAATTAATATTCTTGGCATAAAAAGTAGTATTTTTTCATGAGTGACTTAAATAAGAAATCCGTCTTACAAAATACGACCCATGATATCTTTCACCCAAGTTTTTGTCTTGAATGTCTTACCACGATGCTTTATCTTGCTGCGACTCTTTAGTCACTTGCATTTTTGAAAATAAAAGCGCATACAAAATCTTATCGCACATTTATGTGTTCAAAAGTATATATTTCTTATTTTAAAAAATGTATATGTTTCTTTTGTTTAAAAAAATTATGTTTCTTTCTTTTTCAAATAATTTCATTTTGTTTTTTATCTCTAGTTGTTTGAGAAAGTTTTTTTTTTACGTTTTATTATAATAATTGAATTTATATGAAAAATTATCAAATTAATTTTGTAAGTTGGGGCTTGTTTTCTATTTTGATCATCTAACTTTTCAAAAATAGATTTTAATCATGTAAGTTTGATGACGTGACATTGAAAAATTGTTGACCTATACAAGTCATATCTCTAGAGTAATATGATTAAAAACTAATAAAGAAACAAAAATTACAAAACTATGACTCAATTTCGCTCTGACTTACAATTGGTGTCATACCTAATATCACGGGCCAAATCTCATTGATTTTGATGAGTCCAAATATTGAGAAAGATTGTTGATGATGCAATAATTATCTCTGCGTGAATAAACAGTCGAAATGTAGTGCTTGAATTGATGTATGATTTAAAAGATTTGAATTGCACTATTATCACCAGCTATATCTTTTGGTAAAACGTCAATCACTCGATTCTACAATTCGGATTGAGTAAAAAGTATGTCTCACAAAATTAAACCTCAAGACGATATAGTTTTTGTGCTAATTAATAGTTGGACATGCTTTAATTTGGTATGACGATTGATGATGGATGCATGTATATAATAATATGATGATTAAACATAATTCGATAATATTTAATTATACTCTACTTTTTTTTAAGAATATAAATCAAAGGAGGCACCGACAATTCAATAACCATCATAGAAACAAATTCTATGGATGTTCTATTAAATTATGTGACTAAACAAAATATATTTTTTTATTTGTTTCTCTTCTCACAATCGATTCGATCGTAGGCAAGATGTATCTTTCACGTATGCAATTTATATATTATTCTTTTCCTATGGAAAGTGACATCAAACAACTAGTACAATAATTGATTCTAAATTTGAATATAAAATTTAAAATATCAAGCTATTTTTTATTTTTTTTAATAAGCCATTTTGTATATTATTATTATTGATTCTAAAAAATATTGCATGAGGATTGATTATTAAAGTTCATTGATAATTAGAAATTTTGTGGCTAATTTTAGTACTATTTAATTTGGATCCATGTGCCCAAATTTTAAAAAAAAAAATCATGGTTAAGTTATATAACACAATTTAAAAAATAAGAGACTTGCAATTCTTTTATATTTGTCTATTTGTAGTTTTTATCTTTTACATGGTTGAATTTGGATCTCAATTTTGTATATTTCAATTTGATAACTTTTTTAATATTTTTTTAGTTGAAAATATTGATCTAACACTGCACACGTGAGCATCACACCAACTTGTTGGGAAAAAAGACAAAACTAAAATTTATCAAGATATATGATCAAAATTTTTAGGATCGGTTAACTCAGGTAAAATGTTTAAAATGAGCGGTTGAATAAATACTTTGACTTTTTGAGTTCTTTTTTAAATGTGAGTCGGTTATTTGAGTAACTGATCTCGAAATCTTGTATGTCAATATCACTCAGTTAACTAAAATAGTGCATAAATAAATTGAGAGATAAATTTGAATATTTTGGCTAGGATATATTAAAAACTGAAGGTTTGAAAGATAGCTATAAAGTAATAAATAAGAAAAGTGAAAAAAAAAAAAGATTTTTCTAGATTATCGGAGACTTCAAATACTCTTACTGACCCCTTCTATCTCAAATACATGTTTTTACTAAAAGACTTTAGTTAATACAACAAGATGTAATAACTTACTTAAATTTGGACTTAAATACTGCCAAATTGAAACTTTTAACTTCTTTGAAACTTATCAATTAATAACTAAATTGCTCAAATGGTAGACTGATTGCTACGAATAAATCAATGAAATATGAGCTAGAATTTGCGATTTGCAAACTAGATGCAAGCTATAAAATGAATTGCAACTGAATTTACAACCGAGTGTTCTTGAGTAATTGTGTAACTTATAATCTCGCACAACTGAACTCCTTAGCTATTTATAGGATTCTATTCCAATAGTAATATCAAATGCATTTAAGAATGGTATCCATTGAGTCATACTTTTGTCCACGTAGACATTCCTCTGATAATAGCACGAGGTATCAGACTGCTGTGCGCCAACTGATTTGATCAGGTACAGAATGTCAGATTGTCTGCTGCAATTCAAACTGCAAATGATGACGTGGTCAACTGATAAGGTGTTAAACTGGTTAGCTGATCAGTTAAGCTGATCTATATTTGGTAATCAGTTCTAACTGATGTCCTTTCAGTTTGAAAGCTCTGTTAACTTCAATTGAGTATTTCAGTTTCTCAACACCAGTTCTGCGAATATCACGTTCAGTTCTATATTTAATTCATGACATAGATCAGTTTATCAACATCCGAATCTTTTATATTCATCAGTTTTGAGACTTATTTATGGTGTTGAGAACTTTAGTTTATTGACTTTAGTTCTACTTAATTTATTTCGGTCCGATAAATCTTCTTCAATTCTATGATCAGTTTTATGTCTTTAGTTCGGTCACTGTTCAGTTCTAATCTTCAATTCGATTACTAGTTAGTTTATCAAATTACAAAACTTATAATTTCCTGACAAAAATCATAAAAAATAAATTTACACGACTAAAATGCACTTTTCTCTTATTTAATTTAATATTTCAAAAATATTTAGTTACACATCTAATATAAAAGTCAATCATATTTGTGCTTGATTGGTTTGGACTAGAGGAACTAAGGCGGTTTGTTGAAAAGACAAAAACTTGTGTAAGACCGTCTCACGGGTCGTATTTTGTGAGACAGATCTCTTATTTGGGTCATCCATGAAAAAATATTACTTTTTATGCTAAGAGTATTACTTTTATTGTGAATATCGGTAGAGTTGACCCGCCTCGTAAGTAAAGATTCGTGAGATCGTCTCACAAGAGATCTACTACTGTTGAAAATTGAAGACTGTAAAATTAAAATAAAAAAAGATGAGAATGACACGCATTTTCCATGTCATTCAGGATGACTTTCATATATTTCTATTATCTGTGAATAATTTACAAAGACATTCACTGTTTCTTTACATGTGCTCTTCTCTGAAAATTATTGATGACGACGAAATAAGGGAATTAATCAAAATCCACAGGTTCGGGGATTTTTCGAGCACATAGTAAACGAAAATGACAACCAGATGATAAAAGCTCGGAATGAAATAGATGAAAAATATATGAGTACGTTACTCGTGAAAAGGTATTATGGATCAAGTCGATCTAATCTATATAAATAGTGAAAAGTAATTATTTTGACATAAAAATAATATTTTTCATTTATCAAATCAGATCAGATATCTATATCACAAAATTAATTTGTGACATGATTGGATATGTATTTTTGCGAAAATGAGTATTATACTGAAAATTACCGAATTTTATTTTTAATTTCAACGTCGATTTCAATTTTGCTTTATACATTTAACGATCATATTCTATAATGTAAAAAATTATATTAAATCAGAAATTTTTGAAATGAAATATTTTTATTTTTTTTCCTCTCTTTTTTGTATTGCTATATATGCTTTCTATCCATCCACATAAAAGGATCTGGCAATTTCTTGGAAACTTTTTTGCATGAGAGCGATTTCTCTTGTCCGTGTTTCCCAGAAATTTTCACTGTTCAATTATTATAAGCAATATATACACACATATATATATGTAATATAATAATAATAATAATAATAATAATAATAAATAAATAAATAAATAACATGGTGGAGTTTGGTCATTTCATTATTATTGATTTTATTTGGTTCCAACTAACTATTAATTGCATGAAATAATTTTTTTGGATGTGATTATTATAAAATCCACGTCGAGACGGGTGAAATATTATAAAATTGACCTCAAAAAATAAATAGAGGAAATAAATGCATGTTTTTTGATTGTGTAACAACATAATTACGTAAAACACGTGTATGAAAAATGATAAAATATTAATTGATTATAAATTTTTTATTTCGTTGAATGTTTGATTCAATAAATATATTTGATTAGAATTATAATCGTTATATTATTCATATGCACATATTTATTATTCATATATTCACATGTTTTGAAATAAGCGATTGTTAATTCAACATATTTGAAACATTTTTCTCTACAAAAAATCTATCAAATAAAGTTCTTGCTTACAAAAACCATTACATTAAATTTGTGTAAAAAATATCCCATTTTTTTTAATAAAGAAAAAATTCTCAATTGCTAAGCTTTTGTGTTAAAATGCACGTAATATTTGAATTGTTCAAAATTATATTTTTAAAAAATTATTAAAATAAATGATATTTATATTGTATTCTATTGTATATTGCTATCTGAGAAGACAGAAAAAACAACATTATCTTCTGTTTTTTTTCTCAGCAAAGAAAACAAAATGGTCAAATGCAGCAAAGGGAAAAAGTGGAGGAAAAAGCTTTAATTGATTGGTCAGCATAACCATATATGAATTCAGCCTCCGATTGAGTCCTCTCCACCTTTGGTCTCTCTCTCTGAATTTCCTCTCTCGTATAGTTGATTTTTTAGCAGCCGGAATTTGGACTTCTTGCGGTGTATAATCCGCTCGCTTCATGCCCTTCAATTATTGAGCTGAAAAAGATTCCATTTTTTTCTGAATTTTCGGGTCCAAGGGTCGTAAAAAATCCGGGTTTTTGACGTATAGCTTTGAAGATTCTTCAGATTTTGGGATAAATTTTCGGCTTCCGAGCCTATGGTTTGATTTATCCGGCCTTTTCGGCGAAAGATTTTCTTCAATCTCTAGTCTTTTGGTGTATGTGGAAACGATCTTGATTGGTTGTGTTAACGTGGTTACTTGAGAGATTCAGCTAAATTGTGGTGAAAAAGAAAAAAAAAATAGAAAAGGCCGAAGAAACTACACATGACACAGGTTCCGGTGGAGATACCTGAGACGGTGTTGGGTTCCGGAGGTTCACGTCGGTTTGGAGATCTCAGAGGGGTTAGATGGCGCGTAGATTTGGGGATTTTACCATCTGCCCCTTCTTCATCGATCGATGATCTTCGTCGGGTTACGGCCAATTCTCGTAGAAGGTGATTCTTTTTTTTTTGTTTGTTTTTTTCTTTGTACTATACCGGTTTTGTTTTGGCAAGTTAAGGTTCTGTGTTGCTTTCCAGCTTGTTTTTACTTTTTGTTTCATTCGTGTGTGTTTTTCTGGACGCAAAAAAGTGGACAGGTTTATAAGTGGATGTTTGGATTTGGTTTATGATTTAGGTATGCTGCTTTAAGGAGACAACTTCTGGTTGATCCACATGTTTCAAAAGATGGAAGCAATTCTCCTGATCTTGTCATGGACAACCCCCTTTCACAAAACCCAGGTCTGATTTCATTTGATTACGAGAGGTTCTTTTTTCTTTTTTCATAAACTCAAATTTCTGTATTTTAAGCTATGTTATTGGTCCTGCAGACAGCATGTGGGGTCGCTTTTTCAAAAATGCTGAATTGGAGAGAATGGTTGATCAAGATTTGGCACGTTTGTATCCCAAAAGAGGCAGCTATTTCCAGACTAGTGAATGCCAAGGCATGTTGAGGCGAATGCTGTTGCTTTGGTGCCTTAGACATCCGGAGTATGGTTACAGACAAGGTACGTAAATGATTGATTTGCACTCTTTCTTGTTTCGGTTTAATCCAAAGCAAATCGATCAACTTCTTCCCGGAAGCTCTCAATTCTCTATAGGTTTTCTTAAAGTTCAGAAGTTTAACTATTTTTCAACTCTTCAACGATTTTGCCATTTTGTTTTCTACAGGAATGCACGAACTATTGGCTCCGCTTTTGTATGTTCTTCATGTTGATGTCGATCGTCTCTCAGAAGTGAGAAAAGCTCATGAAGACCACTTTGCTGATAAATTTGATGGTTTTTCATTTCATGAAAATGACTTGACTTATAAGTTTGATTTTAAGAAATTCTCCGAATCCTCACAAAAGTGGAATGGGTTCGAAAAGAATTACGCAAAATCTAGTAGTCTCAGTGAACTTGATCCAGAGATACAAACCATTGCATTATTAACTGATGCCTATGGAGCAGAAGGTGAACTTGGAATCATAATATCAGAGAAATTTATGGAACATGACGCTTATTCTATATTTGATGCCTTAATGAATGGTGCTGGAGGTGCCGTTGCAATGGCCGAGTTCTTCTCTCCTTTACCTTTTAACAGTTCCAATAGCGGAATTCCGCCGGTAATTGAAGCCTCTGGTGCCTTGTATAATTTACTTTCCATTGTTGATTCATCTCTTCATAGCCATCTTGTTGAATTGGGGGTTGAACCCCAATATTTTGCTCTCCGCTGGCTACGAGTGCTGTTTGGACGCGAATTTTCTCTGGAAGACCTTTTGGTGATCTGGGACGAAATTTTTTCCCATGAAAATTCCAAATTTACCAAAGAGATTGACTTTAATGTAGACTCCTACTCTGGAGTCCTCTGTTCGTCTAGGGGTGGATTCATTTCTGCTTTTGCAGTTTCCATGATGCTTAATTTGAGATCTTCATTGCTTGCCACTGAGAATGCTACCGCCTGTCTTCAAAGATTGTTGAATTTTTCTGATTCTATAAATCTTGTGAAACTCATAGAAAAGGCAAAATCCTTTCAAGAACTGGCAGTAGAAGCGAACAAATCAAATTCCCCGATTATTCATTCTGGATTATATGACTCAAGAAAGTCTACTAACCACAGGGGTCATAGCCTTTCTCTAGATTTGGCTGCTTCTCCTTTAACGCCTCTGAATATGGTGCGTGAAAGCTACTGGGAAGAGAGATGGAGAGTTCTGCACAAGGAAGAACGAGCAGAAGCAAGATTCTGTGGAAAAACATGTTCCATACCGAAAAAATGGTTGGTCAGAGAAAGTAAGAGTACGCCTAGCCCGAACTGAATCTGATCCTTCCCCCACAAAGAAAAATGAAAAAACTAAAATTCCTAAGCCATCAGTCAGGAGAAGTTTATTGGAGGATCTGGAGCGGCATCTTGGTTCAGATGAAGATAAAGAAACTGAAGCTTGTAATAAAAATGTACATCATGATCCTGTTGAGGTGAATGGACTAGGTGATCTTAATGAAAAGAACTTAAGCAACGACTTAAGTGATGGCAGGAGTGAAGAAACTTCTTCCAATTTTTCATCTCCACCAAGTCCTACTCATGCAAGTAGTGTTCAAGAAATCGAATCAGGAAGTAGTGTGGCACCAAACTTGTCCATTGATATTGTTCACTGTAATGACTCTGAGTCATGTGAGAATGACCAAGAGTCGTCTCCACTTCCCATCTCTGATCCGCTGGATGGGCTCTCTTCGAAGAGTACAGAAAATGAAGATTCCATTGGAAAATCAGCAACAAGCACGGAGAGAGAGCCTATATCGGGTAAATTCCAATGGTTGTGGAAATTTGGGAGAACTGCTAGTGAGGGAACATCTGAGAAAAAAAGTGCACACGAAGATGCAAGAACTAGCAACGGCGGAGATACTGAGAACAATGTAGCTGGTTGCTCAACTGCTGATGCATGTGTTGGATCTTCACGAATAAGCAAGGCAGAGACAGTTGATCAGAATGTCATGGTTAGCTTGAGAAATCTTGGCCAATCCATGCTGGAGAACATTCAGGTACAAACAATTTATATATTACATATAGTGGCATAACTGGAAAATTTGCGGGGTTGAAACTGGAATTCGAAAAACTCGTAGGGATAAAATTATATTTTTGTATGTATAATAATAATAATAATAACAACAATAATACATAAAAATATGAGTTGGTAGAAAAATTTGAGAGAGCGGTGTGATCATCCGTGTCCTTCCCGGTGTGGCTGCGCCACTAATTACAGAATGATATAAGAATGCAGTAACATATAGTTATAGTCATATCATCTCTCAAAATCAAAGGAAGTTGTCAAATGCATGTATCTATGAGACAGCAGGATGATCGGTTCTATAATTTGATATTCGATCAATCTTGAACTTGTTCGTATGGATCTTGCAGGTAATCGAATCAATTTTGCCACAGGATCAGCGTGGTCAAATTGGATCTTTGGATAACTTCTCAAAGAACGGTCTCGTCGGGAAAGGACAAGTGACAGCCATGGCTGCACTTAAAGAGCTTAGAAAAATCAGCAATCTTTTATCTGAGATGTGATTCTGTTATGCATCCATTGATGTTGTCACGGCTTCTCTCTCGTGTAGATTAGATAAAAAAACAGTCCCTCGTTTCCAATTATTTTTTCCATGAACTTCAAATTTTGATTGTATTATATATTGCCATCCATGAATGTACAAATTCCATCTAATAAGGTAAAAATTATGAATAAGAATGAGCTTTTGCAGATTATCGACATGGTTCTCTGCTGCAAATGTTTTTGTTCCCAATCGTTCAAGGATTTTTCTGTCAAATCCATTTTGATTTTCGCAAGCCGTGATGATTCTTAAACTTCACGAATCTGGTCTGATGAACATGTCAATAGTATTAAAACATTAGAAACGAACAGTTTCAACTTTAAAGCACTGAAAGTCATGCGATAATTTTTTCATTTTCCTCCCAAATCGATCAATCTTTTGACCTAATTTTAGTTCCTTCCCATGAGTTTCTGCCTCAATCCCCCGGATCTAATCGTGTGGTACTGTCTTGTCCTATCATGATGAAAATGGATACTATCACAAAAGTTGGCTGCTAAATCGTTTGGTACTGTCTTGTTATATTTTTCACGTTTTTGTGATTTCCTATTGATTTGTTGATACACGGTCATGTTGGAAGTTTATTTCATCAATTTCTATTCTTTTCTTTCGTTTTGGTGTTGTATTAGTTTAGAAGACTATAACGAACGGTCGAATTTAGTGTCCATAATCCTCGTGATTCTTAGAAGTTAGATTGTTATCATTTTTACACGAATTGATGCATCTTTGCACATGACACGGCCGCAAATCGAAATATTGTGCAAACAATTTTTGGCACGCCCAATGGGACACCATTATGCCGTCAAGAAGGAAAGAAAACGTCAATCAAGGGGATGGGGAGTCTCAACCAAGCAAGGAAGAGGTTCACGCTCTGCTGACAGAGCAGCCGGCTGCTGAAGAGTCGACCAGGGAGTTGGATTTACATCCAAATAATGTTCCAGAGGTGTATGCTCATATTTCAAACCGTTTGGTTGAATGATAAAAATTGAAGAAATATCACAAGCACTGTCCAAGACTGTGTCTAATTGCTTGAAGACAGTATTAGGTAAACTGAACCAGTCAACCAACAAAGAGCAGAATGTAAATGAAAAAGAAACCAAGGAAGCAACCAAGTCCAAGGAAACAACCAAGCCGATGAATTTGACCAGGGAGTAGGAAACTCAAGGGCTGGTGATTCCCACCGCTCAGAGTTCGCATTCCCAAACCAACAGGAAGGAAGGTACACACCACCACATAAAAGGGAGGAAACTTTAGGTGGAAGAGTTAGGCCATATCCGCGTACAGATGGGGCAGAGAGTTCGAAACAACCTGTCAACCTAGTCTATGTGATTACTAATCTTTTATATCAACCAGGAATGTATGATGATATACCAGACTTGGGTTATCAGGGAGTTGATGGAAGTTTCCAAGGATGAAATGCTGGTTACTGAAAGGGATCGGTTACGGGTGCCCGGATGCGCAACGGAAGTTTAAAATCATATTTTACAATAGCAAAACCAAGCATCCCTCACTAGTGTATAACAAATACGAAAAACACAAAATCATACATAGTGTGTTTTAGAGTTTTACTTATCAATCATAAAGATTGATGATGGCTCCAACTAAGTTGTTAAACAACTTAGCTCTTCAATGGGTAGACAATCTACAAGCTTCCCTTGATCACTCCTTGCTCAAAATCAAGCCTACCACCAACAAGCTCGAACCACCTTACACTTGCACTAGGAAATGCAGGGCATTTTTCATTGAGAAGTTTGCTTTCAATTTATCAAAGGAAGAAGCAAATTTTTTTAAGAAAATGGGAGTAAAATTTCGGCCAAAGGGTGGGAGGAGAGAATAAGAAGATTTTTCACGGTGCTTGAAAAAATTGAAGTGTATGTGCAAGACATGCCTTTGTTTATTGAAAAAAGTTATCTCCCAAATCTTCACCTCCCTTACATGAAATTTGGGCTTGTACATGTACAAAGCCCATGGACTATTATTTAAATATCTCAAACACATTTGAGATCAATTAAACTTTACTGAATTTACTCAAGCCACTAGTTGAATAAATATTTCC
The DNA here is from genome assembly GCF_025594145.1 of Primulina tabacum. Lineage (NCBI taxonomy): Eukaryota > Viridiplantae > Streptophyta > Magnoliopsida > Lamiales > Gesneriaceae > Primulina > Primulina tabacum. The sequence goes on from NC_134559.1 coordinate 11,864,087, forward strand.
AACTGGGCTCTATAAGACCCAATGCTATTTAGTTAATTCAACACTTGAATTAATTTAATTATTTGGACTTTATTATGTCCACTAGTGTTTCATTAATTCAACACTTGAATTAATTTAATTTAGTCCAAAACAATGTTTATTAAAAACACAATTTCCAAATACATTATTTATTTGAGCCAAATTTTAATTTAGGAACACTTCCACAAATTAAAAGTTACATTCCCCATAATCCTCTTATAGAAGTCATACTTCTATTTTTGTTTGCGGTTATAAACTCTTTTATAAGCCGTTCAACACATTGAATTAATTTCCTTCTCAACGGGATCTAGAAAGATAGTACTTGTGTGGCCCTCAATGGTTCATTGATACAACTAGCAGTGAGTTGGCATCTCAATGTGATTCGGGACTAAACATGTCCTTATATGAGCATACCCCAGTTGCTTCATTCTTACTTATCAATTCCTTGATAATAAGAACGTCAGAACTCAAGTCTGTTAGTACCCAACCAATCATGTTAAACGCCTAGCAGCATCGCTTACATGATTCCATAGGTATCAAATGATAGTGCCTGCAAGAACCATTACCTTATGGTTAGGGTACAATATGGTTCCCTTTATCTCATATATCTTGATCGATTCGACAACTATTGGTATATCGAGAGTTGTTAAATAATCGATACTATGTTTCATGTCTTAGTTGCATCGATGGTGTAATCTAAAAAACCCCTTTCTTAATTACCACAAATACTCTGATCAAAGATTTAAAACTACATACACATGAGATCACATATGATATCGACTACCCGAAGGTAAGCGGTGAATCCCCAACTACAATGCATGGACTTCTACATGTTTCGACAAAACACCCAACCTTGCCACTTGATGACCCCATATGAGTCGGTAAACAAGTCAAGATGCAATGATAGCATATAGAGTCTCAATGTTGTCTCAGGTCATAAGGACTAATGGTGTACAATAATAAATTAGGAAGTTTCCACTCGATAAGTAAAAACTACTTGGAAAGTCCTTTATGGAGGGTTGTTCAATGCACTTTACAAGGAGCACCTATCTGGACGCTTGGACATCACAATATCCCCTACCAATGAAACATGGTACTCACATCGCAGATACTAGTCTCAAACTCGAGCGGCCTTTATCCTTCTTAACGGCGGCTAGGAACTGTTTAGAATATACAGTATTTCAAATATGAGTTTCATGATACTCATCATATGAGCATCTCATATTCTTTCTACTATTTGTATATTCAAGGACTTTATCTATGCAACTAGCATTGGTATACATATAAAGATGTGTCAAAACAATAATTTCAAATATTATTAAAATAAAGATTGTTAATACATAGAGTCTCAATGTGAACCCTCGGCCAACACTTGGCTCGACGGACACCTACTCTAACAATCTCCCACTTGTACCAGAGCCAACTACCCGTATGATTCAAACCCATCGATTCACGATGCTTCTTGAATAATGGTCTAGGTAAAGACTTTGTTAGTGGATCAGCAACATTATCTGCGGAGCCGACTTTGTCAATCGACACTTCTCCTTTTTCCACAATCTCTCGGAGGATGTGGTACATACTCAATAAATATTTGGATTTCTGATGAGACCTTGGCTCCTTCGCCTGAGCAATTGCTCCCATATTGTCACAAAACACCGGGACATGAGTAACTCCATTAGGAATGACGCTCAAATCTTGGACGAAATTCCTTAACCAAACAGCCTCATTTGCTGCAGCTGATGCAGCAATGTATTCAGCCTCAGTGGTAGAATCCGCAGTACTGTCTTGCTTAAAACTCTTCCAAGAGACAACAACACCATTGAGCATAAATACGAAGCCAGAGGTTGACTTTGAGTCATCGATATCGCTTTGGAACCTAGAATCGGTATAACCTTTCAATTTAAGTTCTCCACCTCCATAGACCAAGAACAACTTATTGGTCCTTCTCAAATACTTGAGAATGTCTTTCACAACTTTCTAGTGTGGAAGACCAAGGTTCGATTGATATCTACTCACTACATTTAGTGCAAAAGCTGCGTTAGGACGTGTAGATATCATCCCCATACATGATAATACCAATTGCAGATGCATAGGAATGCCTGTCATCGCCGCTATAATCTGCATCAGTCTTGGGAGACATAGACTTGGATAGGACACGCTATGACACATTGATAGATGTCCTCTCTTGGACTCATCCAACGAGAACCGCTTAACGATGGTATCAATGTATGTGGACTAGGTGAGACCAAACAATCTTCTTGATCTATATTTATAGATCTGTATTCCTAATACAAAAGATGCTTCACCCAAGTCCTGCATCGAGAACTTACTCGCTAACCATAATTTAGTTGATTGCAACATCCCTACATCATTCTCAATGAGTAGAATGTCATCAACATAAAGTATCTGAAATGTCACAGCACTCCCACTGACCTTATTATACATACAGGGTTCCTCAGGATTCTTAGTAAAACCAAAATCTTTGATTGTATCATCGAATATAAGATTCAAACTCCTAGATGCATGCTTCAGACCGTAAGTAGATATCTGAAATTCGCATACCATATGCTCACTTCCGATAGATGTAAACCCTTCAGGTTGAGACATGTAAATATCTTCCTTATAATCCCCATTAAGAAAGATTGTCATTACATCTATCTGCCATATCTCATAGTCATACCATGCATCTATAACTAGCAATATCCTCATAGACTAGAACATTGCATGAAACGTCTGCTACTCGTTTTCTTAAAAACGTGCTAGAATTTTTATTTTCAACTTGATAATTCGAAAATATACATATATCTACTTTAAAATACCTTAACACCATTTTAAAAATAAAACAACCAACTAACATTTAAAAATCCAAAGGAACATATTTTAAATCGTAAAATCCTCAAATGTTTTACCACCTATAAACATTATTTGAAAAGTATAGCCCATATTATAACATCTCAAAAACCACTCATAAACATAAATAAATTGTCGTAAAATTATTCTTAACATAAATTATAAACATAAACTAGTGCGAAAAACTAGCGTCGGTCCTCGGGTTATATGCACCTTTAGTCCAGCAAAGTCAACCATCAAGACCTCCATTAACATAATCACCTTCATCAATCACACCTAGTGAGTCTAAAGACTCAACACACCATCATCTTGATAACAAGTAATACATATACAGATCACATGTATCAGTGAAAAATACTTGTACTTAAAATATCGTTTTCATGAAGATGTACAAACTTTAAACATAAACATTTTCATGATGCATAAACTTTAATCAATAACATTTCCATAAACTTTCTATAAACATTTTCGTAAACATTTTCATATCATCATAAACATATTCGTATTCATATCCATATCCATATTCGTATCCATATCCATATTCGTATCAACATATTCATATTCATATTCATGTTCCTTTCGTTGAATTCATATCGATAATTGTGACTAATATTCAGTATTCGTATTGGGCGATGGATCCATCTACATAAAACCACAGTACTGGGCGGCGGGGACATCAACAACACTCTCACCGGTCAACTGAGCCTTGGCCAATGTATTAACATATTAACGTATTCGTATTCGTATTCTTATAAAAAGAAACACGATCGTCGGGCTCCTACTGGGACTATAACCCTCACGATATCTCAACATATTTAGTCACAATTACTTCACTTCCTTCAACGTTTCGTATTCTCATCACTTAATAAAAATTAAACGTGCATATAACGTTTTTTTCTTTTAAATCAAGCATGCAACATATCTTTCAAATGTCAATATTACATCATAAAAATCCGTAAAAATTTAAAATAAACGTTTTAACATATAAAAATCATAAAAAAGCCATGAACGTTTTAAAATAAATATTTTAACATCATAAACATTTAAAATAAACATTTAAAATAAACGTTTTAGCATATTAAATCATAAAAACATCCATAAACATTTAGAACTAATATTTTTAACATATTAAATCATAATATTTAAAATAACATTTTGACATATTAAACATAAACATTAGAATAACATTTTAACATATTAAATATCCGTAAACATTAAAAATAAACATATTAACATCGTAAAAATATATAAACATTTAAAATTCACATTTTAACATATAAAGACCCATAAACGTTTTAAAATATGTTTAAACATACAATGATCCATAAACATTTTTAAAATAAACATTTTGAACAGATTAAATCCATAAACAATAAAAATACATATTTTAACATATAATAATTCATAAACATTCATAATCATTGAAAATAATCATATTAGCATATAAAACAGCATTCAGAGCACTGCCATGACATTTACTAATTTTTGGGTGTAAAATTACCGTTTTACACCTAGACGTAAAATCTCACGTTTTTGACATTTTCTTAATTTCATTGACTCTAACATCTCCCAAATAATTATTTAAGCTTACATGAATTTTCTCGTATTTTTATTTATCTTAAATTGATGAATGTTCAATTAATCTTTAAATATAACATATTATTGTGTTTTAATCACGAATTAAACCAAACCTTAATATAAAATTCCCAAATTAAAAACTTAAATTTTTAATAATTATTTAAGCTTAAATATAATTTTTCATAATTTTATTAAGCATAAAACTAGGCTTTTCAATTAATTCTTTAATTAACGTTTCGCGCGGCGATAAAATCCCGGATAAATTCAAAACTCATTATTTTGATCCCAAATTTTAAAAATAGCAATTTTATTATTTATTCTACCCTTCCAAGTCATGAGCCACACCCGTGGACCCATGGATCCAATTTTAGTCTTATTATTTTCGTTTTTTGACCCTTAACCGATCAACCCGAGTCATCTTCCGATTTACTCGAGCCACGCCCGAGCCACCTCAAGCCAAACCCCAGCCAACCCACCTAGGCACCCTCTTGACCAAGCCCAGCTCAAAGAATCAGCCCTGGCCCACTCAAAAACCTTCTGAAACTTGACCCAATTCTGCACGTGTGTGTGTGTGAGACCCCTAAGAACATAAGGACTCCTAGCCAACCTAGGAGACTTCCAGCTGAGCCACCACCGAACCACTATGACCCTAACTGACCCTGGACCATGCCCAGACCAGCCCAAGTCCTTGAACTCATGCACGAAGCACAGCCCCAGACACATGCTTGGCCGATAACCCTTGTATGGTAGGACTCCACGTTTTCCTACCCAGCTGCCTAACCATGAAACCACCCCTTGAACCAGCCCCTCAAGCACCTTCTTAGGAATCTAATGACTCGACTTAGCCCAGCCCAAAGCCCCCAGGCCGAGCCATCTCTTCCTGCCCAGTTGCTGAACCCTGCGCAACATCCTTGCAGCTCACGAGTTGGAGTCCTAGCAAGCTAGGACTCCTTCCCAGCCTCTTGTCTCGAGTCCTAGCGTGGCTAGGACTCTTCTCTTGACCCCTCACGTACCATAGCAAAGCCCTGGTCCCAACCGAACCCAAGCCCAGCCTTTACTCCCCATAAACCGAACTGTACCACACCATGACAGCAAGGTGATTCCAGCTTTGTTCTTCCTGTTATGCAACGTTATTGGTTGAGTTTTAGGACTCTATATTTTGTGTAAAACTATCCTTGATCATGTCCTAATCATGGAAGCCCCTTCTAACACTTAGAAACATATTTTTGGAACAAAAAAGCAAGAGTTTAGAACACATATATGCATGGTTACGAAAATAAAAGGTTGTGTGACTTGTTTTCATGCAAATTCATAAACAATTACATAATATGGTGTGATGATGAGTAAAGGAAGAATATGACGTGCCTTTGCGTATTAACACATGATTTTACGTTGAAGATTGCGAAGAACGACGACGAACGACCTTGGCTAGTAATCCCTTGAAAATAATCGAAGCTATTCCCTTGATACTGCTGGTGTGTGCCGTGTCTTAGAGTGGGGAGAAGAGTTTGAAAGTGTAGGGGAAAGTGGGGCGTGTGATGTGAGGAGGGTTTGGGGTCAAGTTTGTATATTAAATACTTAATTAAGCCACTAATAAGGCTTAGGTCCATTAAGAAGGTAATTAGACTCATTAGTACTTAATTAAAATATTAAAAATTTATTTTGCTTAAATAAGTTTGTGAATTTATTAGCCGGGTTGCCAAAACATTCGTATTTTTGTTGAAAAACCAACACCGTTAAAATTTACGTTCCGGCATATAAAATCACCTCAAAAATCGTTATTTTCAAAAATAAGAAAAATCATCACCCATATTTAAATAATTAAAAATAATTATTTAATAAAAATATTTTCTATTTTTCAGCCCTCGGTTTCCTGTTCCTCGATCGCAACTTGAATAACCCTTAAAATACATTTTAATGCTATCATGTAGGAAAATATATTTTAAACATGTAAATACGCATAACATAATTAATTAATGTAATTAAAACAATTAATTGAAATACACAAGGAATTTAATAATTGCATGTATGTGTTTCGCGTGGACCTTTAAATTTTCTGGGCGTTAAACTGGTACCAACACTTCAAGAATCTAGGTACTTATGCCTGGAGGTCCTGTGTTCAAGTGTTGGGGGAGGCGAAAGAAACCAATTTCCAGGAGTGAGATATTCTATGAACTCGGCCCATGCTGGATCATCCTAACGACCCATGACCAGTAGTGGTGCATGGGTATGGGCTGAGGCCCATGTTGATTCAGCCTAATGGCCCATGATCGTTACATTGCAACTGGAGAAAAGGTTTCCTTAAAGTCAACTCCTTGTCTTTGAGTATAGCCTTTTGCTACCAATCGCACCTTGAAGGTCAATACCTTCCCATTCGCCCCAAATTTCCTCTTGTAAATCCATTTACACCCTATGGGAACAGTTCCCTCAGGTGGATCCACAAGATTTCACACTTGGTTTTAATGCATGGAATTCATCTCAGATTCCATTGCTTCATGCACTTGGATGAATCGGCATCAGATAACGCATCCTTGAAGGTCATTAGATCACATCCATGGTTAGGTTCATCATGGCCTTCTTCAAGAAGTAGATCATACATCATAGGTGGTCTCGAGACTCTCTCGGATATTCTAGGACCTTGTATCTTTTTTATTGGCTCTTCGGGTGTGGGTTCTACAATTGTGGGTGTCTCTCGAACTTCTTCGAGTTCTATCATTTCTCCTTTTCTATCCAATAGAAATTCCATTTCCAAAAAGATTGCATTCCTAGAAACAAACACCTTTATTTCTTGGGGATGATAGCAATAATATCCAACTGAATTCCTTAGATATCCCACAAAGTAACATAAAATGGATCGACTATCTAATTTATCTCCCACTACCTGCTTCACATAAGCAAGACAACCCCATATTCTAAGATAAGAATATTTGGGAGGCTTACCCATCCATATCTCATATGGTGTCTTATCAGCTGCTTTTGTAATGGACATTGTTCAACAACAGTGCTGCTGTCTCAAGCGCATATCCCCAAAAGTATGGAGGCAACTCCGTGAACCCCATCATAGACCGAACCATGTCTATCAAAGTCCGGTTACGACCCTTTAAAACACAATTAACTGCGGTGTAGCAGGAGAAGTCCACTGCGAGAGAATCCTATTCTCCCTAAGATACTCTTGGAACTCGGCACTCAAGTGGTCACCACCTCGATCCGATCGAATTGACTTGATGCTTCATCCCAAATGTTTCTCTACTTCATTTCTGAATTCTGTGATCCTTTCAAAGGCTTCAGATTTGTATTTCATCAAATACACATACACGTATCTTGAAAAATCATCGGTAAAGGTGATGAAGTTGGCATGTCCATGCTTAGTGGTGATGATAAGTGGACTGCACACATCGGTATAGATCAAATCCAATAATCTTTTGGCTCGCTCCACGTGGCCCTTAAAGGGAATTTTGGTCATCTTTCCTTTTAGACAGGATAACAAGTCGTGAGAGAATTAATATCAGACATATCAAACATGCCTACTCCCACTAGCTTGTTCATTCTTCTTAGGAAAATATGTCCTAATCGAGCATGCCATAATTGTGCCGAATTTATAGTATCTTGTTTTCTCTTGTTTGTTGTTGTTATTGCTTGGACATTGTTTAGTGAAATATCTTTCAATTTTAAGTTCTAGAGATCGTTTTCAAGTTCTCCCGTACCAATCAAACATTCATTCTTGTAAATTTTGCAAACACCTTTGCTAAATAAATAAGAATATCCATATTTATCAAGCATAGAAATGAAAACAATGTTTTTCACCAAATCAGGTATAAACCAAACATCTCTTAAAATTAACTTAAAATCATTGTTCAACAACAAGTAAACATCTCCTACAGTCTTGGCAGCAACTCTTGCTCCATAGCCCATCCTCAAGAAGGTCTCACTTTCCATAAGCCTTCTACTTCTTCCCATCACTTGCAAATCATTACAGAGATGTGAGCCACAGCCGGTATCTAATACCCAAGAAGTAGAGTTAATTGAAATGTTTACTTCAACGTAGAACATACCATTTCCAGAATCTTTTTGGGCAAGATATTCTCTGCAGTTACGCCTCCAATGTCCAGGCTTATTGCAATGATGACATATATCAACTGTCTTGTCAGCTCTGATACCAACTGAAACGTCTACTACTCGTTTTCTTAAACCGTACTAGAATTTTTTTCCTCCTTAATCTTGATAATTCGAAATATAAATATAAATACTTTAAAATGACACCATTTTTAAAATAAAACAACCAAATAACATTTAAAAATCCAAAAGAAAATAGCTTGAATCATAAAATCGTTAAACGTTTTACCAACCCTAAAAGCATTATTTGAAAAGTATATCCCATACTATAACCTCTCAAAAACATACATAAAAAGTCTTAAAATATCTTTAACATAAATCATAAACGTAAATGCGGAAAACTAGAAGCGCTGGTCCTCGGGTTATGTGCACCTTCAGTCCAACAAAGTCAACCATCAAGACCTTCCATCATTATTTTCAAACTCACATGCATCAATCACACCTAGTGAGTCTAAAGACTCAACACAACATATTCTAGATAACAAATAATACGTATAAAATCACATGCAACTGTGAAAATATTTTTACGTGAAATAACATTTTCATGAAGATGCATAAACTTTAAACATAAACATTTTCATAAATTTTTTCATAAACGTTTTCATAAACATTTTCATAACATCATAAACATATTCATATTCATCATATTCACATTCATATCCATATTCATCATATCCATATTCATATTCATATTCATTTTTCTTTCGTTGAGTTCAGATAGTTATTTGTTACTTTCGTATTCATATTGGGTGATCGATCCATCTACATGTAACTACAGTACTGGGCGACGGGGAACATCAGCGACACTCTCACCCGTCAACTGAGACTTGGCCTTATGTATTAACATATCATGTCATTGGAAATACGATCGTCGGACTCCCTCTGGGGCTTTTTCCCATAAACGGCCTCCCTCTTGGGCCTTCTCCCTCACGATATCTCCAAATGTATCATCGTATTAGTCACAATTACTTCACTTCCTTCAACGTTTCATATTTTCACCACTTTATAAAAATTAAACATGCATATCACGTTTTTCTTTTAAACCAAGCATGCAACATATCTTTTAATGTGATCGTTTCATCATAAACATTAAAATAAACATTTTAACATATAAACATCCATAAACCTTTAAAATAAACATTTTAACATATAAAAATCCATAAAAAGTTAAAACAAACGTTTTAACATATAAAAATTCATAAACAATTAAAATAATCATATTAGCATATAAAACAGCATTCAGGACACTGCCATGACGTTTACTAATTTTCGTGTGTTAAATTACCGCTTTACCCCTACACGTAAAATTTCACGTTTTTGACATTTTTTTAATTCTGTCAGCTCTAGACCATCCCGAATAATTATTTAAGCTTACATTAATTTATTTTTATTTGGCTTAAGTTGACTGGTTTTTAAATTAATGCATTTTAATCCCAAGTAACCCAAACATTACTAAAAAATTATCATATTAAAAACTTAGACTTTTAATAATTATTTGGCCCTTATGAACCACGACTCGACCCTCGTGAGCCATGTTTTGATTTTTCTAAACCATTAAAACCCTTAATTCGAACCAACCTTAACACCCTTGAGCCATCTTCGATTTTCATCGAGCCAAGCTCGAGCCGGCCTGAGCCAACTTCAAACCAGCCCCTTTAGGGACCTTACTTGACCAATAGCACCTATAGGACCTGACCCTAGACCCAAGATCGAAGTCCCAACTTCAGCTGCAAGCCACAGCCAAGGAACCCACATAGACTAGGACTCTTGTTTTCTTGCTTAGCCACTTAAGCAACTAGCCAGCCCTTGAACCAGCCCCCCAGGCACCCTCCTAGGACCCTAAGGACCTAACCTAGCCCAGCCCAAAGCCCCATAGCCTAGCAACTTCCTTCCCTGCGCAAGCTGCACCCTGCGCGATCCCCTTGAAGCTTCTCGGGTTGGAGTCCTAGCTTGCTAGGACTCCTCCCCAGCCCCTTGACTCGAGTCCTGGACTCCTTCCCTGACCCCTCATGGACCCTAGCTAGCCCTGGTCCTAGCCGAGCCCAAGCCAAGCTACAATTCCCATAAAACCAAGCCCCTATGATCAACAAACACACGGTGGGTTCCAGCTTTTGTTATTCCTGTTGCAGCGTGTTTCATGTGTGTTCTAGGACTCTAGTGATTGTGTAAGACACCCTTGATCATATCCTAATCATGACAGCCCCTTCTAACACATAAAAACATGTTTTTGGAACCAAAAAAACAAGAGTTAATATGTTTGAATATTTCATGTTCGCAATCTTAATTTTGATGTTAACAAAACTTGTTTGTTTGTTTTTAATAATCTACCTTAGTGCGCAGATAGCTGAAACTAAAATAATCAGTCACGAGCCAAAACTGAAGCTGTCAAAGACGTCAAATGAAAGCATCAACTAATCAACCAAACTAGATCAGTTCAACTGATGTGTCGTAAATGAGTTCAACTGATTGTTCAGTTGATAGGTGGTTCAGCAGGAGAACCTCAAAAGCCCGGCCAGCCGAAGGAGTGTTCAACTGATGAAGAGCCCAACTGAGATTAGTTCAATTGAACAAGAGTGAAATCAGTTCAACTGACGAGTCAACTAATTTCACCAGCCCAACTGAAGACCAATTCAACTGACCAGTTCAGAACATCAGTTTGGAGCAATCAGTTGCAGATCAAGACAAGCTGAACTAATTGGAATACAGCTGTGCGCAAAGGTACAAAAACTTTTGTCCAGTCAAAGGACAATAACGGACGTTACATAAGAGCTTAAAGACAAAAGTGTTCCTGGAAGAACAAGACAGATTTCGAGGAACTGATTCAAAATGCAATGAATACAATAATTGAATCTCACTGTACGATCAAACTTCGTGCCTATAAATAGAAGGTGAAGATCTGTGAAGACACAATAATACAACAATATATACAACACAAGAGAGAAAAGAGAAGGGCACGCTTCAAAATCATATCAGCTTAAGAGAGAAGCATTCAGCCCAGTCGAGGGAACACTTCAACTTGTTATCAGCATTAGATTAGAAGCATATTTTCCCCAGTGTGTGAGAACAATTTCGGGTAGTGTTCAGAGATCAGTTCTCACACACACACACACCACCACTCAAATATAGTCTTGCACAAAGACGTTAAACTTGTGTATGTAGTCTTTCTCACATAGACATTAAAGAAGTGTTGACTGGAAGGTGCCGCCTTCAGTCTAGTTTAGGAGTTCAGTTTAGGCAGTAGTGTAAGTCCTAGCTGGGTGGGTTTGTACAAAGTGTTGTATAGATCAAAGTCTTCTAGTGAATCCTATCCGAGGTGGTAGAAGGGGTGACGTAGGAGCAGTTGAAGTCTCCGAACATCTATAAACATATCTAGTGTACTTTAACTGTTAACCCCTTGCTTTAAACTGACTTGATCAGTTCGAGTATTTATCAGTTCAGTTCTTACCATAACTGAACTGATACATGCGAGAACTGATCCCCCTTATCTTCACTTAATTAGTTACACGAGATTAAAAGCTTTAAAATTTATCAGTGTTTCTTAACAAAGGATTATTTCGAGTGTTTTCCGCTTGGTTTTAACTTCAAACTCGATCTAATTCATCGGTGTATACATTCTTAGAACACGAGCTATTGCAGCTCTTGGAGAATATTTTGTTTGAAGCACCACAAGGTGCTCGGCAAACGTTCCTTCATAATCACATGCATATGCATAGTTACGAAAATAATAAGTTGTGTGCCTTGTTTTCATTCAAAACATGATCAAATAAATACTATGGTGTGATAAATGATTAAAGAAAGAATATGGCGTGCTTTTGCGTTTTAAACGCACGATTATTCGTTGACGATTGAAGAACGATGGCATGAAGACGATGGCTTGAAGAACACTTGAAAATTTTTGATGCTTTCCCTTGTTTGTCATCCTTGAGTGCCGTGAGTTTTTGGAGTGAAAAGAGTTCTGAATTTGTTGGGGAAGGGGGCGTATGTTGTGTGTGAGTTATGAGGTGATTTTAGGCTTTAAATTAAATAATTAATTAACCCACTAACAATGGCTTATGCCCATTAGCAAAGTTAATTAGGCCCAATTAGCCCATTAGTGCTTAATTAAAATACTTTGTTTACTAAAGTTTGTGAATTTATTAGGCGGGTCGCCAAAACGTTCGTATTTTTGTTGAAAATCCAACAACGATAAAAATTACGTTCCGACATATAAAATCAACTCAAAACTTCTTATTTTCAAAAATAAGAAAAACATCAACCATATTTTAAATAAATAAAAAAAATTATTTAATAAAAACATTTTCCATTTTACAACCCTTGGTCTCCGTTCCTCGATCGCAACTCGAATAACCTTTAAAAATACATTTTAATGCAACCATGTAGAAAAGTGTAATTTAAACATGTCAACATGCACAACATAAATAATTCATGTAATTTAAACAATTAATTGAAATACACAAAGAATTTAATAACTTGTATGCATTTGGTACACGTGGACCTTCAATTTTTCGGGATGTTACAGATATCAACAGTCTTGTCAGCCTTAACTGGTATGGCTGCCACGGTGGGACTCGGAGCTTGCCTCCTCAAGGGCACATTCTTCTTGGGACGTTGGAAAGAATGCTTTTTTCCCTTCCCATGTGGACCAGTCTTTGTACCAGAACCCACATAAAGAACCGACTTCTCTTTCTTTATGGTAGACTCAAACGTAACAAGCATGTTCATCAACTCCTCAAGGGTACGCTATAGCTTGTTCATTTTGAAATTCACCATAAAAGGATCAAATGAGCTAGGCAGCGACAAGAGCAACACGTCAGTGGTCAATTCCGATGGCAATGTAAGATCCATGCCAACGAGCTTGTCCACAAGCCCAATCATCTTTAGGCCATGCTCATGGACCGAAGCCCCATCTCGCATGTGTAAAGTGATTAGCTCCTTGACAGTAGCATGCCTAAGAGATCATGTTTGCTCACCAAAGAGCTCTTTGAGATGCATATGAATGTCAACAGTCTTTGCATCCTCAAAACACCTCTGCAGCTCATCATTCATAGAAGCATGCATATAACACTTGGCTTTCAAGTCATGGTCACACCAATCCTTGAAAGTCTGCAATTCCTCAGGAGTGCAGCCGGTCGGAGCCTCAACAGGGGGCGGGGCGACTCAGTGAGTGTATATGTTATCCTTTTCGAATTCAAGAAGATTTTCAGGTTTCTTAGCCAATTGAGGTAATTAGGTCCGGTTAAAATGTGTTTGTCGAGTATTGCAGAAAACGAGTTGCGAATTGAAGACATTGTAAAATTTTTACTAAAAAGTAAAAACAGATAAATGTTAATGACCATCTTAAAATATTTAATAAGATATAAAGTATGGACTTTTACTTCATAAATTTTCATTCCCAATGTTTTGACATTTTTCACTATTCTCTAGTGAAAACGGGAATTCCCTTGCCTCAGTAGATACGTAAGGTCTAATTAGCAAATTATGATACCAAATAATATCAGTCAATCATAATTTCTAAAAGATAGTTTCCAATTTCATCTCCATGCAACCCTCTACGTAAACTTTTGTCTCATGTTTGATTAGGACTCAATAATATGACGTCGTTAATCTTTACGTGTCAAGCCTTACCCATCGATGTTGAACCTTAATGGACGGTCGCCATGAGTTCCCTCAATACTATGAGCTGAAATCATGGTAGTTCCACGTAGTTCATATCACCATGTAAATGGATGTCACAGCTTTCCGGCGTCCAGGGCTCCCCAATAATATGAGCCGAGCACTGAGCACAGGGTAGCGTTCATCATGCATCCATTGTCGATGGAAGAAATTGAAATTATAAACACCTTTATAATTCATTTTTGGGCTTGATATTAATTTTGAATCTTATTCAAAATGAGGGTTTTTGTAAATTTGAAAAGGTCTCATCATTAATTTTATTTTAGAAGCTCGCCATGTTTGATAGTATGTTTGCCGGATTCATACAACTTAGTTATTATAATAATAATAACACACATAATCATTATTTATAATATATCATGCATATATTATAAACAATAAACCAACAAGGATGATCAATCGCCCCAATAGTACTGGCCCGTGTGAGCCAAACACGGGCCTAGGTCCAATCCTAGGGAATGCATGAGATGGAAATGTATAATTACATAATCTTCCAATATTTACATGTCTTCAATCTTCATAATCATCAAGGCCCACCATCTTCCTATCTAGATCTTCCACTATACTAATATTTGCAAATAAATATCCATGGCAAATAGGGATACATCTCATGGGGTGAGAACGGACTATAAACCAAGCCACTTATAAATTGATAATTATTACAATTATTCAACACAAAACATCCTAACATACACCTAGCAAATTGGGCTTGGGCTTGGCTTTTGATCATCCTTCATGCACAATATCACATATCATACACCATCAATTAATTATCACAATAATCAGTTGATCCAATATTATATATCTTGATGCAATACCTAACCGCCACGATTATAAATTAAATTAAGAAAGTAAAAAATTTGTTTACTTTCTAATTAATTTATTTATAACCGAATTTCTTGTAAATCACCATTTAATATAAATAATTAAAGTCCAACTTCAATTATTTATTTTATGAGAAAATATATACATATTTTGTAGATTTAAACTTAAGGGCCCAAAAAGAAATTTTTTACCAAAAAATATTTGGCCCACTTAAGTTTCACAAAATATCAATCATCCTAATGGTCCAACAAACTTAAGGCCCATGACATTTTGATATCCCAAAACACTTTTGAAAAACCCTAGCCGTCATCGTCGTTGCCGGAGCTCCGTCGCCAGATTTCGGCCAACAATTTTTTTATTATTAAATGATGGGGCGCATGGGCTGCCCTTGCTGCCCGAAATGGGCAGCCCCTCGGCTAGCCCTAGCTGCCAAAATGGGTAGCAACGTACGCCCCAAAACAGCCCCTCGATTGGCCCTCGATTTGTTGTGCCGAATTTTCTCATGCAATTAGAAATTGTTCTCAATATAATATCAAGTATTTGCTACACAAAAAATGACCTAAGCTCTAATACATCTTGAAAGATATCGGTTACGGGTGCCCGGATGCGCAGCGGAAGTTTAAAATCATATTTTACAATAGCAAAACCAACCATCCCTCACTAGTGTGTAGAAAATACGAAAACACAAAATCATACATAGTGTGTTTTAGAGTTTTACCTATCAATCACAAAGATTGATGATGGCTCCAACTACAACTTAGCTCTTCAATGGGTAGACAATCTACAAGCTTCCCTTGAGCATTTCTTGCTCAAAATCAAGCCCACCACTAACAAGCTATAACCACTTTACACTTGCACCAGGAAATGCAAGGCATTTTTCATAGAGAATTTTGATTTCAATTTATCAAATGAAGAAGCAAATTTTTTTAAGAAAATGGGAGTAAAATTTCGGCCAAAGGGTGGGAGGAGAGAAGAAGAAGATTTTTCTCGGTGAAAAATCCCAACTCTTCACCTCCCTTGCATGCAATTTGGGCTTGTAACATGTACAATGCCCATGGACTATTATTTAAATATCTCAAACACATATTAGATCAATTAAATCTTTACTTGAATTTACTTTAGCCCACTAGTTGAATAATTATTTCCAATTGGGCTCTACAAGACCAAATGTTATTTAGTTAATTCAACACTTGAATTAATTAAATTTAGTCCATAACAATGTTTATGAAAAACACAATTTCCAAATACATTATTTATTTGAGCCAAATTTTAATTTAGGAACACTTCCACAAATTAAAAGTTACATTCTCTATAATCCTTTTATAGAATTCATACTTCTGTTTTTCTTTGCACTTATAAATTCTTTTATAAGCCGTTAAACACATTGAACTAATTTCCTTCTCAACGGGATCTAGAAAGATAGTATTTGCGTGGCGCTCAATGGTTCATTGATACAACTAGCAGTAAGTTGGCATCTCAATGTGATTAGGACTAAACATGTCCGTATATGAGCATACCCCAGTTGCTTCATTCTTACTTATCAACTCTATGATAATAAGAACGTCAGAACTCAAGTCTGTTAGTACCCAACCAATCATGTTAAACGCCTAGCAGCATCGCTTACATGATTCCATATGTATCAAATGATAGTGCCTACAAGAACCATTCCATTATGGTTAGCGTACAGTACCGTCCCTTCATATCATATATCCCGATCGATTCGACAACTATTGGCATATCGAGAGTTGTCAAAGAATCGATACTACGTGTCATGTCGTAGTTTGATCGATGATGTAATCTAAGAAATCCCTTTATTAATTACCACAAACATTTTGATCAGAGATTTAAAACTACATACACATGAGATCACATAGGACATCCATACCCGAAGGTAAGCGGTGAATCCCCGACTACAATCCATCGACTCCTATATGTTTCGACAGAACACCCAACCATGCCACCTGATGACCCCATATGAGTCGGTAAACAAGTCAAAGTGCAATGCTAGGATATAGAGTTTCAATGTTGTCCCGGGTCATAAGGACTAATGGTGTACAACCATAAACTAGGACGTTTCCACTCGATAAGTAAGAACCACATTGGAAAGTCCTTTATGGAGGGTTGTTCAGTGCACTATACAAGGAGCACCTATCTGCATGCTCGGACATCACAATGTACCATACCAATGAAACATGGTACTCATATCGCAGATACTAGTCTCAAACTCGAGCGGCCTTTATCCTTCTTAACGGCAGGCTGAATCGACTAAAAACTGTTTAGAATATATAATATTCCAAATATGAGTTTCATGATACTCATCATATGAGCATATCATATTCTTTCTACTATTTGCATACTCAAGGACTTTATCTATGCAACTAGCATGAGTATACAGATAAAGATGTGTCAAAACAATAATTTCAAATATTATTAAAATAAAGATTGTTTATACATAGAGTTTCAATGTGAACCCTCAACCAAAACTTGGCTCGACGGGCACCTACTCTAACAGTCACTATATAGAGTTTCAAGCCCGGGGCAAACTATTATCACCATATGCTTCCTAACAAAAATGCAGCAATGATCGATCTTGTTATGGTGAGAGAAAATGTGCAAGAAATGTAAGGGCCGGCCTTGAGAAAAATTGGCCGCCCAGAGTTTCACAAGTCATACCCTTACCACATAGATGTCAACAATCCATTTCCAAGAGGTTACAAGGTTCAAGAATTTAGCCTATTTTCTGGAGAAGATAGTCAATTTAGCCTTGAGCACATTGCTAGGTTCACTATAAGGTGTGGGGAGCTGGTGAACTTGGAAAAATTTACTAGTTTGAAGTTGAGATTGTTCCCAAATACCCTTAGAAGCACGACATTTTCGTGGTATGCCGCACTTCCCCGAAACTCAATCTTAAGTTGGCAAGATATGGATAAGCAATTCCATATTCAGTTTTACTGAACTAAGCCTGATGTATGCATCATTGATTTGTCAAGGATGTCTCAGAAAAAAGAAGAAACAGCTGATATGTTCATTGATAGGTTCAAGAAAACAAAGAACATGTGCAAGGTGTTTCTGCCAAAGACTGAGTTTGTCAAAATAGCCCAAAAGGGGCTAGACTTTGAGCTGCGGAAGAAGTTTCAGGGTATGGAATTCAGAGATTTCTTTGAACTTGCGGCAAAGATTGAGGAGTACGAGGAACTATTGACAGAGGAGTCGTCTAAGAAGAAAACAACAATAGGCTCTTATTACCAGGAGGTGGAAGAGATTGCGCTGGCCGAAATTTGATCGAACGGCTCGTATATAGTCCCTTTACTCAAGAGAAAATCCACAGAGTCAGAGAAGAAGAACACCACCCAACCTCCTAAGGACATGCAATACACATTCGATGTTTCCAAAACAGATGACATATTTGATTTTTTGGTTAATGAAAAGTTCATCACTTTTCCACCTGATCATCAAATGCCTGCTAAGGACGATCTGAAAAGTCGACTCTAAGTATCACCACTCGTACAATCATTTCACTAAATTGTGTTGGGCTTTCAAGAATGTTCTGCAGGAAAGCATCAACAAACGAATATTGATATTCCCTAACAAGCAAGAGTACAGTGGACAATGACCCATTTCCTCCTGCAGCATCGGTAAATGTGAACGTTACATATTTGAGAAATTGGTTGAATGACAAGAGAAGAAGCCGATCTTTTGCAGTTGTTGGAACAT
This sequence comes from Primulina tabacum, assembly GCF_025594145.1. Taxonomy (NCBI): domain Eukaryota; kingdom Viridiplantae; phylum Streptophyta; class Magnoliopsida; order Lamiales; family Gesneriaceae; genus Primulina; species Primulina tabacum. Next base: position 11,882,858 of record NC_134559.1, read on the forward strand.
TCATGTTCGCAATCTTAATTTTGATGTTAAAAAAACTTGTTATTTTGTTTTTAATGATTTACCTAGTGCGCAGGAAGATGAAACTGATCAGGCTTCGAACTGATCAATTAAACGAGCCAAACTGAAGCTATCGAGATGAAATCTGAAAACACCAACTGATCGACCAAACTGAATCAGCTCAACTGATTTATCAAAGAGCAGCTCAACTGATTGTCCAGCTGATAGGTGGTTCACCAGAAGAACATCAGAATCCTGGCCAGCTGATGAAGAGTTCAACTGATGAAGAACTCAGTTGACCAGTTCAACTGAAAGGGTGAAATTAGTTCAACTGACGAGTCAACTGATTTCACCAACCCAACTGAAGATCAGTTCAGATGACCAGTTAGGAGCATCCGTTAGGAATCAATCAGTTTTAGATCAATACAAACTTATCTAAATGGATTCCAGCTACGCACAAAGATACAAAAGCATATGTACGATCAAAGGCACAATAATGGATGTTGCAGCAAAGATTAAATCCGAAAGATTCCCGTAGACATGTAAGAAAATTCGAGACACATATATCAAGGAACACATTCAAGATGCAACGATCACATGTGATGAGTCTTGGAGTACGGTCTCAATGCCTCTATAAATACAAGCTCAAGACCATCAGCAAATATACGAACATACAAGAGTGTGTGAGGATACAAAGAAAACAGCATGCTTATTTGTTTATCAGCTTTCAAGAATCAATCAGCCCAGAGGGAATATTCAAGTCATAACAGCTTAGTTTAGAAGCTTAATTCCCTCAGTGTGTGAGAACACCTTCGTGGTGCATTCATTGTTCATTTCTCACACACGCACACACACTACCACTCGAATACAGTCTTGCACAAAGACATTAAACTTGTGTATGTAGTTTTTTCCACACAGATGTTAAAGAAGTGTTGGCTGAAAGGTGTCATTCTTTCCTAGTAGTTTAGATTAGACAGTAGTGTAAGTCCTACGTTGAGTGGGTTTGTACAATGTGTTGTATAGATCAAAGTTTCTAGTGAATCCTACTGGAGGTGGTAGAAGGGGTGACGTAGGAGCATTTGAAGTCTCCGAACATCCATAAACATATCTTATGTACTTAACTGATTAACTGTTGTTTTCAAACTGATTTGATCAGTTCGAGGTTTTATCAGTTCAGTTCTTACCATAACTGAACTGATACATCTGAAAATTGACATTTTGCTTTTTCAGTTATTCAGTTTACATAAATTAAAATGCTTTCAAATATAACAACTTTCTTCACGAAGGATTACTTCGAGTTTCTTCCACTTGGTATTTAAACCAAACTTGATTTAATTCATCGGTGTTAACATTCTTAGAACACGAGCTATTGCAGCTCTTGGAGAATATTTTGTTTGAAGCACCTCAAGGTGCCCAGCAAATGATTCTTCAATTGGTATCAGAGTTAGTTGTTCTAAGAAGAACATTTGAAGAAAACTGTTTTTTAAATTGTTTTATTTTAAAATAGTTTTAAATGCTATTTAAAAATACTTTATATTATTTTCAAAACTATTTGAAAATGTTTATATATCGCTCATTGCGAAGGGTTGAGAGGATTGGCTCTGTGACTAACATTGTCGCCACTTCTCTCGACTCCGAGCTTTACCTGTCAAGATGCACAACTAAATTGTTCAGTGAACAAGATTTCAGTTGCAAGCCTATCAATTTAGCTGACAAACAAACAAAGCTTATCCATGCTGGGATGTTTGATGACTAAAGTGGAGCTTAATCATCAGCAATATACTGCCGCTTCATTGATATATCAGATCAATGCGGTTCAGTATCAGTTGAGTTAATTTGAGTCAGCTCGACTGGTTAGTCAGCAAAGAGATCAAGTTTAAGACAACTTAGCTGTTCTTTTGGCAAAAAAACTCATGATCAGTGCAGCATTTCAAGTGGTGAAAACAACCAGTTGTTGACATATCTAGTGTGGGGACCCGGACGCTAATCATCTTCTTAATCATCTTGGGATTTGATTATCAAGTAAGATAAACAGGGTATAAAAATTTTTCTTTTTAAAATATAAGTGCGGAACGTAATTGAATTTAACTAATATACATCTCAGTATAAAAGTACAATAATGTACAACAATTATTCAAACTAGTCTAAGGTTCAACTACTAATTTCCAGTATTAAACCAAGTCTACATCCAAGTCCGGAATCACCACTCTAATCTTGATCTTTCATCATCCTCTTGACCCTGATTCTGCCCCACCTGTTGTCATGCACACATACAAACAAGACAACAGCCGGATACTCCGGTGAGAATAAATCACAGTATAAATAATGTATACATGCAGTTAACTGAATTAACATAAAAGCATGAATTATATCTTATCACATGTAGCATAATCACACAACATGTATCCATACCAGTCTGTAAATAAAACATGAATCGTAATCTATGAAACATAAATCAATACGGATCTGTAAATCAAATTCTAGTCTCAATATCTAAAACTCGACTCATCTCTCATTCTAATCTAGGGATCCCGGTGAATAAGAACGTAACAAGTCTCCCACCTACTACTACCAGTCGCAGTGGCGGTACGTTCTTATTTCTGGACTTTGGTATAATTTATATCGAATAGAATGCTATCTGTATCTGAAGCATAACTGATATACCAAACGTCCAGTGCCTTGGCGTATCTACCAAGACTAAGCCTATTCTGACAATGTGCAATGGGTCAGTGACAAGTCTGTCAAAATCTAACCCCTCTGTCAGTGACTCTTACTTAATAGCTCTCTGCTTTCTACCTCTACTTCAATAGAATAAACATACTCATTAAAATACAAAGGTATAAAAACAATACCATACAAGTATGTGATTTAGGGAAACTCGAGTTAAATCTAACTCAAGTCGATCTCCCAATTAACATCCATTTATACCTTTCTCTTCTCGGTCTGATGAAGACGAAGTCTTGTATTCCAATCTGTCCATATCCAAATCTGATAATGACGATCATATAAATACCATATCAGTATATAACTCAATTCAAGACCTGTTCTGATCAATACTCACATCAGTATATAATCTGATCCCTATCTGAACAAGGTACAATCTAATTCATATCAATGATATCACGGTACAATCGAAATCATTACTGAATCTGATCAATATCAATCTACTGATGTTTCGACGGCATAATAATACAGTCACGATAACCCCGTCTATCTCAACATCACAGATATAATACCAGAATTCATAACCAGTATCAGTACAACTCCAAATCTGAATAAGAACACAACTCTGATATAGAATCTCAACTAAATCAACTCTGAAATTCATAACAATTTCATAAACAGTCTATTCTTTAATCTGACTTCAGTTATACAATGTCTACTGTAGCAGAAACATCATATCTGATTCATATTCAATTCTGACAATATCATAAATTCCAATCATGTCTAAACGTAACGAAACTTACGTCCTTGTATAGCTCGTAGCGAGAGGAGTACGATACTGTGTTCGGATTCGACTTCTGATACACGGATATCTCAAAATCACTATTTGAAGATATGAAAGGCTTTAGGAAATTTGTTGAAAGAAGACCCACGATTTCTTATGCTGAAATCGTGAGAATCAATACATATATATATATATATATATATATATATCTCAATTGCATGTCAAACAAATGGCTAAACCTTCACACTGCACGTCGCACCGCGGGTGCGCTCACTTTTGTACCGCTGGTGCGCTCCATGTATTGATATGCATCAACTTTCCCCGAAGCTTGGACCGCGGGTGCGCTCTGTCTTTTAACGCGGGTGCGCTGACCCTACTGGTACAACACCGCGGGTGCGGTCTATCTAGCACCGCGGGTGCGGTGTCACTTCCGTAATTAATCTCCAACTCTCTGTCCATCAACCGCGGGTGCGGTCTTGTTCGTAGCGCGGGTGCGGTCTAGACTTTATGCAACACTTCATAATCTCATTTAGTGCTTCTCATTACATGTCATGCATACTCATATCTTCCGAATATCACCTCAATGAAGACTAATAAATCTCGAGCCTTACATCTAGTTCTGTCATGCACAAACTATCTGATAACTGATATTATTTAAAATGCTATTGTAGTAGCAATTTTCTTACAACTAATTGTACTTAAATGTAAAATACAAGGAAGTTTATTTGATTAAATAAACATCATGTTCATCCAGTTGAGTTTCGGTGTGACTAAATTGATATATCCAGACTTATTGCCTACACTGCTTAAATGATTAAAATTTGTCTATTTACCTTGAGCTTATTTAAATGTTGCTTTCAAATGAGGTTTTTAATTCAGTTATTGAGGGGGAGTTTCTTTTACTCTTGAAATGAAAATTGTTTTTAAAACCCGTTTTTAATTCAGTTATTGAGTGGGATTTTTCTTTTACCCTCGAACTGAAAATTGTTTTTAAAACCCGTTTTTAATTCAGTTATTGATGGGGAGTTTTCTTTTACCCTCGAACTAAAAACGTTTTTAAAACTCGTTTTTAATTCAAATCTTGAGGGGGAGCTTTTAACGATGTTAAATATACTATCCATCGAACTGAAAATATATTTTATCGCTTTAACTGTTCTAGTTTTGTGATCATCAAAAAGGGGGAGATTGTTGGAACATTTCATGTTCACAATCATAATTTTGATGTTAACAAAACTTGTTATTTTGTCTCTAATGATTTACCTAGTGCACATGAAGCTGGATCTGATCAGTGAAACGAGCCAAACTGAAGCTTATCGAGATGCAATCTGAAAACACTAGCTTATCGACCAAACTGAATCAGCTCAACCGATTTATCAAAGAACAGTTCAACTGATTGTCCAGCTGATAGGTGGTTCAGCTGAAGAACTTCAGAATCCCGGCCAGCTGATGAAGAACTCAGATGACCAGTTCAATTGAAAGAGTGAAATCAGTTCAACTAACGATTCAACTGATTTCACTAGCCCAACTGAAGATCAGTTCAGGCGACCAGTTAGGAACATCCATTAGGAATCAATCAGTTGCAGATCAAGACAAGCTTATCCAAATTGATTCCAGCTACACACAAAGATACAAAAGCATCTGTACGATCAAAGGTACAATAATGGACGTTGCAACAAATTAAAGCTGAGAGATTCCTGGAGGCATGTCAGAAAAGTCGAGACACATATATCAAGGAACACATTCAAGCTGCAACGATCACATGTGATGAGTCTTGGAGTACGATCTCAATGCCTCTATAAATACAAGTTCAAGACCATCAGCAAATATACGAACATATAAGAGTGTGTGAGGAAACAAAGAAAAAAGGCACGCTTATTTGCTTATCAGCTTTCAAGAAGCAATCAGCCCAGAGGGAATACTCAAGTCATATCAGGTTAGTTTAGAAGTTTAATTCCCCCAGTGTGTGAGAACACCTTCGTGGTGCATTCCTTGTTCAATTCTCACACACGCACACATACCACCACTCAAATATAGTCTTACACAAAGATATTAAACTTGTGTATGTAGTCTTTGACACACAGATGTTAAATAAGTGTTGGCTGAAAGGTGCTGCCTTCATTCTAGGTTAGCAGTTTAGATTAGGTAGTAGTGTAAGTCCTACGCTGAGTGGGTTTGTACAAAGTGTTGTATAGATCAAAGTTTTCTAGTGAATCCTACTCGAGGTGGTAGAAGGAGTGATGTAGGAGCATTTGAAGTCTCCGAAACATCCATAAACATATCTTATGTACTTAACTGATTAACTGTTGTTTTCAAACTGATTTGATTAGTTCGAGGTGTTATCAGTTCAGTTCTTACCATAATTGAACTGATACATCCGAAAATTGACCCTTTGATTTTTCAGTTATTCAGTTTACATAAGTTAAAATGCTTTCAAATATAACAGCTTTCTTCACGAAGGATTACTTCGAGTTTTTTCCGCTTGGTATTTAAACCAAACTCGATTTAATTCATCGGTGTTAACATTCTTATAACACGAGCTATTGCAGCTCTTGGAAAATATTTTGTTTGAAGGACCTCAAGGTGCCCAGCAAACAATCCTTCAGCAGTGGAAGACCGAATAATTAATAAATGTTGGATCCCGAAGGGTCAACTGTTTGAAGCCACTGGAAGGTATAGTACCGATCAACTAAGAACATTTTAGCACGTTTCCCCAGAAGTGTTGGTGAATCCGCGGCCTTTAGGCCGAGGAACCAACATCTCTTCGAGAAACCAGTGCTTGGGAATCAATGGTATAGAGGGGAGTCGTCTCAAAATCAGCACCAGAGTTACTCGGACAGGAGAAACGTGTACGAAGTCGAACCACAAAAGATAGAAATCAGGGAAAAAGTCACTCTATCATGATAAAAATCGGCATGTGAATGAAGCTCCGGTGAGAAAGACCGTAGAGGCCAGGGAAGTTCGACCCAGATTTACACGTCCTGTCAGAAAAGAATTCACCGACGAATGGAGAGTGGCCCAACACAGAAAATTCCCTAGGCCACCAACTCGAACCCAGAAAATAAGGCTCGAGGGAAAGAGCCGCTGCAAAAAAAGGGCGAACTTTCTAAGGTGGACAATGAACTCATACGTGGTATGCCAGTCATCAAATCACAAGCGGGAAGTATGTCAAAGTTTGGTAAGTCCACCACTGAAGATGAGCTGGTAGACGAAGACGGTGATTTGCTGAGTGATGATGAGAATCAAGAAAGGATAACATTCGGTTTCTGTGTAGGGAAGTTCCACATCTCAGTGGACTGTGCCACAATAGTGGTGATACTATCAGAAAGGTTAAAAATTGTCGAGGAAGAGTGCGGGTAGTCAGTGTTAAAAGTAGCAGTTGAGAGGTAAAGATTGGCAGCAAACTCCCCGAAGGAGGTTCAGGAGTTATCGTCATAGAAGATCACTCTAACAAGCCTAAGCAGGTGATTTTGGAAAAGCCAACAGCTGTTATGACTAATCACATAAGGCCTTTATACATCAAGGCTCATGTGAATGGCAAGCTAGTGTCCAAAGTGTTAATCGACAATGGCTCGACAATGAATGTCTTGCCAGTGAGGATGTTGAAAAATTTGGGCAAAAGTGAAGAGGACCTAATCCCCACATAAGTTTATGTTGTTGCGTTTACAGGGGAAACCAACAAGACCATTGAGGTTTTCCCACCTGATGTTACTGTGGAGAAGTATGTCGTCTATGTTCGCATTTTTCATTGTGAACTCATCTTCCAACTTCAAAACTTTGTTAGGCAGAGATTGGATACATGCAAATAAGTGCATCTCATCCTCAATGCACTGGTTCCTTTTATTTTGTAAAGGAGATGACATGGAGATTGTGGAAGCCGATGCACAGCCTTTCCAAGCTCATGCCAACACGGTGGAGGCCAGATACTATAACAGAGATTTCGGGCCCATCAAAGTCTGTGGCGAGGATAGAAAATGGAGTCCAGTTTACATGCAGTCCCCAACCCCAAGTTTAGTGTTGAACCAGATACTTAAACATAGTGTCATCGGGCCATATAGGCTGATAAATCAGCCAATGATCGAGGAGATCGGTTATTGATTACAACCAAAAGGAGAAAGAGGTGGTTGCAGCCTCAGTGTGGAAAGTCTGTGTGCAACAGTTTCTGGATAGAGTATGCGATGAGGAACAGTGGAATTCCAATGGGACGGAAGTAGTTTATGAAGATGAGTTCGAAGAGGAGTATGAGGAAGATGAGCTTCAAGTTGACGAGTTATTAATGGCGCCATCTCAACTGGAAGATGGCCAACATGAGTTAAAGACCAGTTAGAAGATATCAACTTAGGGGAGCTTGATGATCCTAAGCTGGTATATGTGAGCACATTGCTAGAAAAAAGGATTAAGCAAGATTTTATCAGCTTGTTGAGGGAGTGAGTAAAGAGAGCAGATGAACTTTTATTCAGCAGGTAGTTGGCCTTATGACCATTTTAGCATATGTTTCTTTTCGGTTATCCTTGTTTGAGTACTGTAAAATATGATAGCAAAAGTGGGCTCCACGGCCACTTTTGTGAGTTAATTTATGATTTGAATAATAGCATGTCGAGAGCTGGGTTTCTAACTTTTTGAAAAGAGATTTTGAACGTGGGGAATTGGGCAAGGCAATTTATATTACAAGCAATGTAAGAAGGGAGTTGTTTGGATTAACTCAGAATAAACTACCAACATCCAACATCACATTCAACTCATCTCCAATCCTCCACAACATCCAACAATCAGAATGACAAACCAGCAGTCAACAGATAGAGAGCGGAGCCACCACATACAAGAACGATAAGTAGACATGTTTGCAGGAAAAGGTTCCAACTGAAATGCAATGCATGCAAATGGCTGCTTGGGTAGGGGGAATGTGACCCAAGTGATGTGCAACACACAAAGAAAATATTAGAGTTACCTTTTGGCTGCCAATTCATGGTCATATGCACGTTCATTCAACAAGGGAGCCAGTGATCTAGCGGGGAGTTATGCCAACACATGGCTTGAACAGTTGTTTGTCGATGGGGAACACAAAACCACCCAACTCCCCACATGAACTCTATTACTAGCAAAGAAACAAAGGACAATGTCATTTAAACATCTACAAGGAGCCAACATGAAAATAACATAGAGTAACATGACAATGATCAATATTGTGGCAAAACCAGTCGTCATTCCCTCAAATCTCTCTAGGAGAGTCAAAGTGCCTCAAGGTTAATCATACAAAGCAGAAAGAAATAAAGAGCCTACTCCAATCTAGACAACAAGAAATCGAATAGCATCACATAGTACTGGAGAAAAATGGGGAGAGATTACCAATAGATGTAGAAGAAGCAGAAGCAACCGAAGGGAAATCTTGTTTGGCCATGGTAGTCGCAAAACCATGGCTCGAGAAGGGAGTAGTGTTCGCTCTTGCTGGGAAGAGAAAACTAAAATCCAATTGGACCCCAGTTGGAAATCCAAAAGCAACAACGAAAGGAGACGGAGAGCAGATTCCGATAGAGGCAGTGGTGAACCAGGGAGCCATGACAGTTGGGGCATCGGTCTAGCCGAGAATGACAACAACAAAATTTTAATATATTCTTGTTTGGGAGAATTCGCAAACACCATGAAGGCAGAATAGTGATCAAAATAACTTATGAGTTGGCACGACCGGCGTAGTGCAAGAAACAAGGGACGAAGGATCTGCTTGGAGGAAGGGATTGAGACCAGTAGCGGACCCGGAAAACGCAATGGGCAGCGGCATAGAAATGGTGGCTTGGGCAGAAATGGCGCCCGCAGCACTGGATTCAGAGGGATGCGTCGGAGGGGTATCGTGAGCCATACAATGACTTTGGGCAGCAGTAGAGAACAATCAACAACAAAGAACGGCTGGAAAGAGCCTGAGAGCCGCCGCAGTTGAGATGTAGGACTGGCGGAGCAGCAGGCTTCCACAGTGTCAGCGGAGAGTAATCGGACGAGGGCAGCGAGAAGGAAGTAGAGAGGGAACATGAGCGTTTTGGATTTGAAGTGTGGGGGAGGGAATCCCAAAAGACGATATAAGAAATTTAAAGTCCAAGGGAAAATGGACTTGAGTTGCTCGTTCCACCACTGCAAGCCCAATTCACAGAGAAACATTTATGGGCCACTACAAATGAAAGAGTTGGAATGAGATAATATGCAAGCATTTTGGCCCAATGGGCCAATGTTTGTGGGGGCATTTGTTTGCACCAAAAATTAAATTGGACCCAATTAATTGTCTAACCCCAAAAATTTAAATTAATAGAGAAAAACAAGATGTATTTAAATAAGCAGATAACATCCAAGCAATGAAATCGTGGAAAGAGAAGGAAATCGTGGGAGAAAATGGGAGAAGATCGTGAGTCATGGGGGGGGGAAGTGGAAGAAACCGCACCGCGCAGTGAAGAAAAAAGAGGAATTGGCCAACACATAAGGAGACACAACAATCTCTCGCACAACTCCAGGCAACTCCCTGCAGAATTCTCATAAATTTAGTCAAGCTTTTTTCACGTCTTTCCAGTCATATTTTAACATATTCGTACATATTTTAGCACTATTTTATTATATTTTTAATGTTTTTGTGATTTCCTATTGATTTGTTGATATACAATCATATTGAGAGTTTATTTCATCAATTTCTATTGTCTTTTTTTTTTTTTCTTTTTGATGTTGTATTAGTTTAAGAGACTATAACGAATGGTCAAATTTATTGTCCATAAATGTCGTGATTCTTAGAAATTAGATTGTTATCATTTTTACACGAATTGGTGCATATTTGCACTTGGGACGTCCGCAAATCGAAATATTGTGCAAACAAAAACTTTTTTGTATTAAACCTTCTTCATTTTCCGATTGCAGCAAACAAAGTTGAAAGACCAACATTTTGGCTTTCCATACTTGACAGCCTAATCTACATTGTGAAAGCCAGGGAGAAGTGAAGTAATAAAACCAAACACAATCATTTGTATTTCCTTTACAATCACCCACCAACGGTTAGCAACTTCGCCTTGCCCAGCTTCTGCTGCATTCTCATTCTCGATACCCATATTACCATCGTTGGCACGTTGATTCCCATCCTCACCCTCAAGTTGCTCCTCTGCCACGAAAAAATATCACATTGTTTGAAACTAAAACTGCAAATCCCTTGCATAATATTTCCGGAACGTATGCAGCACCCAATAATCAAATTTTATCAGAATCGACAGAAACGAACCCATTTTCAAATAGAAATCTTGCATCATATGCTTTTTTGGGACTTGAGAAAAGGCTGGGAAATTAAATTTAACAATGGAGGGTAGGGTAGTTTACCTGCCATGCCAGCATTTTCATTTCCAAGTGCTTCACCAGCGGGTATATTGTCTGCCTGCACACCTGCCCTGGGTGGCTGGGGAGGTGCAGCTGCCCTTCTCATTCCTTGAGAAAGCCACCGAATCACTGGTGCAAGGGCTCCAGTTTGGTAACTGCATTATCGAAGAAAGCAAAAGAAAACTCTCAAGTTGTAAAACTAGATGCTGATGAATAAGCATGTGACGGGTGGATATACAAGCACATATAAAGAGCACAAATTCAAAGTAAAGTAGAGAGCAAAAACTAGATAGATCGTGGATAAATTAAGGAGTACCATAAATTACTCTCAACTACTTACAGGTAAACAAGTGAAGCCAAAAACACAAGGAGAGTAAGTCTTTGTTTAGATCCATCTTGGTTAAACAAGAAAATAACTGCAGCCAGCTTCAAAATTAGCAATACATCAATGTGGATGGCAATTTGAAACCTCCGAACAACAACTTGTCTTTGAGGTCCAGCCTCTTGTTGCTGTTGCTCCACAGCTTGTACCTGCTCTCTGCCTATCCCTCTGGTCTCTGGCAAACTACGTTCCCTGATACAGGCATTGTCAACACAAAAGAAAGGGAAAAAATTGAGTCCACTTCTCTAACTAAATATTGTTACTAATTGATATTCAGGTCATACAAACAAGTTAGAGCTAAACAAAGCAGCCCAAAGACTCAATTTGACACTTGGACAGTGTCAGAGGAAGGTCAACGGAATGTGCACGCAAATCATAACACTCTCAAAGCAACTGTCCGAATAGTGCTTATTCCATGTAGTGGCATGTTTTACTAGGTTAAAAGTGATATCATAGATATTCTAGACAATGGATATAAGATGTAGACTACTGATGCACAAAAGTCCATTACGTGCTAAGCTTAACTTTTCCTTCTCATATTTCTCCTACAATGGGTCAAGAATAAAGGGATTTTATAATATGCCTAACTTCAAGTCTCCTGATCTGGTAAAGCATTAGGAGACTGCTCCATCACAGTAAGAAAATAAATGTCAAACCTAGTAAAAATCATAAACAATAATACAATTACCAGATTATGCCGCATCAATTCTTTTGTTTGTAAGGATAGAAAATTATGCAGCATAATATGAGTAATGCAAAAAATGAGATACTCACGTAGGTATATTGTAGGTAAAGGGGATGAGAGTGTTGGAAGGAAACCCAGTGATAGGTTGCATAAATGGAAGAACGGGGACAGCATATAGGCCAGGCCCACGATTCATCTGCTCCTGGTCCTGCTGAGGAGGGAATAATCCGGGGACTAGTGAAGGGTACATTATTGGAAACAATGGAACATTACCATTTTGAGATTTTATCGCACCAACGGTTGGTACCTGTGACAGTGACAGGGGATTAAACCAAAAGTTGGATATTAAGGAAGACGCACACGTGAAGTGCAGTTTTTAGTCTTGACTGGAGAAAACTATTTGAGTTGTATTATATTCAGGCACTCAAAAAATAATATCCAGCTTCTGCATTCAAGGGTGTAATCACAGATTGCTTCTTGATTGTGAACACAAAATGACACGTGGATATCCATGACTGGAAAAAGTAACACAGTAAATTAAAATCTAGCTTGAAATAACTATTACAGCTCTTGAACTCATTTCTAGGTCCATTGAGGATTCAAGAAATGAAAAGCATGTTTCACATTGTCTGGAATACTTCTTTTGATTAGAATTGATCTGATATTTTATTGTGCATACAACAGCCAGTATCACTTGAATACTTGATAATGATTTCTCTTGTTCATTAAGCTTTCCAGCACTCTTTTATCCCTGCCTATCCATACCGAAAGCCATCAACTTCATAATTATTTATTTAGAAGTTCTTTGATTCAATAGAGGAGGAAGTTCAAAACTCATTAAGAAATTGCATCTACGAGAGGTCTTACAACTACTCTTCCAAAGGTGAAGGATACTACTACAAAAGTCAAATAGACCAAAGTTCGAATGAAAGTAAAAATTCCATATTATTTATAAAAATCCGTTCGAAAAGCAATCACAATCCTTACCCATCAACATTTTTGTTATTTGAAACTTAACTCATAGAATAGAAAAGTCTAAAACGAGAAGAGTAGTTATACTTGCCCTATTACGTAAATCACCCATCTTAATTACCCCAGCATCAACCTCCTTAAATTTCATACTCTTTAGGTTTAAAACCCTGAGCAATACAATAATGGAGATGTCGAATCAACGGCGAGGGAGACCTTTAAGTATCCAGGATTATTTTACAGAAAGATGGGGCGTTAAAGAAATTTATCATATTTAATACAAATAGGATGGTCGAAGTAGAGTAGTGCGTTTGATATTTGTCGTAAGGTACCCCTGAAACTCAAAGGGAAGTTTTTACAGAATAGCGGTATGTGTGCTATGTTATATGGATCTGAATTTGGACAGTAAAGCAAACACATGAAGATTAGAGTGACAGATTAAGATGCCGAGGTAGATGTAGGGACAATATAATAATAGATAGACTACGAAACAAATATATAAGAGAAAAAGTTGGGGTTATGCCTAGTGAAGAAAAATCGAGGGAGACACGCTTGGCATAGTATGGACACGTACAAAAGCGGCCAATGTAGGCTCCAGTTATGAGATACCGATATTAATAGACGAAGAGGAAGACTACAAAAAATTTGGATAATAACGATTAAGCATGATATTCGCTATCCAAATAAAGATGAGAATAATATGAGATAAGGCACAATGTCGTAGAAAGATCCATATAGCCTACACAGTACACACTTAGTGGGATAAAGTCTTGTGTGTTGTTTTGTAGGTTTAAAACCAAGAGCAGGTTTGAACATTTTCTTGCATTATCCAAGATTCACAATGCAGCTGGGCACATTAGTTTCACTCAACAAGATAACAGTTATGATTGATTTCACTCAATGGTAAGTACATCCTTTTTCTGCAACAATTTGAGATCTTCAACAGTTCAACGGGAAGTCGTACTTATAACAAAATCATTAGAATATCTTATACACGAAATTTCCATGATAACCACAATAAAACATACAAGAACTAAAACGTATATTTGATCAGCTAAACAAGTTTTTTTGGTCCTTTCAAATTTAGATTTTTGCTTTCCCCGTTGAAATATGTTCATATCAACTCAAAACTAAATTTCATGGATTCCTTGGCCATCTAAGACTTCAAGCAGACATTATCAGCGTGCAACAGGCTTTTTAAAGTATGGATATTTAAACATCCCACTGCACACACTTTTTTACTTCGTTCTCGTATATGTACCATCCTCCTGGCTTCCTACAACCTCAATCATTTGAAAATACAATGTAACAAAGCAGTCAAATCATTGAAACAAACCCACAATTATGGTCTCGTAAAAGGAAAAAATAATCAAACATTTTGACAAAACTTCACGAATCAAGCACACGAAACCAGGAAAAAATGAGCAAAAACACGACGTATGTCCAGAAAATCCTCACCGGAGCACAACAAATGCATCCACCGACAACCTTTATACAGAAAAACACACACCAAGATGTATAAAAGACAATTACAGCTTAGAAAGGATGAATAACCTCACCTGGGTTTTCTTATCGGCGGAGTCTCGAGAAGAAGATTGATCGGAAGACTGGGATTCATGCCCTTCCGCCATTGCAAACCCCGCTCTGTGGATTCGTCGACGAGCTGTGTGCTTAATTATTCTTTTATTAATTTGCTATTATTATTTGGCTTTCTTCGTGGCTATGTGTTACAGCCAATAGAAGTTTGCCACACATGCAATTCCAGCACCTACACGAAATTACATATATTATAAACTCAATACTATGATTTAAAAAAAACAAAAAACACCGATTTTTTTAAATTGTTTTTAATAATATTAAGTAATAGTTGATATATTAAAATTATTTATTTTAATTTTTTATAAATAACCAACAGTTTTAAACATAAAATAAAGAAAAAATAAAATTTAGACTTTAAAATAAAAATTAAGTACATTAAAGGATGCTGCATGCAGCTAATCTGTATTTTTATCCATATTATATATTTATGTAAAATAATAAATTCATCAAGACAATCTATCGTATTTTATTTTTGTATTTTTAATATTTGTTTCTCATTTTAACCATCATGACCCTGGTAATTTGACGCAGGTAATTTCATATAAAATCTTCTAAAACCCCACACTTAATAAATAACATAGATATAGATATATTATATTAAAAAAAACAAAAAAAGATATTGATCAATATACAGCCTAATTCTTAATAGTGTTCCATTAAAGTAAGAGTATATTTTTTGTAAGATATTTTTATGGATCTATATATGTGAGACGAGTCGATCCGATTCATATCATCAGTGAAAAGTAATATTTTTGAAACAAAAAATAATATTTTTCATAAGTCGGTTCGAATATTTATCTGGCAAAATAGATATGTGAGACAATCTTATAAGCATTTTTTTGTTAATGTAACATGTCCTAAAGTATTATTATTTAGGGCATCTATAACATCTCTCTTTAATCATCTTAAATTCAGTAGCCGCTGATTTAGTTTTATGAATTATTATTAGTTAGAAAAACTGTTAGTAATAATAAGATAGTTAGTATTTTAAGTCCTCATATTTCATTATGGAGTATCATCATATAGAATAATTATTGTAATGGAGATTTTCTTAAATAGACTTTACATCATTACTATAATCAATTTTAGTCTTAATTTAAATTAATTTACCAAAATAGTCTTTTTATCATATCAAATTACATAGATATCCCCTATCATTTAAACTCTATTCACCATCAATTTCTTTATCTCAAAATATAATAAAATGTAATATGCAATGCATGAAAGGATCAACGAATAACTGGGATAACAGGAGCCAACAAACGGTACGATAACAACTGGAATAATGCTCGAGCAACAACACAGGGGAGCTACATCGTCATGCAGCTAAACCGCCCTGCCAAGTATGCGAGGTATGCCAAGCTGTGCTGAATAACACCCCTGACTCGGCCTCCATACAGCTGATACGATAAAACAGGATGGCACAACAAAATGAACTAGATGACACAATCCCAGCGCTCACCTCAAAAGGCTGCACTAACCACGGGATTGTTCAATCACATCTACGGTCTCATGTGTATAGGCATATCAGCCACACAATGATCTCGAGATAAACAACAGTGCCAGATAACAACGGATATCAACAATGGGCTAACAAGAACGGTAGGGCTCAACATGAATGTCATAACAGTATGCCCGATGCTAAATGCCAATAATATGTCACAATAATAAACATAGATCACAACGAAGGCATTTAACAATTTCCAAAAGCCAACAAGTCATACACCCGATCAATGTAACACAGAATGACCATTAAACTTAATTTATGTTTTACCGTCGTATGTTACCGAGCTGTAACATACCTATACCAACTTGAAAATCCAATAACAACTTCACTTCAAGACCCTTGGCCTAAACAAAGCAACAATAAACCGATCATGAACTACATTCCATACCAATGTTCAATTTGGCACAAAAGAGCATAAAATTCGTATCTCGCTCAATATTAACTCAAATCAATATCCGCCAATTAGAAATGAAAGATAACTCGAATATCTAACTTTTTCTAGAAGAAACCATCTTCCAAATCTCAGTAGATTAATCCCAGAATTTTCAAGAATACACTGCTACTCAACAGATTTTCGGACAGAATTCTCCTACTGAGCAGTTTCGGCAAAATGAGCATAATTAGAATAATTATTGAGTTGTAAATAAAATAATTATTTATGCTAAATAAATTCAAGAAGTGTGTTAAAAATATGCATTTTAGAATATCGGAGAATTTAACGATATAAAATACATATATAGTTTAAATAACACACGAGTTCTTAAAATACGTAAAATCCGGATAAAATGGACTCAATTTATTAAATGTTGTGGTCAATTATTACACATATACACAACTTATCTTACGCATGAGAGAGGGAAGAAAGGAATCGAGAGAAGGAAAGAAAGAACCCAATTCCCGTCACTTTCAACACTTTCATATTGGAGAAGCCATAACTTTCCCGTTCGGCGTCGAAATCACGAACGGTTTGAGGGCTTGTCTTCCTTACATCAATAGCTTCATTTTGAACCATGAATCGCTACTTTTGATGCCCGTTTCAGCCCCAATCGAACCCTGTTTCGTGGCTGCTCCTGTTCAAGTTTTTTGTTCGTTTTTAGGTGAGCTATTGCTTGGTTTTTCTTGGTTCTTTGGAGTATATTTAGCAAGGATTTGAAGCTTAACTTTTACCTTGTTGTTCCTGCGTTTTTCAGCTAGTTTTCAGTTCGGTTTTTGGTCGTGAATAGTGTTTTCCGGCATCATCTCCGGCGAGCATCACCTTGAAACCGATAGCGAGTAGTTAAACTCCGATCTTGGTAAATTTTTGCTAATTCCAGCCTTTGTTTGATATATTTATAGTATGGTTGTTATTGTTGGAATTAATCTAAGGATTATCGAGTTGATAATGGTTGGAATGCAAATAATGATGAGTTGTGGAATTATTCGGCTTATTTTATTATTTTAGGCTAAGAGAGTTCAGTTGATCATTCTTGAAGATCATTTTCGTGGTATAGGTTAGGGGTATAAACGAATCGAACACGTTCACGAACTTTTCGAGCCGGTTCGAATAATATTTGGTTCGAATTCGAAATTATCGAATTCGAGCCGAAATCGAACATGTTCGAATATTTTTCAAATCGAATTCGAGCTAAAATTTTATTGTTCGATTGTTCGCAAACTGTTCGCGAACTTTAGCATTATATTTAAAAAATAAATAAAATATTATTAAGTATATATATAATATTATTTATAATATTATTAAGTATATATATATATATAATGTTCGAATATATATATATATATAATATTATTAAGTATATATATATATATATATAAAATATATTATATATAATATTGTAATATATAATATATATAGTATTATTTGAGTTCGAATCGAATTCGAACTCGAGCCTCAGTTCGAATCGAGTTCGAATCGAAAATAATAAAAGTTCGAGTTTCGAATCGAGCTTCGAATATGTTTATTCGAATTCGAGCTCGAGTACTGAAAATTTCATAAAATTCGATTCGATTCGATTCGTTTACAGCCCTAGTATAGGTATGTTACAGCTCGGTAACATACGACGGTAAAACATAAATTATGTTTAGCTGCCATTCTGTGTTACATTGATCGTGTTTATGACTTGTTGACTGTGGTAATTTGTTAAATGCCTTCGTTGTCATAAATGTTTATTATTGTGACATATTATTGGCATTTAGCATAGGGCATACTGTTATGACATTCATGTTGAGCCCTATCGTTCTTGTTAGCCCATTGTTGATATCCGTTGTTATCTGGCACTGTTGTTTATCTCGGGATCATAGTGTGGCTGATAGGCCTATACACATGAGACCGTAGATGTGATTGAACAATCCCGTGGTTATTGCAGCCTTTTGAGGTGAGCGCTGGAGTTTTGTCATCTAGTTCGTTCTGTTGTGCCATCCTGTTATATCGTATCAGCTGTATGGAGGCCGAGTCAGGGGTGTTATTTCAGCACAGCTTGGCATACCTCGCATACTTGGCAGGGCGGTTTAGCTGCATGACGATGTAGCTCCCCTGTGTTGTTGCTCGAGTATATTCCAGTTGTTATCATACCGTTTGTTGGCTCCTGTTATCCCGATTATTCGTTGAGCCTTTCATGCATTGCATATTACATTTTATTATATGATTATGCATGATTTATGATTATTGTTGTTATCGTTGAACTGTTTAATACCAGAATCCTAACCTCAGTTGTTTACTGGGGGGCTGCTTTGGTTGCTTTTGGGCACCATGGTAGATCTCCCGAGTCGTTTTGCAGCATCAGGCCGGGGTTCCGCCAGTGGAGCTCGGGATTGAGGTTGGATTGCTTGGTTCTGTTCAGTGGAGTCTCCCAGTTAGTCTATATGTATGTCTTGAGTTGTTTCAGTCTTGTATTGTAGTTTATTTGCTGGGGAGATGCCCCGTGTATCTGTAGTAGTATTTGGTTGTTTTGTGATGTTCTGAGTCGACTCTGTGATATTTATGATCTGGTGAGTATTTGGTAAGTTTTAATTTCTGCTTAGTCCTGGCCAGTGTGGCTATATGTTATTTAACTTTGATTTTTGTTTTATTGACTCTAGTTGGAGTATATTTTGATATAAACTGCTGCTTGAGTTTTCGGGATGTCCTACTTATGGGGAGGTCATGCCGAAATTTTTCTAGGCCCTGAGGTCCGTTTTAAAGCATTTTAAACCTTTTTCCGCTGCAGCTTTAAATCAAACCGTTATTGTTTGATCATTAATTGTCATTAGAGTAAATGTGCCTCACATCTTGGTATCACGCCCCAGATTCGACGACTGTCCTCACTGTATCAAGACGTGTCTTTCCAGCGTGCTTATGTGCTCACTCACACACACCCTGGGAAACTTCCCAGGAGGTCCCCCATCCCAAAATTGCCCCAAGTCAAGCACGCTTAACTTTGGAGTTCTTATGTGATGAGCTACCGAAAAGAAGATGCACCTTCGTGATATGTGTAGTACAAATCAAATCTTTTAAGCCCTCTTCATTTGTACAGTCCATTACATTGAACAGTCTCGGAATCCCTCTCATTCCCGTGTGGGTCGGTTCATTCATGTTCCCTCCACCTAGAAGCCTTCCAGGAGCCGCTCATTGTCCGTGCAACTGATGGCACCGGCGATCACCCCCCGCCCTCTTCGGCCCCGGGCCTCACATGCCAAGATGTGAGGCTCATTTACTCTAATGACAATTAATGATCAAACAATAACGGTTTAATTTAAAGCTGCAGCGGAAAAAGGTTTAAAATGCTTTAAAACGGACCTCAGGGCCTAGAAAAATTTCGGCATGACCTCCCCGTAAGTAGGACATCTCGAAAACTCAAGCAGCAGTTTATATCAAAATATACTCCAACTAGAGTCAATAAAACAAAAATCGAAGTTAAATAACCTATAGCCGCACTGGCCAGGACTAAGCAGAAATTAAAACTTACCAAATACTCACCAGATCATAAATATCACATAGTCGACTCAGAACATCACAAACAACCAAATACTACTACAGATACACGGGACATCTCCCCGGCAAATAAACTACAATACAAGACTGAAACAACTCAAGACATACATATAGACTAACTGGGAGACTCCACTGAACAGAACCAAGCAATCCAACCTCAATCCCGAGCTCCACTGGCGGAACCCCAGCCCGATGCTGCAAAACGACTCGGGAGATCTACCATGGTGCCCAAAAGCAACCACAGCAGCCCTCCAGTAAACAACTGAGGTTAGGATTCTGGTATGAAACAGTTCAACAATAACAACAATAATCATAAATCATGCATAATCGTACAATAAAATGTAATATGCAACGCATGAAAGGATCAACGAATAATCGGGATAACAGGAGCCAACAAACGGTACGAAAACAACTGGAATAATGCTCGAGCAACAACACAGGGGAGCTACATCGTCATGCAGCTAAACCGCCCTGCCAAGTATGCGAGGTATGCCAAGCTGTGCTGAAATAACACCCCTGACTCGGCCTCCATACAGCTGATACGATATAACAGGATGGCACAACAGAACGAACTAGATGACAAAACTCCAGCGCTCACCTCAAAAGGCTGCAATAACCACGGGATTGTTCAATCACATCTACGGTCTCATGTGTATAGGCCTATCAGCCACACTATGATCCCGAGATAAACAACAGATATCAACAATGGGCTAACAAGAACGATAGGGCTCAACATGAATGTCATAACAGTATGCCCTATGCTAAATGCCAATAATATGTCACAATAATAAACATATATAACAACGAAGGCATTTAACAAATTACCACAGTCAACAAGTCATAAACACGATCAATGTAACACAGAATGGCAGCTAAACATAATTTATGTTTTACCGTCGTATGTTACCGAGCTGTAACATACCTATACCACGAAAATGATCTTCAAGAATGATCAACTGAACTCTCTTAGCCTAAAATAATAAAATAAGCCGAATAATTCCACAACTCATCATTATTTACATTCCAACCATTATCAACTCGATAATCCTTAGATTAATTCCAACAATAACAACCATACTATAACATCTTTCAATATAACACAACAATTCGACATAATTAATAGGATCGCCAAATTATACCTCGAATAATTCCAATGACTGAACTTACAACAATTATCCAATAAATACGTTAATAGACCGCTATTCGAACAACGAAAATAATTTAAATCAAAACGGGTAAAAACCCAACCTCGGACAGCCTATAAATATATCAAACAAAGGCTGGAATTAGCAAAAAATTACCAAGATCGGAGTTTAACTACTCGCTATCGGTTTCAAGATGCTCGCCGGAGATGACGCCGGAAGACACTATTCACGACCAAAAATCGAACTGAAAACTAGCTGGAAAACGCAGGAACAACAAGGTAAAAGTTAAGCTTCAAATCCTTGCTCAATATACTCCAAAGAACCAAGAAAAACCAAGCAATAGCTCACCTAAAAACGAACAAGAAACTTGAACAGGAGTAGCCACTAAACAGGGTTCGATTGGGGCTGAAACGGGCATCAAAAGTAGCGATTCATGGTTCAAAATGAAGCTATTGATGTAAGGAAGACAAGCCCTCAAACCGTTCGTGATTTCGACGCCGGACGGGAAAGTTATGGCTTCTCCAATATGAAGGTGTTGAAAGTGATGGGAATTGGGTTCTTTCTTTCCTTCTCTCGATTCCTTTCTTCCCTCTCTCATGCGTAAGATAAGTTGTGTATATGTGTAATAATTGACCACAAAATTTAATAAATTGAGTCCATTTTATCCGGATTTTACGTGTTTTAAGAACTCGTGTGTTATTTAAACTCAATATGTATTTTATATTGTTAAATTCTCCGATATTCTAAAATGCATATTTTTAACACTCTTCTTGAATTTATTTAGCATAAATAATTATTTTAATTTACAACTCAATAATTATTCTAATTATGCCAAATTACCGGATAATTGATTACAGAGCCTTACATTTCTCCACCCCTTAAAACAAATTTCGTCCTCGAAATTTCTGTTTATACACATACATCTTACACACGATACGAAACCAACAATACATTACTAAGAATCAAACATATATGGATAAGATGCTCTTATCTTCTCATCTGTTTCCCACTTTGATTCTTCTACACCATGCCTCGACCACTGAACACGTACAAGTGGTATAACTTTATTGCGTAGAACTTTATCTTTACGATCCAGGATACAAACAAGATACTCAGAATACGATAGAGAAGGATCAAGTTCAACCTCATCAGGCTGAATCACATGAGATGAATCGGGCTCATACTTACGCAACATAGAAACATGAAAAACATCGTGGATGCTAGACAATGACTGGGGCAAATCCAAACGATAAGCGCAAGTCCCAATACGCTCAACAATCTCATAGGGACCAACGAAACGAGGTGATAACTCACCTCTCATGCCAAAACGGACAACACCTCTAAACGGAGAGATCCTCAGAAACACAAAATCCCCAACTTGAAATTCTAGAGGTCGACGACGTCTGTTAGCATAACTAGCTTGCCGATCTTGGGCAGCTTTCATTCTCTGACGAATCAACTGGACTTTATCATGCATTTCCTGAACAATGTCAGGTCCAGTCAACTGCTTCTCACCAAATTCATCCCAACAAAGAGGTGATCGACATCGTCTGCCGTACAAAGCTTCAAAAGGAGCCATACCAATAGTCACCTGGAAACTGTTGTTATATGAAAATTCTACTAGTGGTAAAGCTTCCTGCCAACTGTCTTTAAAATCCATGACCGCTGCTCGAAGCAGATCCTCGAGTGTCTGGATCGTACGCTCTGTCTGACCATCGGTCTGAGGATGGTACACAGTACTCATTGCAAGTCGTGTACCCATTTCTTTTTGGAAAATAGTCCAAAATTTTGATGTGAAACGAGGGTCACGATCTGAGACTATTGCAACTGGAACTCCATGAAGTCTCACAACATTTTCAATATACAGACGAGCCATTTTCTTGTACGAATCACGAAAATGGAACATGTGTGTTCATAGAAAAATGGTATTTTAAGATTTTTTAATTAAATAAGACATAATGTAAAATGTGTAATAAAGAAGGTCATTTTTGAAATTATGACTTTGAAATAGACTAGAATAATCAATTTTCCTTATTCTTATTGTAATAGTATTTTAGATATTTAAAAGATTAACATTTCTTAAAC
This sequence comes from Primulina tabacum, assembly GCF_025594145.1. NCBI lineage: Eukaryota > Viridiplantae > Streptophyta > Magnoliopsida > Lamiales > Gesneriaceae > Primulina > Primulina tabacum. Next base: position 11,905,974 of record NC_134559.1, read on the forward strand.
TGAAGTTAATTTTTCTATGTCATTTGATTTTTTTTTTTATGATTATGGAACCTACAACCACTATCTTTCGATGTGAATTATATAAATTATCATGCTAACACAGTACCCTACAAACCACGTGATTCAAATAAACTTATTAGACAAATATTGTGTGACACTCAGACGAAAAATATTGATAAAAAAATTAAACTTCTGAATATTGATCAAACGATTGTTTATCCCATAATTCAGACACCCCCCTCGAGATCTATGTTCCTCGATCTTAAAAGTCTTGCATGAATACATAGCTACTCGAATTTACAATTTATTTAATTTTTAATATAACTACTCATATTAATGATATAAATATTAAATAATAATAACATACACCAAGTAGCAAGATCAAGAAAAAACCCATTATATGGGTTGATATCTTTTACTATATGTGATATAAAAAAACTTTATACTAATTTATAAAATCATGGTATAATTTTGAATTTATCTAAATACTTCATATCTTGGTTCGTTTCAAAAAAAAAATAGTATTAACAATTTCTGTGGGAAAAAAAAGCACAAACTTCCATTTATTTATTTCCGAAGTACCTCCCTAATTTATGTTTTTGAACGAATGTCATTATAATATAGAAGTATATATATTCATTTATTTATTCAATGTATGTATAATGTTACATACATAAAACAAGTTTGTCTCATGTATTTATCATAACCATTAGTACTAATAATTAATAAAAGTTCATATTAACCATCCAATACGTCATACATTTATAAAAATAATAATTATTTTTTGCACATAATTTTTCAAAAAAAAATTTATAACTTAGAGAAAACCATAACATACATGACTAGCTTCTCAATGTATTAATTTTTAATATTTAAAATCATAAAAAAAACACAAAATGTGTAAGATCAAAAATTAAAACGACGTAATCCAATTGCATGCAAATATAAGAAATATGAAAAAATGAGTAATTAATTGATTAGGTGATATGCGTGATTATATGTTAAATAAGATTTTATTGTCATTATGCATAAAACTGTATTTTTAAAGATTATTCAAGTTGCGATCGAAGATCGGAGACCGATGGCTGAAAAACGTAAAATGATTTTTATTAAATAATTGTTTTTAATTATTTAAAATATGGTCGTTGGTTTTTCATATTTTTGAAAATAAGGAGTTTTGAGGTGATTTTATACGCCGGGACGTAATTTTTATCGGTATTGGGTTTTCAACAAAAATGCAAACGTTTTGGCGACCCGGCTAATAAATTCACAAACTTATTTAAACAAGGCTATTTGAAATATTTTAATTAAATTCTAATTAAGCTCTAATGGGCCTAAAATTATGCTTAATAGGTCTAAAGCCTTGTTAGTAAATTATTCAATTATATAATATGTAAACCCTTCCCAAAACCCCACACAAAGTACACGCCACACACGCCTCACTTTTCTGAGAATTCACTCAAACTTATGGCACACACACACCCCACAATTTAGGAAGGAATTTTCGTGAGGTTCAAGGAGAGTTCAAGCCAAAGGTCTTGCCCCGTTCTTCGCGATCGTCAACGATTTTTCGTGCGTTAAATACGCAAAGGCACGCCTATTCTTTCCTTCAAAACATCATCACAACATAATAAGCTTTTATGCATGAATTTTGTGGTAAACAAGTGGTGTATTTATTTATTTTCTTTTTTACATAAATATGCACTTTTAAAGTTTCGTTGTTGATCCAAAATCATGTATTTGTACGGAGTAAGGGGGCTGCCATGATATAGGAATAGACAAACATGTTTTCACGTGAGTTTGGACTCCAAACCATGCACACAAACACTGCACAAAATAATTCACGACAACTGGAACCAAACCTGGCCTATGTTGATCGTATGGTTCGGTTCTCTTGAGGGACGGCTTAGCTGGGGCTCGATTGGTACCCGAACCGAGCTAAGACAATGGGTGAGTCAGGGATAGGGTCCAAGCCATGCTAGGACCTGAGTTTAGAGGGCTGGGAGGAATCCTTTCCAACAAGGACTCCTACCCGAGAGTTGCAAGTGAGGGTGCGCAAGTTCTGGGATCTATGCGGAGTTGTGCGCTCGGCCAAGGGGGCTGGGCTTGGGTGAGTCCTAAGGGTCCTAGGTGAGTGCACATCAGGTTGGTTCAGGGGCTGGGCTCGCTGGTAGGGTCCTAGAGGCTGAAACAAAGAGTCCATGCTGGTAGGTGTTCTCGGCCAGCATATGGTTGGGATTGGGGACTTCGGGTTCTTGGTTAGAATGGGTTCCTAAGCGTTCCAAGGGTTCAGGGGGGTGGCCTAAGGGGTTGGTTAGGGTCTGGACCAACATGGTTTGAGGGTGGCTCGAGAAAATCAAAAATAGGCTCGAGGTGAACTTCTATGGGTCATGTTAGGGTTTTTAATTGCTAAATTAATTGAAAAATGGCTCACGGGGGTCGATTCATGGTTCACAAGGGCTAAAATGATATAAAAAGACTAAGTTTTGAATTTAGGAATTTTATATTAAAGTTTGATATTTTTTCGGGATTAAAACACCGTCAAAACGACTAATTACGAATTAATTAAAAAGCCTAGTATTTAAGCTAAATAAAATGTTGGGAAATTTAATTTAGGCTTAAATAATTAATTGGGACATGTTATAGTCAACGGAATTAAGAAAAAAGTAAACAACGTGGAGTTTTATGTTTAGGGGTAAAACGATCATTTTACACCTAAAAATTAGTAAACGTCATGGCAGTGTCCTAATACTGTTTTATATGCTAATATGATTATTTTCAATGGTTATGGATGCTTATGAACTTTTATATGTTAAAGTACGATTTTTAAATGTCTATGATTTTTATGAATTAAAAATGAGCATTTAAAAGACATGTTGCATGCTTGGTTTCAAAATAAAACGATATTGTTATGCATGTTTTTTTTAAATGATGGAAATACGACATGTTGAAGGACGTGAAGGGATTGTGACTAAATACGTGATATGTTGAAAATATCGTGAGGGTTATGGTCCCAGTGGGAGCCCGACGATCGTGTTTTCTTGGATACGGATACGAGTACGAATACAAATATATTAATACGTTGGCCAAAGCCCAGTTGACCGGTGAGAGTGTTGCTGGTGTCTCCGCCGCCCAGTACTGTGGTTTTCTCTAGATGGATCCATCGTCCAATATGATTAAGAATACAAGTCACAATCACGATCTGAATTCAACAAACACGAACATGAATATGAATACAAATATGAATATGTTTATGTTGATATTATTATGTTTATGAAAATGTTTAAGTATAAAGTTTATGCATTATTATGAAAATAATATTTTAAGTAAAAGTATTTTTCACTGTTGTATGTGAACTGTATTACGTATTACTCGTTATCAAGGATATGATGTGTTGAGTCTTTAGACTCACTAGGCGTGTTTGATGCAGGTGAGTTTGATGGAGGTCTTGATGGTTGACCTGATTGGACTGAAGTTGCACATAACCCGAGGACCAGCGCTTCTACTTTCCGCATTTATGTTTACGATTATGCTAAAAGACTTTTACGACTTTTTATTTAGACTTTTGAGTGGTTTTTGAGAGGATGATACTTTTCAAATTTATTTCGTTTAGGTTGGTTAAATATTTGATGATTTTATGCTAAATTATTTCCTTTGATTTTTAAATGTCAATTAATTGTTTATTTTTAAAAATGATGCAAGGTATTTTCAAAGTATTTATATATATATATATATATATATATATATTTGTAAGAGGGAAAAAAAATTTCTAGCACATTTTAAAAAAACGATTAAGCAGACGTTTCAGTTGGTATCAAAGCAATGGTTCTGTAAAGGGTTGTGCCACCATCAGCGCTGGGAAGATCAGTCGTCAAGCCTCAATTTATAAGTTTTACATGCTTTATATGATTTAATATGATGTTACCTGCTTGATGGCATGAATAATACGTTTACGCTACATGTTTACTAGCTTCTTGAGTATATATGATTTGCATGCTTAAATTGCTAAAATGAATAAAGATATGTCATATGATTAGAGAACTTAGATTTAAATGCACGTTGGTTACATTAGAATTTGAAAAACGTTCACATAAAATGCCTCCTAGATGTGCCCTGGTTAATGAGAATCAAGCCGAGAACAGTGTGAATTGTCAAGGGAATGCACCCCCACCACCTCTTCCAGGGGATGCTGCTACTCGTGCTTTAGAAGGGATGGCTCGTCTCTTTGAGCAACAGTTACAGCAGCAGCAGTTGCAGCAGGAACCTAGGCCACAACACGACATATATGATCAGTTCCGGAGGCTAGGGCCGAAGGAATTTTCTGGCACTACCGATCCCTTTGCTGCTGAGAGTTGGATTCGTTCACTCGAGGTACACTTTCGCTATATGGATATGAGAGATGCTGACCGTGTGAGGTGTACTACTTATCTATTTAGGGATGACGCTTCTTTATGGTGGGAAGGAGCCGAGCAGGGTGTTAACCTTACTGCACTTACTTGGGCTCAATTCAAAACAATATTCTACGAGAAATATTTTACTGCTGATGTCAGAGGGCGATTAAAGATGGAATTTATGACTCTCCGTCAGAGAGACGCTACTGTTGCTGATTTTGTGAAGAAGTTTGATAGGGATTGTCACTTTGTACCCCTCATTGCCAGGGATGTTGAAGAAAAGCTTAGACATTTTATGGATGGTCTACCACCTACCATACGGAATAATGTTATGATGATGTGTCCTTTGGATTATGCTACTGCCGTTACTTATGCATTCCAGTCTGAGCAATCCCTGAAGGACATTGAGTTTGAGTTACAGCGCAAGAGGCAACAACATCAGAATAATAATCAGCCAAACAAGAAGCCATATATGGGTCTTCCTAGACCTCAAGGGACTCAAAAGTCCCAAGGTCAAGTCAAGAAGCCAGCACCACACAAGCCACCACCTGCAGCACCAAAACCTATAGAAAGACAGCCATGCAAGAAGTGCAATCGACTGTACTACGGACCATGTGTGTGGGGTACTACTAAGTGCTTCATATGCAAGGAAGAAGGGCACAAAGCTGTTGATTGCCCAAAGAAGAATGCATCTGCTATGGGGCGAGCTTATGTTATGAATGCTGAAGATGTTGAGGAGGAGGCATACACTACGCTTATCACGGGTAACCTAGTCATTTAACATTTTTATATTGCTTTTATTGCATAAAATGTTAAATTGGTTATTAGAATTGAATTGGGAACAAGATTTAACCTAGTGGAAATTAGATTGCATGTTCTACTTAGTTGGAATTAAGAAATGATTTTAGAAACCATAGAAATGGTATGTATTTTGTGCCTTAATTTTTGTGATGGATGAAATATCTCCAATAAAAAGTTTTAGGGCAAAAAATCTAAAGAAAATCATAATCATGGGTTGATTTGGGTTTCAAAATTTTTAGAGGGGTCAATTAGGCAATTTTTGAAATTTTAAGGGTTTAAAATGTAATTTTCGAAAGACAAAGAATCAATTTGCAATTAACCAAAAGATAAGGGGCTTTAATGCAATTATCGAATTCATAAGGACCGCAAATCTAATTTTTGAAATTTAAGGGACTAAAATAAGAATTTTCGAAAAATATAAGGGTTAAATTGTAATAATTCGAAAATTTAGGGACTAAAATGTAAATTACGAGAAATTGAAGGGCTAAAATGCATTTTTCAAGATATGCTTAAGATAAACGCGTAATCTACACCTAATTTTTGGAAATTAATGATAGTAAATCCTTAAGCTTCAACACGAAAAGATTTTAAAAGACGTTTTCGCCGCTGGGAGGATTATCATTCAAGATGTGACAACCTATGCACTTTTAGACTCGAGAGCTACACATTCTTTCATATCTGAAACCTTCATTAAGAGACTGAATATTAATCCTCAAGTTATAGGTTTGGGTTTCAAAGTTTCTATTCCTTCCGGTAATCAAATGCTCACGTCTAAAATTGTCAAGAATCTGGAGCTTCGTTTATTCAAAGATGGGGTTCGGGCATATCTTATTGTGCTTCCTATGCTTGAATTTGATATTATACTTGGGATGGATTGGTTATCAGCGAATGGAGCTTAGATTGATTTTCGTCAGAGAACAGTGTCTATTCGATCGCCTAGTGATAAATCTTTTGTCTTTGAGGTGGCGAGAAACAAGCAAATGCCGCACATTATCTCTTGTCTATGTGCGAGGAAACTTATTAAGAATGGATGCCAAGCATTTCTAGCATGTGTCACTACCGTACATGCTCCTATCAGTCAGAAATTGGAAGATGTCGATATTTTCAGAGATTTTCCTAGCGTCTTTCCCGAAGACATTTCTGGTATTCCACCCGAGTGAAGTAGAATTCTTTATTGATCTAATGTCGGGTACTGTTCCTATATCTAAAGCGCCTTATCGTCTAGCACCCGCTGAAATGAAAGAATTGAAAGATCAAATCCAAGAATTTCTATACAAGGGGTTTATTCGCCCTAGTTACTCTACGTGGGGCGCACCGGTATTATTTCTGAAGAAGAAAGATGGTAGTATGCGTCTTTGCATTGATTATCGAGAGCTTAATAGGGTCATTATCAAAAAATAAGTATCCACTGCCAAGAATTGAAGATTTATTCGACCAGTTTCAAGGAGCATCGATATTTTCTAAGATTGATCTTCGTTCTGGATACCATCAATTGAAAGTTAAAGAGTTGGATGTTCACAAGACATCATTTCGTACGAGATATGGGCACTATGAGTTTTTGATCATGCCATTCGGGCTGACCAATGCGCCAGCGATTTTCATGGATCTCATGAATCGCGTATTTCAGCCATATCTGATCAGTTTATTATAGTCTTCATTGATGATATATTGATATATTCGAGAAATAAAGAGGAGCATAGTCGTCATTTGAGGACAGCACTGCAAGTACTGCAAGACAGGAAGCTTTATGCAAAATTCAACAAGTGCGAGTTTTGGCTTGATAGAGTGGCTTTCTTAGGCCACATCATTTCTAGTGATGGCGTTGAAGTTGATCCGAGCAAAGTGGAGGCAGTGAAAGAGTGGCCAGTACCGAAGAGTGTTACCGAGATTTGCAGTTTCTTGGGACTAGCTGGCTATTATCGCAAATTCATCAAGGGATTCTCATCTATTGTAGTACCACTGACATCCTTGACTAAGAAGAATGCAAAGTTTATTTGGGGATCCGAGTGTCAAGACAGTTTTGATAAGTTAAAGCAAGCCTTGATTTCAGCACCAGTGTTATCTATGCCATCGGGACAAGGAGATTATGTTTTGTAGACCGACGTTTCTAAACTTGGTTTGGGCACAGTACTGATGCAAAATGACCGAGTTATAGCCTATGCGTCGAGATAGTTGAAAAGTCACGAGAAAAACTACCCTACTCATGATCTTGAGCTTGCAGCAGTAGTTTTTGCATTGAAGATTTGGAGACAATACCTTTATTGGGAGAAGTGCAAAATATTCACCGATCATAAAAGTCTCAAACACTTTTTCACCCAAAAGGAATTGAATATGAGACAACGTAGATGGCTTGAGTTAATAAAGGACTACGATTGTGAGATTAGCTATCATCCGGGGAAAGCTAATGTTGTCGCAGACGCATTAAGTAGAAAAGCAGCAGTTATCACTCAATCATCACTCCAAAGATCGTTGCAGTCCGAGATACAACGGTTTGAGCTTATAGTCTATGCTAGGGGCGAGGCCCCTAATCTTGCCACATTATCGGTGCAGTTGACTTTGAGAGACAGAATTCGTGATGGGCAGTCTACCGATGAGAAATTGCAAAAGTGGAGAGCTAGAGATGAAGCCAAGGGCCGGAGGTTATATTATGAGGTGGATGATATAGTTCGATATCGAGATCGTTTATGAGTTCCTAGTGATGATTTCTTGAGAGATCTCATTATGAAGGAAGCTCATGACACACCATAATCCATTAATCCGGGAAGCACGAAAATGTACAAAGATCTGCAGTTGTTATATTGGTGGCCAGACATGAAGATGGACATTATGAGATTTGTATCCGAGTGTTTGACGTGTCAGCAAGTTAAAGCGGAGCATCAAAGGCCAGCGGGAAAACTTAAGCCACTTTCTGTTCCCGAGTGGAAATGGGAAAACGTCACTATGGACTTTGTTGTGGGATTGCCAAAAACTATTAAGAGATTCAATACTATTTGGGTGATAGTTGATCGTCTTACGAAATCAACGCATTTTCTACCTATTAAGGCGACATTCACCATGATTCAGTATGCAGAGTTATATATTCGAGAGATAGTTCGTCTGCATGGGATTCCTGTATCTATTGGTTCTGACAGAGATTCGAGATTCACGTCATCTTTCTGGAAGAGTCTGCATGCAGCTATGGGGACCAAGTTATTATTCAGTACAACATTCTATCCTTAAACCGATAGTCAGTCAGAAAGCGTTATTCAAATTTTGGAAGATCTACTGCGAGCATGTGTTATTGATTTCCAAGGCAGTTGGGAACCAAAATTACCTCTAGTGGAGTTCACCTACAATAATATCTATCAATCATCAATCGGGATGGCTCCTTTTGAGGCACTATATGGAAGAAAATGTAGATCTCCTATTCATTGGGACGAGGTTGGGGAAAGAAGAGATATTGGCCCGGATGTGATTGAAGAGACTACTGAGCTGGTAATCAAGATTTGTGAGAGAATGAAGACTGCACAAAGCCGACAAAAGAGTAATGCGGACAAGAGACGAAGAGAGTTAGAGTTTGCAGTGGGAGACCATGTATTTGTGAAAATAGCACCTATGAAAGGTGTTATGCGTTTTGGTAAGAAGAGCAAGCTTAGTCCAAGATTTATTGGTCCAATTGAGGTATTGGAGAGGATTGGGACACTAGCTTATAGAGTGGCATTGCCACCAACGCTTTCTGGAGTTCACAACGTGTTCCATATTTCGATGCTGCGGAAGTACATTTTGAATCCATCACATGTGCTAAATTATGAACCCCTGCAATTAACTCCAAATATGACTTATGAGGAAAGTCTTGTCCAAATCTTGGGAAGGCAAGAAAGAAAACTCCGAAACAAAGTCATTCCAATGGTCAAGGTCAAGTGGCTGAATCACTCGGAAGAGGAAGCTACTTGGGAAATCGAGAGGGACTTGAGGAGTCGTTATCCAGAATTATTCAGTAAGTTCTAATTTCGAGGACAAAATTTAATTTAAGGGGGGGAGAAATTGTAAGGTCCAAAATTAAGACGACGTAATCCAACTGCATGCAAATCTAGGAAATATGAAAAATGATTAATTAATTGATTAAGTGATATGCATGATTATATGTTAAATAAGATTTTATTTTCATTATGCATAAAACTATATTTTTAAGGATTATTCAAGTTGCGATCGAAGAACGGAGACCGATGGCTAAAAGACGCAAAACGGTTTTTATTAAATAATTGTTTTTAATTATTTAAAATATGGTTGTTGGTTTTTCAGATTTTTGAAAATAAGGAGTTTTGAGGTGATTTTATACGCCGGGATGTAATTTTTATCGGTGTTGGTTTTTTAAGAAAAATGCAAACGTTTTGGCGATCCGGCTAATAAATTCACAAACTTATTTAAACAAGACTATTTGAAATATTTTAATTAAATTCTAATTAAGCTTTAATGGGCCTAAAATTATGCTTAATAGGCCTAAAGCCTTGTTAGTAAATTATTCAATTATATAATATGTAAACCCTTCCCAAACCCCACACAAAGTACACGCCACACACGCCTCACTTTTCTGAAAATTCACTCAAACTTATGGCACACACACACCACAATTTGGGAAGGAAATTTCGTGAGGTTCAAGGAGAGTTCAAGCCAAAGGTCTTGCCTCGTTCTTCGCGATCGTCAACGATTTTTCGTGCGTTAAATACACAAAGGCATGCCTATTCTTTCTTTCAAAACATCATCGCAACATAAAAAGCTTTTATGCATGAATTTTGTGGAAAACAAGTGGTGTATTTATTTATTTTCGTTTTTACATAAATATGCACTTTTAAAGTTTGGTTCTTGATCCAAAATCATGTATTTGTATGGAGTAAGGGGGCTGCCGTGATATAGGAATAGACAAACATGTTTTCACGTGAGTTTGGACTCAAAACCATGCACACAAATGCTGCACAAAAGAATTCACGACAGCTGGAACCAAACCTGGCCTATGTTGATCGTATGGTTCAGTTCTCTTGAGGGACAGCTTATCTGGGGCTCGTTTGGGACCTGGACTAAGCTAAGACCATGGGTGAGTCAAGGGTAGGGTCCAAGCCATGCTAGGACCTGAGTTTAGAGGGCTAGGAGGAATCCTTGCCAACAAAGACTCCTGCCCGAGAGTTGCAAGTGAGGGTGCGCAAGTTCTGGGATCTGTGCGAACTTGTGCGCTCGGCCAAGGGGGCTTGGGTGAGTCCTAAGGGTCCTAGGTGAGTGCACATCAGGTTGGTTCAGGGGCTGGGCTCGCTGGTAGGGTCCTAGAGGCTGAAACAAAGAGTCCATGCTGGTAGGTGTTCTCGGCCAGCATATGGTTGGGATTGGGGACTTCGGGTTCTTGGTTAGAGTGGGTTCCTAAGGGTTCCAAGGGTTCATGGGGGTGGCCTAAGGGGTCGGTCAGGGTTTGGACCAACATGATTCGAGGGTCGCTCGAGAAAATCGAAATATGGCTCGAGGTGAACTTCTTTGGGTCAAGTTAGGGTTTTTAATTGCTAAATTAATTAAAAAAAAACCGCTCACGGGGGTCGAGTCGTGGTTCACAAGGGCTAAAATAATATAAAAAGACTTAGTTTTGAATTTAGAAATTTTATATTAAAGTTTGCTCTTTTGATTTTAAAAAGATGAGAGAAATCATCGACAATAACTAGGGTGTATTTCATCCACCCTAAACTTGTGACTGGAATAGGACCAAATAAATCCAAATGCAACAGTTTTACAGTTCGGTTGATGAGTTACACCTTTTGTTTTAAAAGATTATCTGACTTGCTTCTCAAACTGACAAGCTAGACAAGTTTTGTCTTTAGAAAAGTCAATTTTGGGCTGACCTTTGACCACATCATTTTTTGCTCAGGTTTGCAATGACTTTGAAATTTAAATGATTTAACATTTTGTGCCCCAGCCAGTTCCTTGATGAGTTGGATGCAAAGAAGCATAATGGTTCATTCAGTTGAGTAGTCCAACTGACTTTGTATGTGTTATCACATCTATTACTTGTCATTATAATGCATCCAGTACTATTTCTGACAGTACAATTGTTCTTAATGAACTCAACTGAATAGTCGTTATCACATAACTCGCTTATACTAATTAAGTTATATTTAAGATTTTCAACAAATAATATATTTTCGATGATGATATTACAATGAACAAACTTACCCTTACCCACGGTTATACCTTGAGAAGAATCTCCAAAAGTGATCTTAGCTCCAGTAAACTGAATCAGTTCATTTAGCAGTTTAGATTCTCCATTCATGTGTCTTTACCATCCACTGTCCAGGTATTAGATTGATTTCTTAGTTGGTTCAGTCTTGGTATCCCCCGTTCTTTGGTAGATTCGAGCTCAATATCATTTGCCATTAAACATTTCACTTTTTCATCATCGCTGGAGCTGCTTGAGTCTTCTGATTCAAATGATCCAGAGTCTGAATCAGCCCATTTTGATTTGTTTTCTTTAGTCACCATCGTCTTTTGATCATGATTTTTCTTAGAAAATTTCATTTCATCCTTGGATCTCCTTTTATCAAAAGATCTCTTGCCTTTTTCAGATGACCTCCTTTCATCCTTATTTGGTTTAGAGAAATCTGCAATGAAGTGACCAGTTTTTCCATAGATGAAATAGGCGTTGGAGTCATTAGTTGACTTTCTCTTTTGAAAATATTTTCGATTGAAGTTTTGAAAGTTGCCTTGATTTTTTCTTAGAAATTTCCCGAATTTTTTTTCAAACATTGACGTAACATCACTACTTAATTGTTCGACTGAATTTTCATTTGAAAATGATGGTTCCAGTTTCACTGCAGTTAAAGCTTTAGTCAGCTGAACGGTAGGTTGATCATCTTTCCTTATTTGCTATTCAAATTCACAGGCTTTCAAGTTTGCAAATAAGTCATGTAGCTCCATTTTTTTTTAAGTCTTTTAATTCACACATATCTATAGTCTTGACATCCATTTTTCAGTTGTCCTCTCATTACTTTGAGAATTACTTCACAGTTGTTGTACACTTTTCCATGTGCATTCAGTTCTATTATAATTCCACTGACTCTTTTATCAAAGTTAAAAAGATTAGAGCAGTAGAGTTCTTTGCTCACAATTTATGTGAACTAAATAGAAGAATTTATTGCAGCGATATGATCAGATAAACGAATCAGTGTGCGCTTCTCTTTTAATCTGACTTGTATATTTTTGCTAAGAGATTTGGCTTTGGTTTTTTTATCGGTGATGCTTCTCTGGCTGGTTCAACTGATCCCATATATAGCCCAAGTCTTCAAAGGCAACTTGTACAAAAAATATCCGTTCATGACTTCAAATGTACTTGTTGCAAATTCATCATCTTTTTTGGTATTAGTTGAATTCTAATAGAGACCGTCACTCTGATCCTTAACACTGATCTGTATAAACAAAAAGCTGTATAACTTTAAGTTCTGATCCTTAATCATTGATCGATAATTTTCTTGTAACGATCTTTGTTTAAAGTGATGGCCTGTTGGTTTGAATTAAATCACAAGTCCCTAATAAGTTTGGTAAGTTGATTTTTATGCTAAACAGTAGTTTGGGGTACTAATTTCAGTTTCTGCTCGAATTCAGTTATGATCTTTTTATCAAACGCCAAAACTAAATGTTCCAACAAAAGTGTTTCCGTGAAGTATTGAGAACATTCAAATCACAACACTAATCACCATTTCGATTAGTGTGTTGTTTATTAGAGAACTTCGGCTTCACATTTGTTGCATCCATAGTTTTGGTTATATGGTTTGATATATATGTTTGGATGCACTTTGCTTCCTCACTTGTTAAGGGATATTTTATTTGTTGACTAGTATTGATTTTGTAAACTGATAAGTTTTCAAGTGAATTGTTTTGCCCTAAGGCACCACAAAAGCTTTTATACTTGTGCATTATTTATTCTATCTTATTTTATTCATCAAAGTTTATTTGTGTATTTAATTAATATATTTCACTGTATGTTGTTAATATATGTTACAACACTCGCACACAATACCTAATTCTGATGCACATAATATTAATATTTTTGTACTTTTATGCTAAAAAATTCTTTTAATTGGTATCAGAGACGCTTGAAATTACTAGTGAGATTCTGGGATATTTTTATTTAAACAGGTAAAATTACAATCGACGTGTTATCTGCCAACACTGCTTTTCAGCTATCGGTTTTGGATGGATCCATTTATATATTTTAGAAAGTCAAGATGAGGATCTACATTAAATCCATCAAAGAAAGAACATGACAACATGTTTTAGATGGCTGATCTCCACCAAGAACTGTAGGTGCAGATGGTAACAGTTGCATCAAACTAGAGAGTGCATGGATGACTGATGAAGTCCAAACTACGAATTTAAACTCAAAAGCACTCAATGCAATATTCACTTCGGTCAACATCAACATGTTTAGTTTGATCATGAATTGCATATCTGCCAGATATGTGATGAAACTTAAAATTAATAATTTATTATATGTTAAAACCTGTATTTTAAAATTTAAGTTTCATTAAAATTATAAAATTATGTTATTTTAGTATTGTTTGTTTATATTTAATTGTCTTACTAAATATGTTTTATTTTCAGGTTTTCTAAGTGTTGGTAGAATAATGATAACTCAAGCTAGAAAATTCAAAAGGAGGTGACTCAAACATGTAATGCTCCGGCTACATTAGTTGGTTTATGTAATGCTCCGGCTACTTTTCAAAGATGCATGTTAAGTATTTTGAGTGATATGATTGAAGAATATGTAGAAGTTTTTATGGATGATATAACTGTTTTTGGAAACTCATTTGAAAATTATCTTAAAAATCTAGAAGAAGTATTAAAAAGATGTGAAGAAAAAAATCTTGTTTTAAATTGGGAAAAATGTCATTATATGGTTAAATCTGGGATTGTTTTAGGACATGTGATATCTGAAAAAGGAATTGAAGTTGATAAAGCCAAAGTTGATGTTATTGCTAATTTAACATCACCAAAAACGGTCAAAGAAGTTCGATCATTCTTGGGTCATGCAGGATTTTATAGAAGGTTTATAAAAAATTTCAGCATAATATCTAAACCAATTTCAAATCTTTTAACAAAAGATACACAATTTGAATGAACTCAGAAATGAGAAAATGCTTTTAAAAAAATTATTAATCTTTTAGTTACACCTATTTTACAACCTCCAGATTGGTCTTTACCATTTGAATTAATGTGTGATGCAAGTGATTATGCTATAGGAGCTGTGTTAGGACAAAGAAAAGAAGGAAAACCTTATGCAATCTATTATGCTAGTAGAACCTTAAATATTGCCCAAATAAATTATTCAACTACTGAAAAAGAATTACTTTCAGTAGTATTTGCATTAGATAAGTTTCGATCTTATTTAATTGGCTCTACTACTATTGTTTACACCGATCATTCTGCCATAAAATATTTATCAAATAAACAAGATGCTAAGCCAAGATTAATACGGTGGATTTTATTGTTACAAGAATTTGATATTATAATTAAAGATAAAAAAGGAAAAGAAAATGTTGTAGCCGATCATTTATCTAGAATAATGACTGAATCATCTCATAATGAAATACCAATAAATGAAAATTTTCCAGATGATCAGTTGTTTTATGCTACTATTATGTCCTGGTTTGCTAACATTGTAAATTTTCTTGTGACAAATAAAATGCCTTCTCATTGGAATTCACAGGATAAGAATAAATTCTTGATAGAAGTTAAAAAATTTTATTGGGATGATCCTTACTTATTTAAGTATTGTCCTGACCAAATTTTTCGACGATGCATACCCGACAATGAAGTAAGTAATGTTATTAAATTTTGTCATTCTGAAGCATGTGGAGGTCATTTTTCAACCAATAAAACAGCTACAAAAATCTTACAATGTGGATTTTATTGGCCGTCTTTATTCAAAGATACACATTTATTTTGCAAATCTTGTGAAAACTCTCAGAAGATGGGATCAATTTCAAAACGAAACATGATGCCTTTAAATCCAATCATAATTATTGAAATATTTGATAGTTAGGGGATAGATTTTATGGGTCCATTTCCATTATCTTTTGGATATAAGTACATTTTAGTCGCTGTTGATTATGTTTCAAAATGGATTGAAGCAATTGCATGTAGAACTAATGATCATAAAGTTGTTATAAAATTTTTAAAAGAAAATATTTTTAGCCGATTTGGAATACCTAGAGCAATAATTAGTGATGAGGGAAGTCATTTTATAAATAAATCATTTTCCTCTTTGTTAAGAAAATATGGCATTACACATAAAGTTTCTATCCCATATCATCCTCAAAGTAATGGTCAAGTTGAACTTGCAAATAGAGAAATAAAACAAATTTTAGAAAAAACAGTTAATCCAAATCGAAAAGATTGATATTTAAGATTAACTGATGCATTATGGGCATATAGAACTGCATTTAAAACATCATTAGGGATATCACCATATAGGTTAGTTTTTGGTAAGCATTGTCATTTATCGGTTGAACTTGAACATAAAGCTTATTGGGCAATTAAAGCATTTAATATTAATTTAGATGATGCATCTAAATTAAGAAAATTGCAAATAAATGAACTTGAAGAATTAAGAAATGATGCATATGAAAATTCAAAGATTTATAAAGATAAAACTAAAGCCTTTCATGATAAAAATATTATGAGAAAGTCATTTGAAATTGGACAAAAAGTTTTGCTTTATAATTCTCGTTTGCATTTATTTTGAGGTAAACTAAGATCGAGGTGGTCAGGACCATTTATAGTCAAATTTGTTTATCCTCATGGTGCTGTTGATATTGAAAATCCTAAAAATAATGACGTGTTTAAAGTTAATGGACAAAGACTTAAGCCTTTTATAGAAAATGAAATTCTTAATAATGAGTTTATGCCTTTATATGATCCACAATAGTTGTTTGATATTTTCATTTTGTTTTGCAGATTCTAGTTCATTTCCCGGTTAAGTGGCGGATAACGGTACTCCGTGACTGTTTAAGTCGGTTTCTTCAGTTTTCCCAAAATAATTGAAATATATATAATAATAATAATATGGATGCGTGTATTATGAATCTTCGTAAATATTTTGCTTGTTTACCTGATAATGCGTTGAAAAAAATTTATAAAGCTAGATGTGAGCGGCTAAGGTTGATGATGTCATATGGCATACCGAATGATGTCCGTTTGATAATTGAAGCAAAAGTCCGATTGGTTGGGGAAGCAATTGAATTAATAATAAGACATATGCCAGGATTTGGTAAAAGCACATATGCCAAAAAGCGAAGAGCTAAACGTATAGGCGGATGTCATAAATGTGCAAGGTGGATTTGTAAAGGAAAATGCAAAAATGTTGGAATGACATCGATGAATAGAGAAGATAAAATTTTATTCATTAAGAATGGTCTGAGTAAAGAGCCTTTGGATAATTTTCTAGAGGTTCTTGATACGCATTCTAGTGGGTACGTGCAAAATGAACTTCTTAAACTATGGTGGCAATTTCAACAGGAGGAATATCAATATGGACGGTGGAATCAGCCTTACAAAGATCCTACTGTAGTAACGCATATCTATTTAGATAAGTAAATATATATACACAATTTCGTCTTGGGAATCTGACGTTAAAAGACCCTGTTTGCCAATTTATAAGAAAATTGGATGGGAAGCATATCCTCGACTCATAGAAGACGTTGAAGCCGTTACTGAACGTAAAATCAGAGGAAGATGTGAGCCACAATCACAACTACGCTGTATATATTTGTTTTAATTTTGTCATTTTTATTTTCTTTTAGTAATAATAATTTCCTGTTCAAATATTGAATTTTGGCATGTTACGCTTATAAATTCATATGCTGTGATCTAACAATTACAGAAAACATATTTCTCAACATGTCAACGTCCACGGTAAGTAAAATCAAAAATATTTGTGTATTTTGTGGATCTAGTGCAGGAAAAGATTTAATTTATAAAGAAGTAGCAGAAAATCTTGGAATAACACTTGCTAAAAAAAAGATTCATTTGGTATATGGTGGTGGTGAAGTTGGCCTCATGGGAAAAGTTGCAAAAGCTGCTCATGCAGGTGGAAGTGAAGTTTTAGCATTATTCCGATTGCCTTAGCCAATCTTACAGGACCAACAATAGGAGAAGAAATGAAAGTGGACAACATGTATGAACGAATCACTCAAATGATTGAACATTCAGATGCTTTCATTGCTTTGCCAGAAGGTTTCGGTACTTTGGAAGAAATATTTCATACTGTTTGTTGGGCACAATTAAATATTCACAATAAGCCAATTGGTTTGTTGAATGTTAACAATTATTATGATAAACTGTTATCGTTTCTTGATGATGTTGTGGAACATGGATTTATTTCATTAGCTTCGCGAAGGATGTTAGTTTCTGCTACATGTGAAGGTGAACTTATTGATTTACTGCAAGGATTTAGTCATGAACCAGATCCATCCTTATCTCAACTTAATTGGCCAACATCCAAGAGTAAGAAAAGAAAATTCATGTGATGCTAAACTTGTGATTCAACGGTATGTTTTAATGTTTTTCTTTAAGGTATGAATAATTTCTTCTTCTCCTCTTAGTTTTTTTATATAAAAAATTAAAATATATACTTATATATAGTAATAATAATAATAATTTTTAGTTCAATGTCGAGTAAGGTGTCAGTAAAATGCACCTGAGACGCATTAGTTAATAATTATTGGAAAATCACAATACACTAGATTTTAATATTCATTATATTCAAAATACAGACTAAAAGAAAAATTAGTTTTTCATATGTACCAATTTATATATATATTTTGATCAATTAATATAAAATATATAATAGATGTGTTCATATATATATATATATAATTGTATGTGTTTTCAAATATAATAATTTCTAAAATTTTTATGAGAATATAGTTAAAAGATATGGTTTGTATGGTTGTTAACATGTATAATTGAAAGAATTCTTTTGTAAAAGTATAATATATACTCATACATCTTTTGTGAGTGAGTGGTGAGAAATGAGAAAACAATTAATAAACTTTTATTGATTATTAAAAAATGGCTAATTACAAGAATATAACTCCCCTAAAAAAAATATTTATTGAAAAAAGAAAAAAAAAAGAAGTAAATATATAACGGACTGCAAAATACTTTATTCATTGTAATTTTTTAGATTTGATTGATGTACTATCAATGTGTTCTAAAACATCAATATTGTGTCAAAAAAAAAAAACAAACAAAAAGATTTGTTTGTGCTAGATAAGTTTCAAAGGTAGTCGGATGTATCCGTTATATAAATGTTTATATACATAAATATATATATATATACATAAATATATATATATATATATATATATTTATGTATATATATATATATTTATATATTTATGGTAGAATGTTTGGATAAAAAAATTTTATGTTATTGTAAAATTTTGTAGTCACGTTATTTTAAAAAAAAACAATAAGCTAAAAAAAAAAAGAAAAAAAAGGGGATTTTATTCTTTGTAAATTTTCCTATTTTGTTTTCAATATTAGTTTAATTAATTGTCTACTTTAATACTTAGCCTTTTTCAATGAGAGTTAATATTCATTTTAACTCCATGAGTGAAAACTAGCTATTGCTTAAACATTTTGACCTGAAATAATATATGGAGTTGAGGCTTTTACAATAATATTCCTGATATCATACATGTTATGGTGGGTGGTGTGAATTATCTTTTTGACTATATTATTATAAAAAATTTAGAAATTTAAAAAATTTATATATATATATTGTTACTTTATATATTATGTGAAAAAAATAATAATAAAAACACATCTAATTATATATTATTATATTAAACGAAAATATATATATATATATATATATAAATCGGTATATGATTTTGTTTTTAATGAATATGTTTGCATTTGAATATATAAAAGGAATAAAGAATCTAGGTTGTGATTTTCCGATAAATTTTATTACTAAGGGACTAGTAATAAGATAGTGTGGGGATGTGATGAAACTTAAAATTAATAATTTATTATATGTTAAAACATGTATTTTAAAATTTAAGTTTCATTAAAATTATAAAATTATTTATTTTAGTATTGTTTGTTTATATTTAATTGTCTTACTAAATATGTTTTATTTTCAGGTTTTCTACGTGTTGGTAGAATAATGATAACTCAAGCTAGAAAATTCAAATGGAGGTGACTCAAACATGTTTGGAATCCTTGAGAAATTATCTACAACTTTGCAGAAGACATAATTGCCTAAAAAGTTCCTTAAGATGATCAAATTCTGCAAATATCAAAAGGAGGACAAATTTACTTTTACTATGACCAGCATATAGTAAAAATTATCATAACTATTTCAATATTTAACCAAATGAGGTGAACCAAGTGGCCAAATTCATCTACAGACAATTTCCCACATGTTTGCCATTTTGAGCAGAGTTAAATTCGGTGATTAAAGTCGTGGAACAAAGCATTGAAAGAAGGGACATGTAATTGAACTTGGAGGAGACAAAGAATACTATTGCAACTACATGGCATTAATAAAAATTTTGACCCTTTCTCTCATTTGGCCTATAAATAGAGGCCTTGTGCTAGCTTGAGAATCATTCTATCTCATTGTAAAATATAGTATGAGTGTGTATCAAAGTTCTAAGTTCCAATATATTTTCTTTCATGTTCTCAACTATGAGTGATATTTTAGTGTTGATCAAAAGTAAGCTTATGGCAAGCTAAATCTATTATGTCAAGGTGAAGAGGATGCATTCTTGGTGAAGTAAGATTGTTTATATTTTGTATATTCTTTCTTTATTTCTTTTCATTTAGCTAACTTATTTTTATTGTAGGTATAAAAATGAATTATTTGTTGTTATCAATTTACATCAAATGCTTGATACCATTAAAGTGGTTATCTTGATTTGTAGTTTAATTTTGATACAATAAATATTTCATCACTTATTATATATATATATATATATATATATATATATATTTATATAATAATATCATAATATTTCATTTAGACAATAACGTGGCTCTGCCGGTTGTTCTAAATGAAATATTATGATTTAATACTAACATCTAACAATCTAACATTTACTTTATCGCAACTAACTTTTATTTTTCGCATCTAACTTTTACTTTCTCGCAACTAACTTTTACTTTATCGCAATTAACATTACTTTATCGCAACTAACTTTTACTTTACCGCAACTAACTTATTAAATCAATATATTTCATTTAGGCAATAGCGTGGCTCTGCCAGTTGTTCTAAATAAATTATAATGATTTAATTTAACATTTACTTTATGCAATTATTTATTTATATATTCATAATTATAATCATAGGTACCATATATAAAATATCGGTTAATTCGGTATTTTCTATAGTGGGAACTATATTATATTTATGTGTGTGTTTAATTTTTTTGGAACCATTATTTATGGTGGTTTCTTTTGTTTTACTTTTAGTTAAACAATATTACATAAACCAAGAATAAATCCTCAAGCCTTGACAAAGTTTATAATTTGTAAACTTAATTCTTGCATTTGGTAATCTATAAATTAATAAATTTAAACTCAAAATAACCTCTCTGTGGATCGATCTTGTACTTACGAATTATATTACTTGCAGACAACCTACACTTGGGTGAATTATTATTTAAGTAGTAGCAAGATGCATGAAAAATTCTTCAAAAGCACTGTGAAGGATCTGGGAGAGTGCGTAGAACCAAGCTAAATATGTTAACTTCTAAAATTTGGAAGCTTGAAGATGGAAGAAAAGAGACAATCATTGAATATGATCGTATGCTACGTGTATTGCAAATGAAGCCTTCAGTATCGGCGATCCAATGTCAAATGAAATACTGGTCAGCAAAATCTTAAGATATCTTCCAGAACAATTCAACATCAAGATCTGTGCCATTGATGAAGCTAAAGACATTTCCATGCTTAGTTTGGAGAATTTGATGAGTTATCTCAGAACTTCTGAAACGTCCATTATTGTTTTTTCTAATCATAAATAATAAACTCGAAAATACTATCTAAATAAAATAACTTTCCATTTCTAACAATCATAATAATTTAACAATTTAAATCTCAAGTGCATAAAATAAATTATAAATCAATACCTGACCAAAACTTCCTAAATTGACCTTTAAAAAGATCAACTAACAATACAAATAAAGCATAAAAATATCTCTAAATAAAATCATTAACATAATCTTTAAATCATTTATCTAACAAGCTAGTGCGGAAACATAAAGGCCATCAGGTGTGTATTGCTGCACTCGATCCACTCAATCGTCAGCACCACCCATAAATCATCAAATCCTGCATCATACAAACCTAGTGAGTCTAAAGACTCAACACTGTTCTAAATATGGATAGCAAATAATACATATACAATCACATGCATTAAAAATCATACTTTTATTTAAAATAATCTTTTGAACATAAATAAACCATTTAAAAATCATTTAAGCTAAATTAAATCATAAATAATAAAATCATTTTACAATAAATTTAAGCAAAAATAAATCATTTAAAATATCTTTAATCATCATCATGAATCATATATCATAAAATCATTTTTAATCATAAGCTTTCAATCATGTATCATTTGGATGAAGTTTGATCCTTGAAAGTGACTAACTTTTATCCTTCGATCGACTGATCAGTCTTCAGCTCCACATGGCCCATGGAGGTGTGCACTAGGCTCCACCGTAGAAATACGATCGTCGGGGTCTCTCTAGGGCCTTATCCAATACACGGGGTCCCTTTGGGGCCTTGGCCCTCACGATATCCTTACAAAATCATATATCATAAATCATATCTTTTGTCACAGTCAATTCACATTACTTAAATATTTTTCATTTTCTTTTAAAATCATAAAATATCATAGTTTTCCAAAAATAGCATTTTAAAAAGTACAAATTGCACATCTTTATCATAAATCATAAAAATATATATTTTCATCAAAAACATCATTTTAAATCATATAATATCAATTTACAAGCATTATGATCCTTCGGGACACTGCCAAGCGTTTTCGTATTTTCCTAAATGTAAAATTACCGTTTTGCCCCTGGACGCAAAAATTCTCGATTTTATCTTTTTCTCACTTTTAATGACAAGAGATTATTATAAATAATTATTTAAGCTTTAATACAAATTTTCATAATTTTATTCCGCTAAAATGTAGGCGTTTCAATTAATTCTTTAATTAATGTTTCGTGCGGCGATTAAATCTCGGATAAATCCAAAACTTATTATTTTGATCCCAAATTTTAAACATAAAATTTTTATTATTTATTATACCATTGGGAGCCATGAACCACACCCGTGGACCCATGGTTCCAATTTTAATCTTTTAAATTTTGTTTTTGACGCAAAGTGGAACATACCGAGCCAACTCCTAAATTACTCGAGCCACGCCCGAGTCACCTCGAGCCAAACACTATCCAACCTACCTAGGCATCCTCCTGACCAAGCCCAGCCCATAGAACCTTGCCCTAGCTTGCTCAAACTCACCTGAAACATGACCCAAGTTCTGCATGTGTGTGTGCGTGAGACTCCATGCACTTCTCAGACTCCTAACCCCACTAGGACACTTCCAACTGGTTAACTATCAACCGCTCTTGACCCTTACTGACCGTAGACCAGTCCCAGAGCCGAGCCACCCCTAGCCCAAGCCCCTGAGCCACGTACGAAGCCCTGCACGAAGACAGCAGCCTTGCGCGTAACCTCCTTGCCTGCGCTTCCCTCACGTTTCTCGAACCAGTAGCTAGCCCAGCCGTTCCATCCCATGGCCCAACCCCTGCCCATGACCCTAGGACCCTGATGAACCTACCAATGAGCCACCCAGTCCCAGCAGCAAGCCCCCTTGGCTGTTGTCACTTCCACCAGGCCATGCGAGGAGTCCCTGCTCCATGGGACTCCTCCAAAGCTGCGCGCGAGGGTTCCTAGCCATGCTAGGACCCTTCCTAACCCTGACCCACGTCCAGAACGAGCCCTCCTAGAGACCTGGTGGAACCCCTAAACCCCATGCATAGTGATCGAGCCACTTGAACCACAACAAGAATACAACCTCAAAAAAAATATCGGCCCTTTTTACTTATTTCTTCCCACGGTTCCAACTTTATTTCCTTTAATATTTATCATGTTTTGGTCAAGTTTTATTCATATTTTATCATGTATTGGCAATGTATCCGTTGGATTCAAAACGTTTTTCAAATAAATGTAAAATCGTCGCGTTTTTGAAACTATACGCTCTACCGTAAAAATAATCCAACCATCATATTTTTCATGCATAAACAATTAAATCAAGCATATTATGATTTGTATGATGTTTTAAAGTGTTTAGGAAACGTGCCTTTGCGTTTATAACGCTCGAATATACGATCTTCGGCGAGGGTGCGACGTTGGACGACCGGACGACGAAGAACACAAGCTTTTTCTTCCTCTTTTTTTAAAAAATATTGATGTGTGCTTGAGAGTGAATTCGGCTGATTGATGGTGTGATTTGTGTGGTTTAAAAGACCTAGGACACGTATTTATAATTTAATTAACAAGTTAAATGAGCTTTGGTTTTGGGCTTGCAAGCTTAAAGGTAATTGGGACCTTCTTTAAATTATTAAATTGGGCCCAATAATACTTATTTAATTAAAAATAAAAGTTCATAAAATTAGTTTCTATAAAATAATATTTTTTATCTTTTAAATCTCCTTGTTTGCCCAAAACCGGCTTCCCGGGAAAAATCAAGCTCAACTCGTAAAATAAGTCGAGCTTCAACATTTTTAGGAAAATTAAATCATATTAGGAAGCATTGCCATTAATTAAATAAAAATACATATTCTTGTCTTGTTCGTCCCCGATCTCATTTTCCCTGCCTATTATCAAATATTCTGGTAAATCCTTAATTTCATGTAATAATGTCATATTATCATTTAATTTTAATCATATAATAAATATCATGCAAGCATTTAAAAGAAATAAATAAAATAATTAAGCAATTAAAATAATTTGCATGCTTGCGGTTTACGTGGATAGATTTTTTGGACATTACAACTTCTGAGATGAATACAAGTTTACAGAAAAAGGACAAAGAGTGTTAGACTTAATATAATTGTGGTGATGATAGTCAAAACCAGTAGATCACGTTAGCAAACCAGAAGATAGTATAAAAGCAGAAGTTCTCGTATCGCCTTAACAAAGCAGTACTCTTCGAGTACTTATCAGCTTAGAAAAACAGAAGTAGAACTTGACTTCTACTGAATTAGAACCTAACGATCTTATATTAAATGTTACCGTTACTTTACCAAGTACAAAGTATTAAATGCATCATCAATGATGAACAAAGTCATTTAATACGTTTTACCAAATGTGGTATGAAACAAGACTGATTTTTCTGAAGCTTTTTGCAGGAACCTTTTTAGGTAATAAAGCTGATTTTATCAGAATTCAAAGAATCCGTTTTGTTTATAGACGTTGGATTCAAAGCTTCTATAAATATACAAGATCAACGACGTGTATAGGTTACCGATACCGAAACAACGTTTACATTCTTTCATATACGAATGTCGATTTGAGCACTCAGAACTACTTATTATCTTCAAACTCAATATAAAGAAAAGCACCACACGCTTCACTTTAATTATCTGATCTTTTGAGATCATATTGTGCTGACTGTTTCTTACTCTCTCAACAATCATATTCAAGTTACTATATCTTTGAGAAGAGTTTGTAATCTGAAAAAGAGTCTTTTCCAGAACTTTGCTGTATTCGTATTATCGTGGATAAGTCCTGCTGAAGTGGGTGTGTACAAGTGTTGTACTGTAAAAACCAAAGTCTTTTAGTGATACCTTCTGGAAACAGAAGAAGGGGAGACGTAGAAGATTTATCTTCGAACTTCCATAAACAACCATTGTCTACTGCCTACTATTTTATTTTGTTTCACCGTACTCCATTGGATCGTTTTCGCACTATTTATTGTGATCTACTGGATTTACTCTCAAACAAGAATAGATATAATCTCTAACAGGATTCTACCACCCTTTGCAAAAACGACTGTCAAAGGAAAGAGTTTATTCACCCCCCCTCTAAACTCTATTTCGATCCCCAACAAGTGGTATCAGAGCAAATTTTTCTTGTTCTATATTTACAACAGATATGGCACATTTCAGCAAGGTTCCTATGTTCTCAAAAGAATACTTTGATGACTGGAAGATCCGGATGCCAGCTCATCTTGCAGCTCAAGACGATGACATGTGGTTTGTCATCACAGATGGTCCTTTGAAGGTCTTAAAATCGAACACTGCTGTTGCTGTTACTGAGGGAGCATCTCAAATTGTGGAAAAACACAGAAGTGAATGGACTTGCGAAGATAAAAAAAAGCCAATCTTGATAATGTTGCGAAGGATAATCTTTACAAAACCTTCGACAAAAATACCTTCAGCAAAATCAAAATGTGTTCTACTGCTAAAGAGATTTGGGAAAAACTCATCCAAATCTGTGAAGGAAATGAGAAAAAGAAGGATAATAAATTGTCTGTAGCAATGCAGAAATTTGTGAATCTTAAGATGAAAGCTGGAGAAACTCTGAATGAGTTTGTTGAACGGTTCAGCAGCCTGATTAATGAACTAGCAGCTCTTGGGAAAGAGTATGGCAACAGAGAAATAGCACTCAAGGTGATGAGAGCTTTACCCAGGGAATGAGACGTTAAAACAATGGCTATGAGAGTCTCTAAAGATCTAAACAAGTTGGAGCTACATGACTTGTTCGCTGACTTAAAAGCCTATGAGTTCGAACTGGAAGTGAGAAGCGGAGAAGAGCCCTCAACAAATCTACCTACAAAGGCTCTTGCTGCTACTACTACTACTGTTGCTGCTGCAGCTGTTCCGCAAGCATTACCGGTTACCATCATTGAGAGCACTTCTGAAAAGATTGCTGAAAAGATCAGCAATGATGCTATGTCTCTCTTTGTGAAGAAATTATCCAGATTCATGAAGAAGAATCACCGAGCCTACCAAAGCCCTAACCGAAACTTCAAGAAGGATTCACCACCTGGTGACATGGCGTGCTTTAACCGTGGAAAGATCGGTCGTTTTATTGCTGATTGTCCAAATCCCAAGAAGGATGACCAGAAGAAAAAAGAATACAAGAGGAATGACAAGAAATTCAGAAGAGACCACAAAGCAATGATTGCTGAGGAAAGCAAATCTAAATGGGCGGACTCTAGCTCTGAGTCTTCTGACTCAGAAAGTCATTCCAGCGAAAGTGATGCAGAAGAGATCAAATGTCTCATGACAGATATTGAACCAACCTCGACATCTGGAGAGGTACTTGACTTTGACTCTGACGAATTTACACGAACTGATTTAATTAAAGCACTGCATGACATGGTGGAAGAGTACTCAAGACTTTCTCAATCTTTCGAGGAAGTTAAGATTGAAAATCAAGACTTAAAAGATCAAGTCAGTAAGTTCACTTGCTTGCAAGAGAACAGCTGCAATGATTTCAAAGTTGGAGATGAGTAAGTTAAGAACTGAGGATGAAAGAGTGAATGCAGATTACCAAACAATGAGGTCTGAAAATTAGAAGCTATCTGTTTTGGTAAATGCATGGAGCAAGTCTTCTATTTCCTTAGAGAAGATGTAAGAATTGCAGAAGCAATCCGGTGACAGGAGTGGTCTCGGATTCAGCAATAATGAAAGCACTTCTGAAACAAGTATTAAGCAAGAGCTGGATAAAGGCAAAGGGAAATTCATTCACTTTGTCAAATCCAGTGTGGTATATGAACCTGAAGTACCAAATGTTCGAGTTGAAAGGACTGTAGATCAGACAAACAGAAGGAAGCATTACAGTCTGGGTTATGTTGAACCTAAGGGAAGAGTTCATTAGAGTTCTGGATCCAGCAGGGGATTCAACTCAGGAGGACAACCCCCTCTGAAGGTTAAAAACTACCAGCATTAAAATCCTAGACCTGTTAAGAAGAGATACAGACTAGACAACAAAAACAGAAGGGAAGAACAACATTCTAAGATGCATTCTGTTAGAAATAGCAGACCCTCTGTTGCACACACCGCTTTGGATACCCGAAGTACAAGGTCACCTAGAATTGTACAAATGTGGGTTCCTAAAGGACTGATAAGGATTGGACCCAAATAGATTGGGTACCAGATACTAAATTTGTGTTTGCAGGAATCACGAGAGGAAAGCCAAAATCAGCAGCTCCACATGGTATCTGGACAGTGGATGTTCCAGACACATGACTGGACAGGAAAAATCTACTATA
The DNA here is from genome assembly GCF_025594145.1 of Primulina tabacum. Taxonomy (NCBI): domain Eukaryota; kingdom Viridiplantae; phylum Streptophyta; class Magnoliopsida; order Lamiales; family Gesneriaceae; genus Primulina; species Primulina tabacum. The sequence continues at coordinate 11,933,484 of NC_134559.1, forward strand.
AGAAGTAATGAGTTGTACTGGACCAATGGGGATAAGGGTAAGATTATCCATGGTAACATTACTATCAATGATGTACTATTAGTTGAAAATCTTTGTTACAATTTAATTATCATCAGTCAACTGTGTGATAATGGTTATTCTGTGGCTTTTCAGAAGCACACATGCACAGTTAAAATGCTGATGAGTCTACTATATTAACTGGAAAAAGAGAAGGCAACACATACAAAGTTTAATGGAATATAGATCATATTAATGTTCCTACGTGTTTAGTTGCCTCTCTTAGTGAAAAACATTGGCTATGGCATAAGAGATTGAATCATCTGAATTTCAAGCCAATCAATAATCTCAAGAAGCAGAACATAGTTGATGGTTTTCCTGATATAAACTTTGTTAAGAATCATGTCTGTTCTGCATGTCAACTTAGGAAGCAAGTCAGATCTAGCTTCAAGAATAAAGGTAGTAATTCAACTTCAAGGTGTTTGAATTATTGCATATGGACTTATTTGGTCCAATTCATATCATGAGCTTAGGGGGAATGAAATACACACTTGTTGTTGTTGATGACTTTTCTTGATTTACTTGGGTAATATTTCTTGCTGAAAAAGATGAAACAAGTAGTCTACTGATCAAGCTTCTGAAAAGAATTCAAAATGAAAAATCTATTTCTGTCATTAAAATCAGAAGTGATCGGGGAACTGAATTTACTAACAAGATTCTTGAGTTATACTTGGATGAACATGGCATTCATCATGAATATTCAACTGTTAGAACGCTTCAACAGATGGAGTAGCTGAGAGGACAAACTAGAACTCTTAAAGAAGCTACTAGAACAATGCTAGCAGATGCAAACATCTCTCAGCGCTTCTGGGCAGAAGCAATCAACACAACATGCTACACACAGAACAGAACAATGATCAACAAAAGACTCAATAAGACTCCGTATGAGATATGGAAAGGGAGTAAGCCTAATGTATCTTATTTTCATGTATTTGGTTGCAGATGCTTTGTTCACAATAACGGTAAAAATTATTTGTCTGCATTTGATTCAAAATCTGTAATGCCCGAGATTTTGTTATTGTAATCTGAAATAATTTGTTGATAATTGATGTGATTATAGACGGAACGGATCAGACCGGGAAAGACGAAAGAAGACTGGAATTATGTGCGAGGATTGAGCCCTCGCGCATATGCGCGACCGAGCCGGGCGCATATGCACGAGGTAGGCAGAGAACCTTACGCATATGCGCGACAGGACCCGCGCATATGCGCGAGTATGGCAGAGAACCTCGCGCATATGCGCCGGAAGGGGACGCGCATATGCGCGAGCTGAAGAATTCAAAATATGCCGAGACAGAGTGTCTCGCGCATATGCACCGGAATAATCGCGCATATGCACGAGACGTGCAGCACCAAGGATGAGCCACTTGGTCTTGCCATGCAATATATACATAAATTACCTTCATTTCCTTCAAATGTTTAGCAAGGAAACGAAAGAATTTCAGGGAAAGCTCCAAGTTCCTTACGTACTAGAATTTGAAGGTTACGCAAAATCTATACGTCCGATTTTTAATCCGACTTCAGTACCGTGCTCCTTTCGTACAAGGAACTTCAACTGGACGTAAGTTTTATTATGTTTTGATATGATTTGAAAATCTGGTATGAGAGGAATCATGATATGATTATTGTGATGTGTTTCTGAGATTGTTGTCGTTCTATAATTGAAATCAGATTGAAGAACGGATACCTGTATGAATTTGTTATCATTTTCATAATTGATTTGATTGAGATTATACAGATTTGATAACAGATTGAGTTTGTTATCGATTATGAGTTGAGATTGATATTTGATGATATCTGTATTGCTGGGTATATTGAGATTGTGCGGTTATGCCGTTGAAACAGAATTTGACTGAGTTCTGATTATATCCAGTATTGATTTGAGTGGTATATTGATATTGTACTCCTCGATATTGTCATTGCCAGATTGAGTATTGACAGATTCGGATTTGAGACTTCGACTTCGTCAGATCGACAAGAGAAAGGTATAATTCAATGTTGAACCGGGATGATACAACTCGAGTTAGATTGGACTTGAGTTTCCCAAAAACCACATACTTTTCTTTATTGCATTGATATTTGCAATTCATGAGATTGATATGCTTAGTCTATTGATTTATAACAAAGCATGTGTTGAGTCATGGGCGGATGTGCCTAGTCATTGGCGGAGTGCCAAGTCTTTGGCGGTAGGAGCAGATCGGCTTCTATTGCTGAGATTCGGTATATTGTGCCAATGTCCAGGAACCGGGATCCCTAGATTAGAAATGAGTCGAGTCTGAGATGATGAGTCAGAGTTTGATTTACAGTTTTATATCGATTCATGTCTTTCAGATTTGATACATGTTATTGATATCTGTTTCATGCTTTTATACCTGTTTATATGATTTCATGTGTACATTGTTTATACTGGGATGTATTTCTCACCGGAGTTATCCAGCTGTTGTTGTGTTTGTATGTGTGCATGACAACTGGTGGGACAGGATCAGGGTCACGAAGAGGATGAGAGATTCAAGATTAGCGTGGAGATCCGGACTTAGAGTAGATGGGTTTTCAGTACTTGATGTAGTGACTGAACATTAGTTTGAAATAAATGTACTTTGTACAGGACTTGTACTTTACTGTTGACATTTTTATCAGACTGATTTCGTTATGTTCCGCACTTATGTATTTTTTTTAAAAAATTTAGACCCAAATTAATTAAATGATCTAATAATGATTAAGAAGACGAATTAGGTTTGGGTCCCCACAGCAGGTGGTATCAGAGCAGTAGGTTCCTTAGACTTAGATAGAAGGAATGAGGGGGGTAGATTGAGTTTTCTTTCCTACTTTTGCTATGCTTGCATATTTTACTGCTTTGAAATGCATGTTTACCTGAATATTTAATTTGATTGGAAACATGGGTTGTTGAGAATGAATCAGAATCGATTCTTGATTAGCAGTAAGATGATCAGAGGAGGACTGAAACAGATGTGTTGTATTTGGTTACTAACCCTTTTGATAATCAGATATGCCTCCTCGAAGAGTCCCAAGCACAGGGTAGTACCTCGACTAATCCGATGGATGTCACAGCAACTCCTATGGCAAACACTGCTGAAGAGATTTCAGTCGTTTATACCGCCGACTTTGAAGGGCACAGAGAATTCTGTTGAGTGTGAGAATTGGCTAGATGATATAGAGATGTTGTTTGATTCACTGGATTACACAGATGAGCGCCGAGTTAGACTGATTGGGTACCAGTTGCATGATGTTGCGAAGAATTGGTAGCTCACGACGAAGAGGGCTTTGTAGCATCGAGGTACAGTTATTACTTGGAAAATCTTTGAGACTGAATTCTATCAAAGATTTTTCCCAGTATCGTACAGGAAAAACAAAGGGGCAGAGTTTGCTAATTTGAGACAGGGTCAGTTGAACATAGAAGAATATGTGGCCAAGTTCTCTACATTGCTACGATTTGCTCCGCATGTTGCTGAGAACGATGAAGCTGTTGCTGATCAGTTTATCAATGGGTTGAATCCTGAGATTTTTATATTGGTAAACACTGGGAGACCGAATAACTTTACTGATGCCCTGAACAGAGCAAAAGGAGCTGAAGCTGGCCTGATTAGGCAGAAAGGAGCTTCGTATGTTCCTCCAGTACCGAGACAGCAACAAACTTCGACTCCATCCCAAAAACTTCCTCCCAGATTTGAGAGTGGCAGTAGCAGTGGTGGGAAGAAAGATTTCTTGAAAGCAAAAGGAAAATAGTTCAAGAGGCCTGGGAGCAGTTCATCTAGCTCCAGTGGTTCCCGACAGAGCCAGAGTAGTATAGGAGTCTATTGCAGAACTTGCGGAGGGAAACATCCCACAGAGCAATGCCAAGGAGTATTTGGTAGTTGCCACATCTGCAGACAGCAGGGACATTTTTCTAGAGTATGTCTACAGAGAAGTTCTCAAAGATCCCACGGAGCAGAATCATCTGGATCAGTGGCTCAGACAGATAGACGATCATCAGCTGTTCACTCTTTCCAGCCACCACCGACTACTACTCAGTCACAGTAGAGGCCAGGAGGAAGCCAGAAAGTTAGCCAGCCTCCTAGACAGCAGGCCAGAGTATTTGCTTTGACTGAAGAACAGGCTCAGAAAGCACCAGATAATGTTGTTGCAGGTAACTGTTCTTTATGTGGTTATCCTGCTTACGTATTGATTGATACGGGTGCGTCCCATATATTTATTTCTGAACGATTTACATTGATTCATGCATTGCCTGTTGAGTCATTATCTGCTGTAGTATCTGTCTCTTCACCTTTGGGGAAAGGTCTTGTATCAGTGACGTCTGTTAGACATTGTATGCTACAGTATGACGGGCATGAGATTGAGTTAGACTGTATTGTACTTGGGTTGTCTGATTTTGACTGCATTATTGGTATTGATATGCTGACCAAGTACAGAGCTACCGTAGATTGTTTCCAGAAGATTGTGAGATTCAGACCTGAGATGGCTTATGAATGAAAATTTTACGGTAAGGGTCCTAGAGCTAGAATTCTTTTGATATCTGTGTTATCTATGACTCGATTATTACAGAAAGGAGCAGAGGTTTTCCTTGTGTATTTAGTTGACGTACTGAAATCGAGCCCATCATTGGCTGATTTACCAGTGGTATGTGAGTTTGCTGATGTCTTCCCAGATGAGATTCCGGGTTTGCCTCCGATTCGAGAGATAGACTTCAGCATTGAATTGGTACCTTGGTACAGTTCCGATTTCTAGAGCTCCGTACAGAATGACACCGATTGAACTGAAAGAATTGAAAGATCAGTTAGAAGATTTACTGGCCAAAGGTTACATCGGATCGAGTGTTTCTCCTTGGGGTGCTCCAGTATTGTTTGTGAGAAAGAAGGACGGTTCTATGAGACTTTGCATTGACTACCGGCAACTGAACAAGGCTACGGTAAAGAACAAATATCATTTGCCTCGTATTGATGATTTATTTGATCAGTTGCAGGGTTCTTCTGTCTATTTCAAGATCGATCTGAGATCTGGATATCATCAGTTGAGAGTCAGAGACTCTGATATTTCGAAGACAACTTTCCGAACCAGGTATGGCCATTATGAGTTTATTGTCATGCCGTTTGGTTTAACGAATGCTCCAGCTGTATTTATGGGATTGATGAACCGTGTGTTTCAGAGATATCTTGATGATTTCGTGATTATTTTCATTGATGATATTCTGATTTATTCCAAGAATATGATTGATCATGCTGAGCATTTTGAGAACTGTGTTGAGAATTCTGAGGACTGAGAAATTATAAGCAAAGCTGTCGAAATGTGAATTCTGGCTGAAGCAAGTTGTATTTCTGGGACATATTATATCTGGAAATGGTATTTCTGTTGATCCCAGCAAAGTTGAGGCCGTGATCAGTTGGCCTAGACCGACATCTGTGCCAGAGATAGGCAGTTTTATGGGTTTAGCAGGGTACTATCGTCGATTTATTAAAGATTTCTCCAGTATTGCTAAGCCGATTACGCAGTTGACGCAGAAGAATGCTCCGTTTGTATGGTCTCAAGAGTGTGAGTCCAGTTTTATCGAAATGAATAAGAGATTGACCAGTGCTCAGGTGTTGACTATCCCGTCAGGTACTGGTGATTTTGTTATTTATTGCGATGCTTCTCACAGAGGATTGAGTTGTGTTTTGATGCAGCGAAGACATGTTATTGCCTATGTCTCAAGACAACTGAAGCCACATGAGTCTCGCTATCCAATTCATGATCTTGAATTGGCAGCCATTGTATTTGCACTAAAGATATGTCGACACTATCTATACGGTGAGAAGTTTGAGATTTATTCTGATCAAAAGTGTGGGGCCCTTAACTCCTAATCGTTATTACAACACAATCTGATTAGGGTTAATTAATTACAGCGTAAAACGAGTTTAAATTTTCTTTACGATGAGCGCAAAACATCTCTTCTATAATTTGAATACTAAAAATATTATTTAATCTCACATCATAAAACACGCCTACACGTAATCAAGACCAACTACAACAAACAACTCATATCATCGGGACATGCCCTGATATATAGATACATATACATATATACTTGGAAACAAAGCATAAAACCTCAACTCAACAGTGACTCCCTCCAGAAGCACCCTCTCTGGTCTCCTGATATCCTGGAGTACCTGCCATTGTTCACACACAAAGACAATAACAGCCCCCCTTGGGGGTGAGCAAAGCTCCGTATGGAACAACCATCATATATGTAACAGATATCTACACGATGATAGATGATATGCAATGCATGTATGTCGTGGAAGGTATCAGGTCAAATGCCCATCCACTGAGCACATGTCAGAATCAAACGAATCGATATCAAATCAATGCTCGAGCTGGCACACCGGCCTCAATCAGGGATACTCGTATGATAGCGTCGACAAAGCGCCATCAAATCCCAAATCTCAATCAATCATCGGGGCCACAAATGACTATGCTTTAAGGGTCATATAATACCAAACATAACATTGTGTTCACAAACCCCAGAATCAAATCAAATCATATCAGGGTATCCAAGGATCATAGCTCAATGTGCATGTCGTGTATCGATGAATGCATCAAACGATGTGTATTAACAAAATATTTATTTTATACATCGATATTCCAATCACAATGTCATGTATGCCACATCAAGTCATCACATAAGGCATATAGACACATATTCTCAATCAAATCAATCAAACATATATCATATGATACAGATACCTGTCATATGTTTCCCGATCGCAACATACCTCAATTCTTCGTTCCAGTCGATGTAGCTTGAAGATATCGGTATAATAATTTATCTACATCAATAACATATTCATTTCAATCAATAACATCATTCAAAATCAACAATATAATTTTCAAATATCTTTTGAAACTTCAAAAATTCATATCAAATCGAAATCATAACATAATTCAATTTCGACTTCAAAACTTAGTTTCTTGTCGGTTATTCTACCACATATATGAATCTCGACTTCAAATACATGCTATTCTAGCACTTCAATAATTAAAGGTGTTGAAACTAGAAGAAACTTAGCCTCAAAAGGAAGCTCTCGACACGAGGATTCCGGATATATAATTTGTTTCAAATTTGGATAACATTTCGAGGTGATTTCATACGGTAGAAATCGATTTCCTCTCGTTTGCCTCTCGTTGGAATTGAAGGGAATGAAGATAAAATTCATTCTTATCAACTTAAATAATGTGCAACAGCAGTATCGGCACTGGGGCGGTCAAGTTTGGGCGCCCCAGCGCGCCCACTACTGCCGGAACACCATTTGGCTTGGTCTCGCGCTGGGGCGCGCAAACTGTTGCGCCCTAGCGCGACTTGTTCTATCCGAAACGCTATTTTAGGCTTCGAATTTGCAAAAGTAATCAACATGAGAGTTGTAGCTCTATGTCTTAGCTTTCATTTGCCACCAACCTCACTCAATTTGGATTTATGATGCGAGAGTTATGCTCATTTTCCCAAAATGTGTCAGTGCAGAAACTGCAACGCACACGATACACTTCGTGATGCTTTTTCTCCTATTTCCAAATGGATTTGAACAAAAATCAAAACATGAAAGTTTTAGTACAATGTATTAGCTTTCCAATGAAATTGGCCTCACTTCATTTGGACTAATACTCAGTTAATTATGCTAAAAACCGTAACATGTGTCACTTTTCTGTCCCGGTTCAGCACACGTTTCCAACGCAAATCAATTTCTAATATAATCTTTCATTATCACAACCTATTTTCTCACTTTAATTGTCAAGATATACATCATATACATAATCACATGACAATTTCATGAAGTATCGATAATCAACATAGGATTTACGATAATACGATACACGGTCCTTACATTTCTCCCCCAGTTAAAAGATTTCGTCCTCGAAATCTCAAGAGTCCATATATACATAACATTGGTAAACATATAGTTCGTTACCAGTTATAGTACATATCAAAACTAAAATAAGTAAATGGATCATTATACATTGAATACAATGGAACAGATGGAAGAGAATCAAACAAGTGTAGATATGATTCTCGCATCTTGCTCTCCAGTTCCCACGTTGATTCTTCCACACCATGTCGTGTCCATTGCACTCGAACTAGCGGAATCGATTTATTACGCAATATCTTCTCCTTTCGATCCATAATGCGAACAGGTTGTTCGACATAGGAAAGAGAAGGATCAAGTTCAACCTCATCAGGTTGAAGCACATGTGATGGATCTGGTTCATACTTTCTCAACATAGAAACATGAAACACATCGTGAATGACAGATAAAGCTGGTGGCAATGCCAACCGATAAGCTAGATCTCCAACTCGATTAAGGATCTCGTATGGACCAACATATCGAGGTGATAATTTACCTCGCATGCCGAATCGAACAGTCCCTCTAAAATGAGATATTTTCAAAAACACTTTATCACCTTTCTGGAATTCTAAGGGTCGTCTTCGTTTATTCGCATAACTCGTTTGACGATCCTATGCAGCTTTCATTCGCTGTCGAATCAACTGAACCTTATCATTCATTTCATGTATCATTTCAGGTCCTAGTCATCTGTCTCTCACCAATTTCATCCCAGAATAACGGTGATCTACATCGTCTCCCGTATAGGGCTTCAAACGGTGCCATACCAATACTCGTTTGAAAGCAATTATTGTAAGAAAATTCCACTAATGGTAAGGCATCTTGCCATCCCATTCTGAAATCCATCACGATCGCACATAATATATCCTCTAACATTTGAATTGTACGCTCAGTTTGGCCATCAGTTTGAGGATGATAAGCAGTACTCATAGCCAAACGCGTACCCATCGCTTCTTGAAAACTACCACAGAATTTAGAAGCAAATCTGGGATCACGATCAGATACAAATGAGACTGGCACACCGTGTAGTCTCACAATATTCTCAATGTATAAACGAGCCATTCTCTTATAAGGATAAGTCCGCTCATACGGAATAAAATGTGTAGATTTCGAAAGCCGATCAATAATAACCCAAATAGCATCACAGCCCTTGGGTGAACGAGGTAAATGACTCACAAAATCCATAGCAATATGTTCCCAATTCTATTTTGGGATTTCAGAGACTATGGAGTAATCCTCCAGGTTTCATTCTCTCGGCTTTCACTTGCTGGCAGACAAGACATTTCGAAATAAATTCAGCAATGTCCTTCTTCATACGTCTCCTACCAGAATTGAGGTCTCAATGTCAAATACATCTTTCGGCCTCCAGGGTGAATACTGTATTTACTACAATGTGCTTCACGAAGAATGGCAGATTTCAAATCAGAATCATCAGGAACTACCAGCCGACCATTAAGTCGTAAAGAACCATCAGAAGAAATCTGAAATCCAGACTGATGTCCTGTAGATACAAGTTCTTTCAACTTTCGGATCTGAGCATCGCTTCGTTGATTCTTTCGTATTTTAGATATCAAATTCGGCTCAATTTGCAATGCTGAGACAGTGAAAGAATTCCAATTCGAGTGAAAAGTCCAACCACAAGTACATATATCCTCGTGTACTTTGGCGACATTGACAGAAGCTAATATAGAATTCATGAACTTTCCGACTAAGGGCATCCGCAGTAACATTCACCGATCCAGGGTGATACTGAATCTCACAATCAAAATCCTTCAGGAGATCCATCCACCTGCGTTGCCTCATATTCAAATCAGATTGAGAAAAGAGATATTTCAGACTCTTATAGTCTGAATAAATAACAAATTTCTCTCCATACAAGTAATGACGCCAAATCTTCAGTGCAAACACAATGGCGGCCAATTCTAGATCATGAATAGGATAACGTGTTTCATGATATTTCAATTGACGAGACGCATAAGCAACCTCTTTGCCATGTTGCATCAGAACACAGCCCAAACCTTTACCAGACGCATCTGTACACACTACAAATCCTCCGGTACCTGAGGGAATAGTAAGCACAGGTGCTGTAGTCAATCTCGTCTTCAATTCAAGAAAACTAGCTTCATTGTCATCTAACCAAATGAATCGCTGATTCTTCTGTGTCACTTGAGTAATAGGTTTAACTATTTTCGAAAATCCTTCAATAAAACGACGATAATATCCAGCTAAACCCATGAAGCTACGGATCTCAGGAACATTCGTAGGTCTTGGCCAATTCAATACAGGTTTGACCTTAGCAGGATCAACAGATATGCCATGTCTCGAAATGACGTGGCCCAAAAATACAACTTTGTCCATCCAGAATTCACATTTGGACAATTTAGCATATAAATGACTAGTGCGAAGAGTTTGAATGAACCAGTCTCAAATGTTCAGCATGCTCCTTGTTCGATTTCGAATATACAAGAATATCATCAATAAAAACAATAACGAATCGGTCAAGATAATCTCGGAAGACACGATTCATTAGATCCATGAAAACAGCAGGAGCATTCGTGAGACCAAAAGGCATAACCAAGAACTCATAGTGGCCATACCTGGTACGGAAAGCAGTTTTAGGCACATCTTCATCTCGAACTCGTACTTGATGATAACCAGAACGAAGATCAATCTTAGAGTAAACAGAAGTACCCTGAAGCTGATCAAATAAATCATCAATACGAGGAAGTGGGTACTTATTTTTCACAGTAGCCCGATTCAATTGCCTATAATCGATACACATTCGCATAGTACCATCTTTCTTCCGAACAAATAAAACTGGAGCTCCCCAAGGTGATACACTCGGTTGAATATATCCCTTATCGAGAAGATCATGTAATTGTTCTTTCAATTCTTTCAATTCCAGAGGTGCCATGTGATAAGGAGCTTTAGAAATAGGCGCAGTCCCCGGCACAAGATCAATACTAAACTCAACTTCTCGATGAGGAAGAAAATCAGGAATCTCATCGGAAAATACATCTGGGAATTCTTTCACAACAAGAATCTCAGATAAAGAAGGCTCCTTCTTAGAGACATCAATAGCGTAGATAAGATAACCCTCATCCCCGCTAGTCAAAAGTCGAGACATTTCCAGAGAGGATACCAATGGAATTTTGGATTGGGAACCCTTGCCATAAAAATTCCACTTGGGTCCCTCAACAGATCGAAATCGAACCACTCCAGTGAAAACAATCGACAGTAGCTCGATTTGTTGTCAGGACATCCATGCCTACAATACAATCAAAGTCGAGCATTGGGAGGACAATCAAATTCAAGAATATCACATTATCCTCGTATATCAATGCACAATTATGCACAACTTTCTCAGACAGAATAATCTTCCCTACTGGCGTGGCTATCGACAATGTATCATACAACGGGGTACTCATAATGTCATGAGATGCAACAAATGCATGAGATATGAATGAGTGAGATGCTCCTGTATCAAATAAAACACGTGCAGGATAATCGCAAAGCATGCAAATACCTGCAATCACACCACCAGGAGCTTCTTTCGCCTGATCCTCGGTCATAGCATACACTCTAACTTGAGGAGGGACTTGAGCAGTCTGACCACTCGGTCCTCGATATCAGTGGAACATTCGACTGCTGAAAAGAGGGAACATGAACAGCAGGTCTCATCATACTGGGACCACCTCTAAATCCTAGCTGGGGTTGAGAAGAAGTCGTACCCCTGTTCGGACATACTCGAGAGAAATGGCCTTCCTGCCCGCAATGATATCAAGTGCCAAACATACCTCAACACTGCTTGATAGTATGTTTGCCCCCACAATGGCTACAGTAAGGATCAATCACACGACTCCCTCTCTGGGATCCACTAGAACTCGAAGAAGATGAAGAAACAGTGGAACCAGTCTTATTAAACTTCCTACTTCTCGGACGCAAGGTAAGCTGCTAAGCTGACACTGGGGGTGAAGGAGCGTACTGAGGACCTCCTCGCCTTAGTCCAGCTTCAGCGGCCTTGGCTCGTTCAACTGCCTCCGCGTAGCTGGTAGGCAAACCAGAAACAACAAAAGTATATATAGCAGGATGCAATCCATTCACAAACCTGTTATATTTCGCTTTTTCATTCGCAGCTACGTGAGGTGCATACTTCAACAAAGTCGAAAACTTCGAAGCATATTCTGCAACAGTCATCGTTCCCTGCTACAGACTATTAAATTCATTCTCTTGGGAAGTATAATAAGAAGGAGGGGAATACTGCTCCAAAAACTGGGCCTTGAATACATCCCATGTGACTTCAATCCCTGCCTCTTTCAATCCAATCTCAGCGGCTTCCCACCAAGATTTTGCTCGGTCTTTCAATTGATACAGAGCAAGCTTCATTCGCCGAGCCTTGGAATATTCAACGATATTAAACAAGTGCTCAATATCCTTCAACCAGGCCTCTGCTCTTTCAGCACTCTCAGTGCCAAAGAACTTCGGTGGTTTCAAATCCTGGAATCGAGCCATCACTAAATCCATGGACAATCCTTCAAATTGTCCAACTATCCTCTCAGTACTGCTACTCGCAGTTTCATTCGTGGGATCCATCTACAAATCAGAGGATGAATATCACAAATCAATATCAATTTCACATCATCATCATCTCATATCATCAATCTCATCAATAACTTACTCAAACTAAATCAAGTAGGAGCAAGTAATACAAATAAATCGAACACAGGCGCACAATTCATTTGTGCCTATTACGTGTACACAAGACTCAATCGAGCATTCCCAGCTATGCTCTTATACCATACAATGTGGGGCCCTTAACTCCTAATCGTTATTACAACACAATCTGATTAGGGTTAATTAATTACAGCGGAAAACGAGTTTAAATTTTCTTTACGATGAGCCCAAAACATCTCTTCTATAATTTGAATACTAAAAATAGTATTTCATCTCACATCATAAAACACGCCCACACGTAATCAAGACCAACTACAACAAACAACTCATATCCTCGGGACATGTCCCTGGTATATAGATACATATACATATATACTGGGAAACAAAGCATAAAACCTCAACTCAACAATGACTCCCTCCAGAAGCACCCTCTCTGGTCTCCTGATATCATGGAGTACCTGCCATTGTCCACACACAAAGACAATAACAGCCCCCCTTGGGGGTGAGCAAAGCTCCGTATGGAACAACCATCATATATGCAACAGATATCTACACGATGATATATGATATGCAATGCATGTATGTCGTGGAGGTATCAGGTCAAATGCCCATCAACTGAGCACATGTCAGAATCAAACGAATCGCTATCAAATCAATGCTCGAGCTGGCACACCGTCCTCAATCAGGGATACTCGTATGATAGCGTCGACAAAGCGGCATCAAATCCCAAATCTCAATCAATCATCGGGGCCACAAATGACTATTCTTTAAGGGTCATATAATACCAAACATAGCATTGTGTTCACAAACCCCAGAATCAAATCAAATCATATCAGGGTATCCAAGGATCATAGCTCAACGTGCATGTCATGTATCGATGTATGCATCAAACGATGTGTGTTAACAAAATATTTATTATATACATCGATATTCAATCACAATGTCATGTATGCCACATCAAGTCATCACATAAGGCATATAGACACATATTCTCAATCAAATCAATCAAACAAATATCATATGATACAGATACCTGTCGTATGTTAACCGGTCGCAACATACCTCAATTCTTCGTTCCAGTCGATGTAGCTTGAAGATATCGGTATAATAATTTATCTACATCAATAACATATTCATTTCAATCAATAACATCATTCAAAATCAACAATATAAGTTTCAAATATCTTTTGAAACTTCAAAAATTCATATCAAATCGAAATCATAACATAATTCAATTCCGACTTCAAAACTTAGTTTCTTGTTGGTTATTCTACCACATATATGAATCTCGACTTCAAATACATGCTATTCCAGCAGTTAAATAATTAAAGGTGCTGAAACTAGAAGAAACTTACCTCAAAAATAAGCTCTCGACACGAGGATTCCGGATATATAATTTGTTTCAAGTTTGGACAACGTTTCGAGGTGATTTCATACGGTAGAAATCTATTTCCTTTCGTTTGCCTCTCGTTGGAATTGAAGGGAATGAAGATAACATTCATTCTTATCAACTTAAATAATGTGCAACAGCAGTATCGGCGCTAAGGCAGTCAAGTTTGGGCGCCCCAGCGCGCCCACTACTGCCGGAACACTATTTGGACTTGGTCTCGCGCTGGGGCGCGTAAACTGTTGCGCCCTAGCGCGAATTGTTCTGTCTGAAACGCTATTGTAGGCTTCGAATTTGCAAAAGTGGTCAACATGAAAGTTGTAGCTCTATGTCTTAGCTTTCATTTGCCACCAACCTCACTCCATTTGGATTTATGATGCTGAGAGTTATGCTCATTTTCCCAAAATGTGTCAGTGCAGAAACTGCAACGCACACGATACATGATACACTTCGGGATGCTTTTTCTCCTATTTCCAAATGGATTTAACAAACCTCAAAACATGAAACTTTTAGTACAATGTATTAGCTTTCCAATGAAATTGGCCACACTTCATTTGGACTAATACTCAGTTAATTATGCTAAAAACCATAACATGTGTCACTTTTCTGTCGCGGTTCAGCACACGTTTCCAACGTAAATCAATTTTTAATATAATCTTTCATTATCACAACCTATTTTCTCACTTTCATTGTCATGATATACATCATATACATAATCACATGACAATTTCATGTAGTATCGATAATCAACATAGGATTTACGATAATACGATACACAGTTCTTACAACAAGAGTCTGAAATATCTGTTTTCACACTCTGAATTGAATATGAGATAACGAAGATGGCTTGATTTGCTTAAAGATTTTGATTGTGAGATCAAGTACTATCCGGGAAAATCCAATGCAGCAGCTGATGCACTGAGTCGTAAGGTATGTTCTTTATCCTTATCGACGATTGGTGTTTCGAATTTGATTAAAGATTGTTGTTTGTCTGGATTAGCATTTGAAACAGATTGTAAACCATTGAGATTATATGATGTTCAAGTCGAACTAGAGCTGATTTTGAGAATTAAAGCGGCTCAGAAAGTTGATCAAAATGTTCAAAACTCGATAGCGATGATCAGAGCAGGGCATCGATCCGAATATCAGGATTCTGACAGTGTGTTATATGTGAATAATCGTCTTGTTGTACCAGATGTTTCAGATTTGAAACGACATATATTGTCAGAAGCGCATAGCAGTCGATTCAGTATTCATCCTGGTGGCCGAAAGATGTACAATGATTTGAAAAGACAATTTTGGTGGAAACAAATGAAAGCTGATATTGCTGAATTTTTATCCAAGTTTCTGAATTGGCAACAGGTAAAAGCTAAAAGAAAAAAACCAGGAGGTCTATTACAGAGGTTGTCCATTCCTGAATGGAAATAGGATCACATTTCTATGGACTTCGTGACGAAGTTACCGCGTTCCTCCCGAGGTTGTGATGCGATTTGGGTCGTGATTGACAGATTGATCAAATGAGCATGTTTTATTCCGTACAATATGACGTACAGACATGACCAGATGGCAGAGATTTATGTCAGAGAAGTGGTCAGATTACATGGAGTGCCGAAGTCGATTGTATCAGACCGTGATCCTCGGTTTACTTCGCACTTTTGGCACAGTTTACAGCAAGCTCTAGGACCAAGTTGCACTTGAGTACCGCATATCATCCACAGACTGACGGACAGTCAGAGCGGACTATCCAGACATTGGAGGATATGCTTAGAGCTGTAGTGCTAGATTTTGGCACTAGTTGGCAAGAATCTTTGCCACTTTGTGAATTTTCGTACAACAACAACTATCAGACGAGTATAGAGATGGCTCCATTTGAAGCGTTGTACCGCAAAAAAGTACAGATCCCCTCTTTATTGGGATGATATCTCCGAGGTACCTGAGATTGGACCTGATACGATCCGAGTTATGACCAAGAAAGTGAAGCTGATTCAGAAGAGAATGAGAACAGCTCAAGACAGACAGGCCAAATATGCCAATGTTCGTCGTTGACCGTTGGTATTTGAGGCAAGAGACCGAGTATTTCTGAAGATTTCTCCTTTCAGAGGTATTGTCAGATTTGGAAAGAAAGGGAAGTTGTCTCCACGATATATTGGGCCGTATGAGATTCTCGAGAAGATAGGAGATCGTGCCTATCGACTCGCCCTACCGCCTTCTCTATCTGGAATACATGATGTCTTTCATGTATCTTTATTGCGGAAATATCTTCCTGATACATCTCATATTATTCAGCCAGACGAGGCAGAACTTTATGAGACACTGAGTTATTTTGAAAAGCCGATCCAGATTCTCGATCGTAAAGAAAAGCAACTCAGAACGAAGACTATTCCGCTTGTGAAAATTTAGTGGATTCATCATGGCATTGAAGAAGCTACCTGGGAGACTGAATCAGATGTGAGACAGAAATTCCCAGAGTTATTTCATTGATGTGAGTTTTATTCAGCTTCTGTTATACATTTCTTATTTGATATGATTTAACTGCCTGTGATTTCGGGGACGAGATCGTATCTTAGAGGGAGAGAAATGTAATGCCCGAGATTTTGTTATTGTAATCTGAAATAATTTGTTGATAATTGATGTGATTATAGACGGAACGGATCAGACCGGGAAAAACGAAAGAAGACTGGAATTATGTGCGAGGATTGAGCCCTCGCGCATATGCGCGACCGAGCCGGGCGCATATGCACGAGGTAGGCAGAGAACCTTACGCATATGCGCGACAGGACCCGCGCATATGCGCGAGTATGGCAGAGAACCTCGCGCATATGCGCCGGAAGGGGACGCGCATATGCGCGAGCTGAGGAATTCAAAATATGCCGAGACAGAGTGTCTCGCGCATATGCACCGGAATAAGTCGCGCATATGCACGAGACGTGCAGCACCAAGGATGAGCCACTTGGTCTTGCCATGCAATATATACATAAATTACCTTCATTTCATTCAAATGTTCAGCAAGGAAACGAAGGAATTTCAGGGAAAGCTCCAAGTTCCTTACGTACTAGAATTTGAAGGTTACGTAAAATCTGTCCGTCCGATTTTTAATCCGACTTCAGTACCATGCTCCTTTCGACAGGGACTTCAACTGGACTTGAGTTTTATTATGTTTTGATATGATTTGAAAATCTGATATGAGAGGAATCATGATATGATTATTATTATGTGTTCCTGAGATTGTTGTCGTTGTATAATTGAAATCAGATTGAAGAACGGATACCGTATGAATTTGTTATCATTTTCAGAATTGATTTGATTGAGATTATACAGATTTGATATCAGATTGATTTTGTTATCGATTATGAGTTGAGATTGGTATTTGTTGATATCTGTATTGCTGGGTATATTGTGATTGTGCGGTTATGCCATTGAAACAGAATTTGATTGAGTTCTGATTATATTCAGCATTGATTTGAGTGGTATATTGATATTGTACTCCTCGATATTGTCATTGCCAGATTGAGTATTGACAGATTCGAATTCGAGACTTCGACTTCGTCAGATCGACAAGAGAAAGGTATAAATCAATGTTGAACCGGGATGATACGACTCGAGTTAGATTGGACTTGAGTTTTCCAAAAACCACATACTTTTCTTTATTGCATTGATATTTGCAATTCATGAGATTGATATGCTTAGTCTATTGATTTATAACAGAGCATGTATTGAGTCATGGGCGGATGTGCCTAGTCATTGGCGGAGGTGCCAAGTCTTTGGCAGATGTGCCAAGACACTGGATGTTTTGTTTATATCAATGTTTGCGTAGGAGCAGATCGGCTTCTATTGCTGAGATTCGATATATTGTGCCAATGTCCAGGAACTGGGATCCCTAGATTAGAGATGAATCGAGTCTGAGATGATGAGTCAGAGTTTGATTTACAGTTTTATATCGATTCATGTCTTTCAGATTTGATACATGTTATTGATATCTGTTTCATGCTTTTATACATGTTTATATGATTGCATGTATACATTGTTTATACTGGGATGTATTTATCACCTGAGTTATCCGGCAGTTATTTTGTTTGTATGTGTGCATGACAACATGTGGGATAGGATCATGGTCACGAAGAGGATGAGAGATTCAAGATTAGCGTGGAGATCCGGACTTAGAGTAGATGGGTTTTCAGTACTTGATGTAGTGACTGAACATTAGTTTGAAATAAATGTATTTTGTACAGGACTTGTTCTTTACTGTTGATATTTATATCAGACTAATTTCATTATGTTCCGCACTTATGTATTTAAAAAAAAAAATTTAGACCCAGATTAATTAAATGATCCTAATAATGATTAAAAGACGAATTAGGTTCGGGTCCCCATAAAATCATATGCTGGACTATTTCTTGGTTATTCAACAATAAGCAAAGCTTTTAGAATTTTCAACAATAGAACTCTTAATGTTGAATAATCTATTCATGTTGTCTTTGATGAAGATAGCAGCGCTCCTGAAATTTCTAACGTGTCAAATTTAAGTAACATGTTAGACATGATTCATCTAGAATTGAATAGTGAAGATGATTCAGAACCTAATGTTAAAAATGCTCAAAATCCAGAACCAGACATTCCTCTGATAGAACCAATTGCTCAGACACAGGATATACCAGAACCAGAAGTGAACATTCTAGAACCTGCTACTGCTTTAGCTGAGCTGATTCCAATCTATCAAACAAGGAAGAAATTTCTTTAAATCCTTTTGTCTGGAGGAAATCTGATTCTCCATCTTTGGTTATTGGTAATCCTGCAGCTCCATTAAGAACCAGAAGGCAAATGATTAATGAAAATATGCATGATGCCTTTATCTCTCAAGATGAACCAAAGAAAATTGAAAAAGCTTTTCTGGATCGAAGTTGGATCGAAGCTATGCAAGAAGAGCTGAATCAATTTAAAAGAAATGAAGTTTGGTTTCTTTTTCCCAGACCATCTCATCAAGCTATCATTGGAATACGATGGGTATTTAGAAACAAACTAAATGAAGAAGACATTGTGGTCAGAAATAAAGCTAGACTGGTAGCTCAAGGTTTCAGACAAGAAGAAGGAATAGACTATGATGAAACCTATGCACCAATAGCAAGACTTGAAGCAATCAAAATATTTTTAGCCTTTGCTGCTTTCAAAAATATCAAAGTTTATCAGATGGACGTGAAAAGCGCCTTCCTAAATGGTCTACTGCAAGAAGAGGTCTACGTTGAACAACCTCCAGGTTTTATCGATCATTTTTTACCAAATCATGTATTTAAATTACACAAAGCCCTGTATGGTTTAAAACAGGCGCCTCGAGCTTGGTATGACACACTTTCACAATTTCTTGTTAATTATGATTTTACTATCGGCACAGTAGATAAAACTTTGTTCACTTTAGTTAAGAATAAGCACATTCTGTTAGTACCGATTTATGTTGATGAGATTATTTTTGGGTCAACTAACCCCAAATTGTGTGAAAAGTTCTCCAAATTGATGCAGGAACAATTTGAAATGAGCATGATTGGAGAATTAACATTCTTCCTAGGACTACAGATCAAGCAACTTGATATTGGAATCTTCTTAAATCAAGCTAAGCATACTAAGGAACTACTGAAAAAGTTTGGCATGGAAACATGCTCTGCTGCTTCTACTCCTACGAGCTCATCTACTAAACTTGATGATCGAGCAAAACTTGCACTGTGAAATTCTTAATAAAAATATGGTTTTATATGCTCAAAATTAATCGCAAGTGCACGATGTTAAGTAATAGTATAATGTACGTGAGTACGAGTATCGTTCCACTGAAGACTGTGTTTGACAATTATTCTTTTCAGTTATTAAATCTTTAGAAACGAAAATTGGTTTATTGATTATTACTACTATACTCAAATAAATATGCAAATAAAATGATTCAAGAATTGATTAATGGAATATAATATCTAAAATGGTTGATTAAAATTCAATGAGAAATGAATTTGTTAGGAATGTCGGTTCACCTACCCCTCGTTAATTAATTAATTCGTTCGATAATGATTATATGCTTCCGACAGGATTTCCAATTCAATTGAACACACTCTCTCGAGCTATGCCAAACTAATTCTACTCAATGAAGTAATTAAATGTCTTTAATTATTTATCAAGAGGGAATTGCATGTCGATCTATGAAATCCCCTAGTTTTCGACCCTTGGGACTATAACTATCGGCGCGTATCCAATTTCATATATCTATGTAAATTGTAGATCCACGGATTATACTACTCGTTCCTATCACAAGTTATTGTCTCGAACTCACTCGCAATATAAAAAAGTTGTTAAAGTTAGCTACGCTCTAACAACACGATAAAACAATAGTATAATCAAGAATAAATCAGAAATCGATATGTGAATTAATTTAAATCAAAGTTCGGGGTAGGATCCCCTTAAATCCCAACAAATATGTGAAGTTAGCTACTAGAATTCATAATTAAAATAAACAAAACAATGTTTGAATGATAAAAACTAGATTAGAAATACTAGGCTCGATGAAAATGCAAGGAACGACGCCCGGAAATCTTCGATCCAAGCGCAAAACCCTCTTCAAGCTTGTGGCGGCTGCTCCAATATGTTTGAATGCCCTTAAAACGTCCAAAGATCCCCTCCATATCATCCACATCCTCAGAATAAGGTGAGGAATCGGCAAGGAACTTTTTCCAAAAATAGGTGGCGCTCGGGCGGTAGAAAATTACCGCTCGAGCGCCACATCTTCTGTAATCGTTCTTGAGGAATGCGGCATTCGCGCTCGGGCGGTAGAAAATTACCGCCCGAGCGTCGAGTCTTCTGTAATTTGGTTCTTCGGAAAATAAATCTCGCGCCCAGGCTGTAGAAAATTACCGCCCGAGCGCCATACTTTCTGGACATCATCTTAGCTATTCACCTCTCGCACCCGAGCGGTAATTTTCTACCGCTCGGGCGCCAGCCTTTCTGCCATTTTCTTCTTGGCTTGCGCACTTTGCTCCAGATTCGGTTTTCCCAGTCATTTTTCCTGCAAATTTGTCACACACAACTGAGACATGATCAAATGCAAATGTTTACTCTAAAATGAACAAAATGTAAATGAAATGTACGCATGAACAATGCAAACACACACAAACTAATGCAATAAACATGTAAAAACCACGCCTATCAACCCCCTCATACTAACCTTTTGCTTGCCCTCAAGCAAAGTAGGTTACAGACTACAACTAAAACATGAAACAAACAGAAAGTGAACGTATTATAATAACTAGATTGATGGCGAAGTAGCAAACTGACATCTCCTGCCTCAGCGGGTTTGTGAACCACATCCAATTAGTCAAAACACACATCCATTAATACCCCTTTTAAAATATCACAAAACATCGGTATTTTTCCACAAAGTATGGTCGTGTGTGCCGTAGATTTTTCTAGCTTGTGTTTCAGACAGTATTATTCGCAAATCATGTGGGTCGCCGAATCGACAAGTCAACGCAAGTTTCTCTCTCCTGAATTATGTTTCTATTCGGGACCAACCAGTAAACACATAAAGCGGTAGAGTTTCATAGTTGAACAACAAAATTTAGGGAGTCAATAGCCATAAGTGCTCAAGTGGTTTAGAAAGATTGGGAGTACGTAGATCATTTTCACTATGCACTTGTAAGAATTTTTTCTCTGACATTCCTCAACGCCTTACATCTCCATCTTTTTAGCCTTGGGATAGGATTTCATCCCTTTTTTGGCTCCCCCACACCTTACATTCCCCTTTTTCTTTATTTATTTATATTTTTTTTTGGTGCATAGTTTTCTCATGCGTACTCCCTAGGCTTGGGATATAGGGTATGTTCATTTATCTGACCTAGGGATGAATTTTTTAGGTCCTATGCACGATTGGGATGAAGGGTATTTGAGGTATACGTTTGATTTTCTACATGAGTTCATGCTACTGGTCAGTCACTTATTTCAACAGAAATTCATTCAAGTTCTACTCGCATCTTATGTTTCTCCAGTTCCCCTCACAGATTATTTTGAACTTAACTGACATCGACACTACTATCAAAATCCACTATGTGTGCATAAAAAGATTTCAATTCACATGGGGATTCATAACGAGTGATAAGACTAAGCAACATGCAGTTTATTTATCCCACAATCATCATTGGCTACCAATTTACTAGTTTCACCATCATCTGACACTCAAGCAAGACAACTACGAAAAACGACCCCCTCATACTAAAGATGTGCAATGTCCCCATTGCACAAAAAACCGAAACCCAAACATGCAAACACGAAAGGGGACACAAAAACAAATGCAAAAATAAAGCACGAATGCAGCAATAGTTAGAAAAAAAAATTAATGCAATAGACAATAAAAATGTAAAGAAGGGGAAACAGTGAACTCCCCTGATCAAGGCTCCTCCTCATCGTGCTCCGGTGGTGATGATGCCTAAAACTAACATTAAAATAAGAAAACTGACTAACTCTAAAAAAACGAAAATAATAAAATCGAATTAAATGCAAGATAAGTGAGAGAGGGGTAGTTCTCAATTTATAGTCGAGAGCTTGACTGTCAGTTCCTCTCAGCTCTGACTGTTTTGGAATCGAGTGACTCCAATTTGTGGCTCCACTGCACCACCCAAATAATGCTTCATTCGTTGAGCATGGACTGTGAACGGCTCATTTTTCCCATCTCATAAAGTTAATACTCCCAAGGGGAATACTTTGGTGATCTTGTAAGGGCCCGTCCATCTTGACTTGCGCTTGCCAGGAAATAAGCGCAACTTGGAGTTGTGCAGGAGCACCGCTTCGCCTTCTTTAAATTCTCTTGGTGTAATGCGCTTGTCGGGTGCTAGATTTTTACGCTCTACGTACACATACTTCAGGTGTGGAGGCAGTGGTGTGAACTCAAATGTCGGCGGTTCCTCAACGCTTGACTTCTGAGTGGTCAAATATCTTCTATCCCCCATGTCCTCCAATTTCATCCTTTCTGGCTTCTTCCATTGATGGTTGGCATTACAGTACACCACTCTTGCAGATTTTTCTTCATCAAGTTCATCCCCCTTCAATTCAGTGGTGAGCGTGGCTTCCAATGGGTCCTTCATAGCATCCTGCACAAATTGACACACAAGTGAATCCGATGAATCAACTATAAAACAATCATTAGTGTGCAGTGTGTGCTTAAGAGCATTAAAAACATTAAAAGTGATTTCTTCCTTCCCCACTCTCAATCTCAACTTCCCTTCTTGCACTTCAATCACGGCCTTTTCCGGTTGCAAGGAACGGTCTCCCTAAAATCAAAGGCATCTCCCTATCCTCTTCCATGTCAAGCACCACAAAATCTGTAGGAAATGTAAACTTTCCCATTTTCACCAATACATCTTCTTTGACTCCTTGTGGATGTTTGACGGATGCGTCAGCTAGTTACAAGGACATCTATGTCGGTTTAGGCTCGCCCAATCCAAGTTTCCTAAATACAGCTAAAGGCATAAGATTAATGCTCGCACCAAGATCACATAAAGCTTTAGGAAAAACAACATCACCAATCATGCAAGGGATAGAAAAACTCCCTGGATCCTTTAGCTTTCGTGGGATCTGGTTTTGTACCAATGCAGAGCAATTCTCAGTCAATTTTATCGTCATGTGATCTTCCAACTTCCTCTTATTAGCTAAGATGTCTTTCAGAAATTTAGCATAACTCAGCATTTGCATCAAGGCATCAGCAAAAAGAATATTGATGTGCAATTTTTAAATACCTCAAGAAACTTACCGAATTGCGCATCAAGTTTTGCTTTTTTCAATGCTGCAGGAAAAGGAGGAGGTATAACAATTTTGGATTGTGCAGTGGGTGTTGGTGTAGAGTTTGAGAACTTACCTGTGTGCGTACCAACCGCTTCTTTTCCTTGATCCTCTTTTTCTTTTTCCTCTTGTTCAAGCACTTTTCCACTCCTCAATGCTATGGCTTTCACTTGCTCTTTCGGGTTAGTCTCAGACTCTCAGTGTTGCTTGGCAAGGTGCCTGGCTCTGTACTTGCTATCATCTTCGCTAACTACCCAATCTGATTCTCTAGCCCCTTTATCGATGCATCTTGATTCTGTAGTCTAGTCTCGGTGGCTGAAATGAACTTGGACATCATCTGCTCCAAATTGGACTTTTCTTCTCGAGGGTCATGTCGATACATCGGTTGCTTACTGTAACGCCCCTAGATTCGACGACTGTCCTCACTGTATGAAGACGAGTCTTTCCAGCGTGCTTATGTCCTCACTCACACGCACCCTAGGAACAGGGGGTCACCCATCCCAAAATTGCCCGAAGTCAAGCACGCTTAACTTTGGAGTTCTTATGTGATGAGCTATCGAAAAGAAGATGCACCTTCATGATATGAGTAGTACAAATCAAATCTTTTTTAAGCCCTCTTCAACTATACAGTCCTTTACATTGAACAGTCTCGGAATTCCTCTCATTCCCGTGTGGGTCGGTTCATTCATGTTCCCTCCACCTAGAAGCCTGCCAGGAGCCGCTCATTGTCCGTGCAACTGATGGCACCGGCGATCACCCCCCGCCCTCTTCGGCCCCGGGCCTCACATGCCCACCAGCTTTCGCTTGGTTCGTCCCCGAACCACACCGTACTAAGAGAGGTCGGCTCTGATACCACTTGTAACGCCCTTAGATTTGACGACTGTCCTCACTATATCAAGATGAGTCTTTCCAGCGTGCTTATGTCCTCACTCATACGCACCCTAGGAAACTTCCCAGGGGGTCACCCATCCCAAAATTGCCCCAAGTCAAGCACGCTTAACTTTGGAGTTCTTATGTGATGAGCTACCGAAAAGAAGATGCACCTTCGTGATATGAGTAGTACAAATCAAATCTTTTTAAGCCCTCTTCAACTGTACAGTCCTTTACATTGAACAGTCTCGGAATCCCTCTCATTCCCGTGTGGGTCGGTTCATTCATGTTCCCTCCACCTAGAAGCCTGCCAGGAGCCGCTCATTGTCCATGCAACTGATGGCACCGGCGATCACCCCCCCGCCCTCTTCGGCCCCGGGCCTCACACTTACTGTACTGCTGTCCTCCTTGTGGTCGAGTCTGACTGCCTTGACCACCCCATGAGAATTTGGGGTGTTGTCTCCATCCAGGATTGTATGTACTTGAGTAAGGATCATTCCTCGGATGGTTTTGAACCCCCACTTGATTCACCGGTGCCTCCTCATTCACATAGAAAGGACCACTGTCTTGACAGTCCTTAACATAGTGTTCTCCTCCGCATTTTTCACAAAATATCTCTTGCAAGCACATCGCTGTCCCGTTTACGTTCATGCTGTCTATTTTCCTGTTAAGTGCTTCTAATTGTGCAGTGACAGCTGAAAAATCAGTTACCCGGTGTACTCCTGCATTCCTTCGCTGAGTGTTCCTCTCAGATTGAGGGTGATAGCTGCTAGCAGCCATCTCCTCCAGTAACTCTTATCCTTCCTCGGCCGTTTTCCTCAACAGATTTCCACAGGCCGCAACATCTATCATGGTACGGTGAGAGGAAATTAACCCATAATAAAAAGTTTGGACAACTAACCCAAGAAGTAACTCATGGTGTGGGCATCTTCGCAATAAATCTTTGTAGCGTTCCCACGCCTCATAGAGTGACTCCTGCTCAAATTGAGAGAAGGTGGTTATGTCCGCTCGCAGCTTCATGGTTTTCGATGGAGGAAAGTATTTCAAGAGGAATGCCTTAGCCATGTCTTCCCAAGTTGTGATTGACCCTACAGTCAAACAATTCAACCAAGATTTAGCTTTATCACGCAAAGAGAATGGAAATAAACGTAGTCTAACAGCATCATCTGAAACTCCATTAAATTTAAAAGTATCGCAAATGTCTAAGAAGTCGGCGATGTGAGTGTTCGGATCATCCAGCGCGTTCCCCCCGAATTGGACAGTGTTCTGGATCATTTGAATTATGGCTGGCTTGATCTCAAACTGATTTGCCTTGACAGTTGGTCGCACTATGCTTGGACGTGCTCCATCAAGTGACGGTTGCGCATACTCAAGCAAGAGTATGCGCCTTGGCTCTTCGACCCTTAGATCTTCGTGATGCTCCTCATCCACGTTCGTTCCTGTTCATTATGTCTTTAAGCCTCTGCTGTTGTCGTCTCCTGCGTAAGGTTCTTTCGATCTCGGGATCGAATATCTCTAGTTCAGATTCTAGAGAACTTGGCATGCACAAGAGAGATACCTGCGAAGAAATCGAAAGTGCCAAACAAAGTAAAATATAGAATGCTAAAGTAAATAATTGAAAATAAAATTGTAGATTAACAGTCCCCGGCAACGGCGCCAAAAACTTGATCGAACAAAACTTGCACTGTGAAATCCTTAATAAAAATATGGTTTTATATGCTCAAAATTAATCGCAAGTGCACGATGTCAAGTGATAGTATAATGTACGTTAGTACAAGTATCGTTCCACTGAAGACTGTGTTTGACAATTATTATTTTCAGTTATTAAATCTTTAGCAACGAAAATTGGTTGATTGATTATTACTACTATACTCAAATAAATACGCAAATAAAATGATTCAAGAATTGATTAATGGAATATAATATCTAAAATGGTTGATTAAAATTCAATGAGAAATGAATTTGTTGGGAATGTCGGTTCACTTAGCCCTCGTTAATTAATTAATTCATTCGATAATGATTATATGCTTCCGACAGGATTTCCAATTCAATTGAACACACTCTCTCGAGTTATGCCAAACTAATTCTACTCAATGAAGTAATTAAATGTCTTTAATTATTTATCAAGAGCGAATTGCATGTCAATCTATGAAATCCCCTAGTTTTCGACCCTTAGGACTATAACTATCGGCGCGTATCCAATTTCATATATCTATGTAAATTGTAGATCCACGGATTATATTACTCGTTCCTATCACAAGTTATTCTCTCGAACTCACTCGCAATATAAAAACGTTGTTAAAGTTAGCTACGCTCTAACAACAGGATAAAACAATAGTTTAATCAAGAATAAATCAGAAATCGATATGTGAATTATTTAAATCAAAGTTCGGGGTAGGATCCCCTTAAATCCCAACAAATATGTGAAGTTAGCTACTAGAATTCATAATTAAAATAAACAAAACAATGTTTGAATGATAAAAACTAGATTAGAAATACTAGGCTCGATGAAAATGCAAGGAACGACGCCCGGAAATCTTCGAATCTTCGATCCAAGCGCAAAAACCCTCTTCAAGCTTGTGGCGGCTGCTCCAATATGTTTGAATGCCCTCAAAACGTCCAAAGATCCCCTCCATATCATCCACATCCTCAGAATAAGGTGAGGAATCGGCAAGGAACTTTTTCCAAAAATAGGTGGCGCTCGGGCGGTAGAAAATTACCGCTCGAGCGCCACATCTTCTGTAATCTTTCTTGAGGAATGCGGCATTAGCGCTCGGGCGGTAGAAAATTACCGCCCGAGTGCCATACTTTCTGGACATCATCTTAGCTATTCACCTCTCACGCCCGGGCGGTAATTTTCTACCGCTCGGGCGCCAGCCTTTCTGCCATTTTCTTCTTGGCTTGCGCACTTTGCTCCAGATTCGGTTTTCCCAGTCATTTTTCCTGCAAATTTGTCACACACAACTGAGACATGATCAAATGCAAATGTTTACTCTAAAATGAACAAAATGTAAATGAAATGTACGCATGCACAATGCAAACACACACAAACTAATACAATAAAACATGTAAAAACCACGTCTATCACTTGACAAGGATGAAAGTGGAATTTCTATAGATGTAACTCAGTATCGTGGTCTTATTGGTTCACTGTTATATCTCATTGCCAGTAGACCTGATATTATGTTTGATGTCTGTATTTGTGCAAGATTTCAATCTAACCCTAAGCAGTCACATTACATTGCTGCTAAGCGAATACTGAAATATTTGAAGGGCACTCAAAATGTCGGCTTAAGGTATCCCAATTATTCATCTTTCAATCTTATTGGATATTCAGATGCTGGTTATGCAGGTTGAAAATTAGATAGAAAAAGCACAAGTGGTTTTTGTCAATTTTTTGGTGATAGGCTGATCTCCTGGTTTAGTAAAAGCATACTTCCATAGCTTCGTCTACTGCAGAAGCAGAGTACCTTGCTGCTATCAAATTATTTGGATACAACAATAAGTTAAAGACTACGGAGTTCAAGCTTCTGAATCACCCATCTTCTGTGACAATACTAGTGCTATCGAAATCACGCAAAATCTAGTACTTCATTCCAGAACAAAGCACATAGATATCAGGCATCATTTCATTAGAGATCATGTGCAGAAGAAGGACATTCGTCTGGAATACGTTTCTACTGATCAACAAGCAGCATACATCTTTACAAAGCCTCTGTCTGATAATAAGTTTTCTTATTTTTGCAATGTTCTTGGTTCAATTGATTTAACTTGAGTATATTGATGTTTTCAATTGCATGTTATTCAACTCATATCAATTCGTTTTTAAGTAAAAGAGACAATTTGTGGCAACTACTGATATTTTATTAAGAATAGAATCGACGTCTTACAACTTGATTCAAACTTCTTTCTACAGCATCTTGCCACTTTCTAAACCAGTTGTTCAAATCATGACTTCTAATATCCCGTAAGTTGCTGGAATTAGCAGTTATATCCAGCAACTCCCACTCTCTTGACAGCAGCATGTGGTTCAGCACATCATCCTTGACCAGCTCGGATATGTGATCAACTCCAGCAAGCCTCTTGAACCTCCTTGCAGGTGACCTCTGTTCAGCAGAAGCAGGAAATATTCCGGTATTGATTGATTGGAGGTCATGAGCAGTAGTCCAAATGTACATAACCTCCGCAAAGATGAAGTCTTCTGCACCTTGTTTAACTCTTGCAAAAGTTGAGGTGTCCATGAAGGATGAGGAACATGAGTTCTGCTTTCACAATCCATTGGAATACAAATGCTACTAAAAGCAGAAGTCATCTCTTTTTATAGATAAGATTTGAGGAAGACAGAGAGTCATCGAGAATTAAATTATCCAGACTAAGTTTTTCTCATCCTTTCTTCTGCTTATTTTTTTGTTATTTGTTTATTTACTTATTTATTTGCATTAAGTAAAAAGCAGCATATAAACAGATATATGACAAAATGGAATATTTCATTCATAAAACCAGATGCAGTACATTGTCCTATCTATTACATTTTGTTGATATCAGCAGCTTGAAGTACTGCAAAGTACTTCAACAGGAACCTAACTAAGCTCTGCTGGAATCCCCTCTTTTCGCGTGATCATTGTTTGTGAAAGGGATGATTCCGTAGCTTAGTCTTTCTAAAAAAGAACAATCTAACTGGTTGTTCATATTACAGGCCAAAGAATTTCTTCCAAGTCTTCATATCTTCAAAAAGGATGTCTTCAGACATCATCTTACGAAAAAAAAAATCTTACGAGAAGCTGGAAATGGTCCTTGCAATTCCTCTGCTGAATCAGTCTCTGGAGAAGACTCCGAGAGCATTTGTGCATCATCCGTTTGAGATTTGTTATTATTTGTGTACATAACCTTTTTTTTGTGAGATTGCAGGTACTTATATAGAGTATTGGGAAGCTAAAGAGACGTCCAACCAGTCACATCTTGCACGAATATCAAGAGTCATCTATCATTCCCTCAGATATCG
Source organism: Primulina tabacum (assembly GCF_025594145.1). Classification (NCBI taxonomy): domain Eukaryota; kingdom Viridiplantae; phylum Streptophyta; class Magnoliopsida; order Lamiales; family Gesneriaceae; genus Primulina; species Primulina tabacum. The sequence goes on from NC_134559.1 coordinate 11,963,155, forward strand.
TATCTTTTGCATTTATTAGTTGCATTAATTGAGGGAGAATATTATTTTATTCTGTCTTTTCCTTTTCCGTGCTTTATCAGAAGTAGAAGAAGGTTTGTCTTTTCGATAAAACAATGTGTCTACTGGTTTTTATCCAGATGCTGAATATATTTCAGCACTCCATAACTTCCAGTAGATATTATTATAAGACGACAAACTCTCTTCTGATTTTTTTAGGAACCGCTTTGGACAGCTCACCTTTTATTTTACTTTTTAAAATTTTGGCGTATCTAACACTCTCTGCTCAACTTTTCAAATTCAATCGTAAACATATCGACACGTGTCCTTATGTTTCACTGACGGCTGTACATTCTAGACTTTAACCGTCTCCTCTTCTCAGTCTTTTCACCTTTACGCTTTAGATCTTTCGCATACTAACTACTGTTTTCTCGTATATTCACATTCTACTGCAAAATCTACTTCGAACTTATTTCTACTTGCAGAAAAATGGCTTGAGCTTACACACTCAATGCCTATCAAGTTAATTTTGCTTCAGTGTTGACAATCAAGGACGAAAATCTGGTCAACATGTTCAAAGCCATCGAGAAATCTAGACTTAGAAGGTTTCTGGAAGCACCAGCTAGTGATCTACAAAACTGCTCTCCTGGAATTTTATGCGAAAGCTAAGGTTGACGAATGGAAAATTGTCTATTCCCAAGTAGATGTATCTATTTCAATTGATACTGCCCTTTTGGGATCGACCTTCTTCCTCTCATGCTCAGGTATCTCGGATTTTTCTGATACGTCTAAGGAGTAGATGCGCCTGTCCTCGTTACTTTATCAGCTTCTGGAGAGGAACTCTCTCCTTCTTGCTTCAAGAAGCTACTGAAGATAGAATACCAAGTGCTTGCTGATATTGTTGCAAAAGCACTGTTGGTCAAAGCCGGTACTTTAGAAAAATTGACCAAGGAGAAAGTTCAAGTGATGCTGGCCATCACCTCTGAATTTAAAGTGGATTGGAGTTCATTCCTATTTAGAATCCTGAAGGATATGGTTCTGAGGAAGAGTTCTGGGTTTGCTGTTCAGATCAGATAAATGCTTAAGGATGCTGGTTTTCCTTTCACTACTGATCAGGACGCTTCTTTTGTGACAATGGCCGATGCTGATAATGTGCTCGCTCTGAGGCCAAAGCCAACTGTGGCAGAATTTGTTGCTCTAAAAAGGGAGATTGGAGATGCTCAGACTGAGGTGCAAGGACCTCAGAAGAAGATCAAAAGAAAAAGAGTGGTTATCACCAATGATTCTTATAAAACAATTTTTGAGGAGTCTGCTGCTCCTACTCAAGCATCTGTCCCTGCCACCCCCAGCAAGAAGAAGGCTCGCACGGTGCTTCGCATTAAGAAAACAGCAGCCATTACTGATTTAGATATTGTCCCGTTGAGAAAAGTGTTCCAGAAGCCACGTCTTCTTTGTTAGTTTCTGCTCCTGTCACTAAGTCAGCAGTCATTTCTGCTACCACCTCTTCTACTGCTCCGACCTTCAGACCCTCGTCTGGAGTTGTTATTTGTGAATCAACTGCAGGGTCTTCTGCTTTTCGACCCTTGTTACCTGCCTCTTTTTGAGATAAAGACAAAGGGAAACTCGTTGCAGAACCACAGTTTCATGGCGCCAAATCATCTGTTTGAACTGGTATTGATCTTTGATGATTGGCATAAGGTTCGAGTTTTTCATCTTCTCACATTCTTCACAACACGAGGTGCATTCAGTAAAATGGTAAAGAATGAAGAGAAGGTGTTTAAACTTGTCAAGACTGAAAATGTGATTGAAGCTATGAGACGCCGAGGTTTCATTCTTGAGCAGATGAAACGACAAAAGGCTGGAATAAGTTTTGAAGACTCTTCAATCTAATTTTGATGCTATGATTCCAACTGCTGCTCAGGATTAGAATGTGATCCACATTCTATCTGACCGTTTGAGAATAATGAATGAGCAACTTCTTTCTCAAGAACAGACATTTGGAGGACCTGTACCGTATTCAGTAGGCTTCATTCCAGACTTTGCTCAAATTAAGCCAGTTGTGGAAAGGACTACAGCTCCACCAGAAACTAAAGTCTCTAGTACTCCTGCATCTCCGAAGCAGCCTAATCAGTCTTCTTCTCTCCTATCTGTTCGTGAATTGGCTTCAGTGGATGAAGTCATTCAGTCTATCGTTGTTACTGTCTCTGCTGCATCAGAAGCTGCTCAGGCTGATGACTTAGTTCAACCTAGTAGCTCTCCCAGCAGAACACCATTTAGCAAAATCAGATGCTACCCCATCTCAATCATTGGCAAATTTAGAGATCTTCTCTGCAGAACATCAAACAGAAATGGTAGCCATCCTGAATGATCAAATTCCAGCAGCTGAACAACTAAAGGCCATGGAAGCCGAGCAACCAAAAGAAAGACAACTTTCTGAACCCTCTGCTGCTGCTGAAGGATCTTCTGCTGGACAGACTAGTGCTGTTTCTACCGCCCCTACAGATCTTGTTTCTTCTACTGCTCTTGTTGTCCTTCCTACTGACTCACCATCTCGCACTGCTCATGTTGCGTATCTTGCTGAAATCTCGGAATGCTTACTCGCAAGATGTCCATCCCCAGAAGAAGAGAACTTCGATCTTCAGTATGAGATTGACATCTGAGACGGAATATCGAAAGAGTTTCAGAAATCGTCGAACGATTGTCTTACTATCATGCTGGTGAAGTCAGTGCCACAAAATTTTTCCGTGACCGCATTTCAAAACAAGTTTTTAACACGGCTGAATCATTGGCAAAACTTGAAGTTGACTCAAGCCTTTTCAGGAAGAACGTTTTGTCAAGTCATGCTAACATCATGCTCAGTCAATCAGATGTTATTCGAACTGTCGCTGATCATGAGTCGTCTCTACGCTCAATTTCAAGTAAAGTGGAGGCTACTGATTTGAAGCTAGAATCCATTGACACCAAGATTGAGTCCCAATCTCAATCCCTTCAGGCACTAAATGATCGTGTTTCGAATCAATTCCCATTCTTGGAGATGATGAATGATAGCATTATCAGTCTATCTAGACGAATGGATGAATTGCTTACTCGCATTGATGCCAAAAAAGGGGAAGCAGTAGAACGGGTAGAACGGAGGACAGATGAAAGGACAGAGGAAGGTAGATCAGGATGACATCATCAAGCAGAATCATCCTTCAGAAGCCAAGATCTTCATGATGATGATGATGCACTATTCAAGGATATTGGGACTGATGATTAATCTTCTGATTAATACTCTTTTAAACTCTGTTTTACTGCTTGTTGACTTTTCAAATATTTGGTTATTATTGCTATCTGTTTTTGATTTAATTGTTTTCTTCTTCATACTAACTTCTAGGTTTTTGCATCACCGCAAAGGAGAAAATTGTTAGACTTAATTTAATTGTGCTGATGATAGTCAAAACCAGTAGATCACGTTAGTAAACCAGAAGATAGTATAAAAGCAGAAGTTCTCGTATCGCTTTAACAAAGCAGTACTCTTCGAGTGCTTATCAGGTTAGAAAAACAGAAGTAGAACTTGACTTCTACTGAATCAGAACCTAACGATCTTCTATTAAATGTTACCGTTACTTTACCAAGTACAAAGTATTAAATGCATCATCAATGCTGAACAAAGTCATTTAATACGTTTTACCAAATGTGGTATGAAACAAGACTGATTGTTCTGAAACTTTTTGCAGGAACTTTTTTAGGTAATAAGCTGATTTTATCAGAAGTCAAAGAAGCCATTTTGTTTATAGACATTGGATTCAAGACTTCTATAAATACACAAGATCAACGATGTGTATAGGTTACCGATATCGAAACAGCATTTACATTCTTTCATATACGAACATCGATTTGAGCACTCAGAACTACTTATCATCTTCAAGCTCAATATACAGAAAAGCAGCACACGCTTCACTTTAGTTATCTGATCTCTTGAGATCATATTGTGCTGACTGTTTCTTACTCTCTCTACAATCATATTCAAGTCACTATATCTTTGAGAAGAGTTTGTAATCTGGAAAAGAATCTTTTTCAGAACTTTGATGTATTCGTATTATCGTGTTGAGAAACTAAGAGTTTCAGTAGGCGAAAGATAAGTCCAGCTGAAGTTGGTGTGTACAAGTGTTGTACTGTAAAAACCAAAGTATTTTAGTGATACATTCTGGAAATAGAAGAAGGGGAGACGTAGAAAATTTTATCTTCGAACTTCCATAAACAACTATTGTCTATTGCCTACTGTTTTATTGTGTTTCACCGTACTCCATTGGATCGTTTCCGCACTGTTTATTGTGATATGCTGGATTTACTCTCAGACAAGAATAACTATAATCTCTAACAGGATTCTAGCACCCTTTGCAAAAACGACTGTCAAAGGAAAGATTTTATTCCCTCTAAACTCTATTTCGATCCCCAACAAAGAGAATACCTTTGCACTGTAGGTTTCTGATGATTACGTCAATGCCATAATTCAACTATCTCAGGAAATCAGTGAGTCTTGTTTACGTGATGATTCTCTCCTTGATTATAAAAATATTTGTTGAATATCTAAAAAGGATGAGAGACAAGAAGAAATCTGTTCAACAACCTAAATTGCCACCTTTGATTGCTCTTGAGAAAAATAAAAGATTGCACTTATTCAAGGGCAATTTAGACCAAGGAATAATTGATGATTCAACCATATTTCAAGAGATTAAAATCGGTTCAATGCAGAGAATGTTCTGGATTCGGTTACTATGCAAATAAATGTGCCAGCAGACTTCGAAGGAACAAAGGTATGACAGTCTCCTTAATTGATGAAGAATCTGAAGAAGAACATGAATCCAATAAAGGAGAAAATCACACCTCTCTGTCTGCTGTTTTGAAGGAAAAACGCTGGTTGCAAGTCAATCCGCTGGTGTTGCCTCTGGTGTTGCAACATCTATTCACAACATCACTTCAAAATCAGTGTGCCTTAATGCAAAAACTCTCGGTGATTCGAGTAATCTCGAAACCCAAGATGTTGATGAAGATGAAGTCACACTGGAAAGTGTGTAGAATATGTATGAGGAATTTTATGAGTACCAACTAAAAAAAAAAAACAAGTTGAGATCGATGCTCTCAAAGGAGACTACATATTTGAAAGAATATGTGTCAAGGCTTGAAGTAATTTTGAGCAAGAAGGGCCTTGAATTGGGCGAAGTCAAGGATGATCTCAAAAGGGCATCAAAAATACTGACAAATATTAACTCGAATTCAACAAATCTTGACTCAATTTTAATGATAAGAAAGATAGTAAGGCTGGTCTAGGGTTGAAAAATAATGTTATTGAGTATGAATAATCTTCCAACTTTGGGTTACAAACTAATATTTTTGTGAAGGAAAACACTTCAAACTCTCTAAGAGACACTCTTTCTGTCAAAGCTTCACCAAAGCAAGATTTTGCTTAAAGGCCAAAGCAAAGAAAATGATGTTTCATTTGCCACTACTGCTGTAAGCTAGGTCACATCAAACATTTTTGTTTCAAGATGGGAGATTATTGTATGAGCTGAGAAGCAAACCAGATGTTGCACAAGGTGTTGTCCAACACCAAGCGCAACACTGTCAACAAAAAACCTCCAGTAAAGAAATTTTGGGTACATAAGGCCAAAATTCAATGCTCTGTTACTTATACATCCTCGAAAACTAATATTACAGGTATTTGGTATTTCGACAGTGTGTGCTTGCGCCACATGATAGGATTTAAGGACCACCTCACTGACTATGTTGAATTAAGTAGTTGACATGTGACTCATGAAGGTGGTGCAAAAGGGAGAATTGTTAGTAAATAGACTTTAAATGTTGATGAACTTCCAAAACTTCACAATGTGCTTCATGTTGAGAGACTCAACTCAAAATCAATAAGCATTATTCAAATTTGTGTTGATGAATTTCACTTTAAGTTTGATAAAAATAATTGTGAAATTTTTGACAAAACTAATGTTTGTGTTATGTCAAGTACAAGATTTACTAATAATTGCTATCAACTGGGTGAGGATCATGCTTTCCGACATAACAAAAGTAAGTGAATTGGGCTTGTGACATCAAAAGTGGGGGCATACAAACTTCGAAACATTGAAAAACCTTATTAAGTATGATTTTGAATGAGGTATGCACAATTTAAGCCCAGAAACTTCATATATTTGTGGAGCATGCCAGAAAGATAAGAAAACCCGTGTTCCGTACCAAGTGTTTTAACATTTTGGGACAACACAGTGTCGTGAAATTTTACACATGGATCTTATGCATCCAATATAAGTATAAAGCCTGGGTGATAAGAAGTATTCCTTTGTTTGTGTTGATGATTTCTCATGTTTTACTCGGTAAACTTTCTTAGAGAGAAATCCGACACATTTGATGTTTTAAGAAATTACATGCAAGGATTACTAATCTGCATAATTTGAGGGTTGGTATGATCAAAACGATCATGATCTGGCAGGTAAGATAATCGAGGATGATGTAGAAGGATTGCTCGATACATCCGAGTCACTGGTCAGAACAGGTGTTGAGACAGATGTTGAAACAAGCACCACAACACTGCCTCTAACAGAGACAGAAACAGTAGAGGATTAACAAGATGTTGATACAGTGATCAATGATGGAAAATATATTCCCAGAAAAATTCATAAGAATAATTAATCATCACAGATCATTGGATAAGTATATGAAGGCATGTAAACTAGAAGAAATGAGAAAGTGGACTATCGAAAATTAATTGGTTTAGTATGCTTGAGTTTCATGTACTCCATGGTAAGTCACTTTTGAACCAAAAAAATATTAATGACATATTAAAAGATGAGTTTTGGGTCAATGCTATGCATGAAGAAATTGAACAGTTTGTTCGCAATTATGTGTGTGATTTAGTTCCAAGACCTGAAAATTTCTAATGTAATTGGAACTAAATGAATTTTTAAGAAACAGATTGGTGAATCAAGTAAGGTTGTTCGAATTGAGTCTGTCCGACTGTTGTTTGTCATTGCATTTCATATGAAAATTAAATTGTGTAAAATAGCTATGAAGAGTGCATTTTTGAATGACATCTTGAATGAAGAATTTTATTTAAGTCAACCAAAAGGATTTGATGATCCACATAACTTAGACCATGTTTACAAGCCAAGAAAGACTCTCTATGAAATGAAACAGGCTCCACGACCATTGTATGATATGTTGACATAATATTTTCTTAAGATTGGCTTCAAACAAGGCGAGGTTGACAAAACCCTTTTTATTCAAAGGTTAAAACATGATATTCTGATTTGTCAAGTTTATATGGATGAAATTATTTTGTGTGCTTCTTCACAAAATCTTGTGGATAATTTTGTTGAATGCATGTCTTTACAATTTAAAATGAGCATGGTAGATGAGTAAAATTTTTTCTTGGATTGAAAATTAAACAGTTGCATAATGATATTTTTCTATGTCAATCCAAGTATGTCAAAAATTTGGTCAAGAAATTTTCAAATGAGAACACTAAGAATATGAAAACTACCATGTGGACTAGTGAAAGACTGTATAGGGATAATGTTGCCGAAGGTGTTGAAAACACCTTGTACCACAACATCATTGCTAGTCTTCTTTACTTGAGTGCTAATTCCATGATAAAATGTTCAGTGTATGTTTATGTGCTAGATATCAAGCTAATGCTAAGATCACTCACTTAAAGGCTATCAAACGAATTCTATTATATCATACATGGACTATTGATCTAGGTTTGTGGTATACCAAAGAAACAAATACCAATTTATAGAGGCTCGGCTTGAAAATATCGAGGTTAAGATATTTATAGTTTAAAATATTTTGAACACTCTCGCTCAGGATTATGACCCATTTAGGATCTTCTAAAACACACATATGATTAAAATTGTCAATAGTTTGTGACCATATGTGTCTAAGTAGATGATGGACTGTTATTGGAGGAGAGAGATCATGTGTAAACATGACTATTCAACTCTCATTAATTACGAATCCGATATGGTTAATATCAATCATAGCATTTGACGAACTGAAATTGATTATAATGTCCATGTTATCAATACCATGTAAGGATTCCAAGACTCAAGGAAACAATTAAGAAGTGAGTCACACATCATCTATTCAGTAAACTAGATGATCTCGCATGTGGAGGCTATGGAGATTTGCATTGTGATTTTACATTGTTGTTGAAAAAGACTTTTAATTCCAAATTTATCTAAAAAATTGATTTCAGTTTCAAAATTAGTATCAAATAAATATTCCTCAATTAGTTTATTATAAAAATCTATTATTTTTTGAAGTGATACTTTTTTTCTGATGGTATTTTTGCATTAATATAAAAAATTATATTTATTGTATTTTAAAGAAAATATTTGTATTAAGAAATACTTATGAAATAATATTCCTATATAATGTGACATCTGAATATTTAATGATTTTGACACTTTCTTGGACTACATTAAAGGATGAGTAGACCAATGTGTCAAAGAAAGGTGGTAAGAGAGATTCAAACATATTGGAGATCATACTTAGTGATTTTTGTTGTCTGGATATAAATTTTTATATTTTATTTATGATTGCTCACGTTATATATATTATCTCTACTTATTTCATAATATGTATGAAGTGCTGATGTTTGATCTGACATATAATGTTAAAGTAGAAAAGTAATGTTGTGGGATGAGATATGTTTAAAAAGTGCTATGGTAGATACATTGAGCATGGACATGGTGTTGAGCATGGTTAGTTGATCCAAAATTCTTAAGTTCTTGTGAATTGAAACTCTTAGGACAATGTGCGTATGTTAAATCGGATTGAATCAATTGAGGTTCTCCAAAAGATGTCATTTGAATTATGAAAATGTTGGAAACCGAGTTTGTAAATTTTACATGATTGAGTATGATAGTCTAAGGTAATACTTGATAATACACGAGAAATTAAGTTTGACTTGAGGACCACTCATGGGTATTTAATTTGATGTGCCAAAAGGTTCGAACGAAGTAAATTTTTGTCAATCACAAATAACAAGGTTTGTGAAATCCAGAAATACGAAATTTCTTGAGAATCACTTGATTGGTGAGCGCGATCAAATTCATAATATTGATCATTATGATGTTCATTTATCCACATAAATTATAAATTGATTGTTATTCATAATATCCATCAATAACAAATAATATAGTCCAAAATCTGGCTCAGTATTCATTTATTGTAGACGAGTCTTCAACACAATAAAGTTTCATTAAGAAACATTAAACAATATAAATTAGATTCATTACTAAAGAATTCACTCAAAAAATGAAATGATTATATGAGAATTAGTGGAGTATTTGATTTAGATTTGCTATAGATGAATGTAAAAATAATATATTTCAATGGTAATCTAGAGTAAGAAAATTATACGAAATAAAATTAAGGATTCTTATCTAGTTATGTGAGCACTTAGTATGCAAGATTAAGAAACATATACATATTGAAACAAGTCTCACATTAGTGTATAAGGTTTCAAAATGTTATCTTTTCATTAAGTTCTTTTAGAACATTATGGGCTATTATGTAAACCAGAAAGTTAGTGAGAGCCGAATTTGTAGGAAAATTATCGGATTATAGGTATTGACCACAAAAAAGATACAAAATGTTATGAGATATTACTTTCACTATGAAGTCTGAGTTTGTTTCTTATTTTGAAGCAATATTGTATGATGTATATTAAGGAGTTTCATTTTTAGGGTTAGAATTTTGAATTTTATGTCTAAGCCATTAAGATTATGTTGTGACAAATAACTTCTCGTATTTGTAACTAATACGATAGTTGAATTAATTAGATCGATATAGAATATTTTAGCAGTTGAAGAACATACTAAGCAAAATAAAGTGGTCATTGAATAAGTTAACACTGAAATGATTATTCTTTGACCTAAATGAATGCAAATTCATATGTTTAAGAATGATTGGGTAATTAAGAATGAACTTGGTTCCTAAAAGATTTTGTGGTATATACATTTCAATTTGATTTATGAAACTCATTCAGTAATGATATTTTTTTATTTTCATTTTGAGAAAAAATATCAATTAATTTGGATCTAGAATAAAACATTGATTTTATTCATTAAGCTATATTAAGGAATATGATACATTGAAGATAATTATCAGTATAAGAGGACATATCTTCATGATTCGTGTGTTTGCTTCTTAACTTGGAAGGATGATTAATTTTTTGATTATTTGTTTATTTGAATTATGTAGACCAAGTAGGATAAATTTAGATTATTTCAGTTAAGTACAAAAAATAATTTAATTGTGGTCAACGTATTCCATTAAGATAAATATGAGATACATGTCATATTTAAAAGAAAATAAATCAAGAATATTATTTCGATTGAGATAGTAAATATCTTGATATTGATTTACAATATCCCACATAGAAATCATTTATGACTGTCACAAAGTTTATTGTTTAAATGATAATATGATATATGGTGTTTCACTTACTTGGGTAATGGAATTTAGAAAATTATATTATGATTCGATTACGGTTATGTGTGTTGAGAATAGGTTATTAACCATTCATCGTGAAAGGACTGTTGATCATAAATGTACAAGAAATAAATATAATGAGCATATCAGAATTTGATGTTGTGCTCGATTGTTGTCAACACCAGCACACAACATGCAATGAAAATTAGTTTTTAACACACTCGTGAACTTTAATAAGTAAACACCAGATTTCAATCATGCACAAATACGAATACTTGTGCGATGCCTCATGGCAAAACTTCTGTAATGCCCCGAAAATTTAAGAGTCCACGCAAACCACATGCATGCAATTATTTAATTCCCTTGTATTTTAATTAAATGTTTTCATTGCATGAATTAATTATATTGTGCATATTTGCATGTTTAAAATATATTTTTCTACATGGTTGCATTAAAATGTATTTTTAAAGGTTATTCGAGTTGCGATCGAGGAACGGAGACCGAGGGCTGAAAAAATAGAAAATATTTTTATTGGTGATTTGTTTTTAATTATTTAAATTAAGGGTGATGATTTTTAGTATTTTTGAAAATAAAGGGCTTTGAGGTGATTTTATACGCCGGGACGTAACTTTTATCGGTGTTGGTTTTTCAACAAAAAAGCGAACGTTTTGACAACCCGGCTAATAAATTCACAAAATTTATTAAACAAAAACTATTATAATATTTTAGTTAATTCCTAATCAAACACTAATGGGCCTAATTGCATTCTTAATGGGCCTAAGCTTGTTTAAGGGATTAATTAAGTATTTAAAATAACAAAAACCCTACCTAGCATCACAAGTGATCGGCCACCCATTTTTAAAAATTGAAAACTCTCCCCACCCCTCTCTTATCTCACGGCACACACAACTCACAATTTTAGAAAGGAAATTCGAAGGGTGCTAAGGAAACAAAGCCAAGGTTGCGTCCCGTTCTTTGTCGTCAACGTAAATTCGAGCGTATACTACGCAAAGGCACGCCTTAATCTTCCTTTTCTCATCCATCATATCATATTATTGTTTAAATAATTTATGCATGAAGCACATGAAAACAAGTTTCTGAAATTTTCGGATTTCTACACTACTGCATGTTATACTCATGATTTTGAATCCAATAAATTGTTTTATGATACTAAGGGGCTGCCATGATGTCTAGGTTTGGTAAAGTAAGGTTTCTACTTGTTTTGGAGTCCCACACACCACACGTAAATCGCCTGAAACAAAGAAAGAAAAAGAAACAAGAACATGCAGAAACCGTGAACTTGCTGTCATGGGTTTAGGGGATCGGGTTCCTTGTTCCGGGGGTTGGCTTGGCTTTGGCTTGGGCCAGGGCATCGGCCAGGGGCTTGGTTGAGTCTAGGGTAGAGTCCTAGCCAAGCTAAGACTCGAGTTTGAGGGCTGGGAGGAGTCCTGAAACAAGAGGACTCCTACCCGAGAGCAAGAGCAGGTTGGTGCAGTTGGGTGCGCGGCTTGCAGGGGAGGGAAGGCAGGTTCCAGGGCTCGTGGGTTAGGCTAGGTTAGGTCCTTAGGGTCCTAGGAGGGTGCTTGAGGGGATGGTTCAGGGGTTGGCTCGAGGGTTAGAGGCATAGCATCAGAAAACGTGAGAGAGGCATGCACCTTGAGGGCAGCTTGTGTGCGCGCAGGTTGCTTCCAGCTGATTCAGGTGCTTCGGGCTTGGAGTTCTGGTGGCTGGGTTGGTATGGGCTTGGTCTGGGCATGGTCCAGAGAGGGTTAGGCTCATGACGGGTCGGTGGTTAAGGGTTGGGAGGAGTCCTAGACTAGTTAGGAACTCTTTTGTTCAAAGCCACAATCACACGTACACATGCATGTAATTGGGTTGAGGGGCAGAAGGTGTTTGAGCGGGCCAGGGCCGGGGTTTTTGGGCTGGGCTTGCACAGTAGGGTCCCTAGATGGGTTGGCTAGGTTTTGGCTCGAGGCGGCTCGGGCGTGGCTCGAGTGAATTAGGAGATGGCTCGGTACGTTCGTCGAAGGGTCAAAAACGAAAATTAAAGAAGGAAAAATTGATCCAAGGGTCCACGGGGGTGGCTCATGACTTGGAAGTGTAGAATAAATCTTAAAAATGTTATGTTTAAAATTTGGGATCAAAATATTGAGTTTTGGATTTATTCGGAATTTAATCGCCGCACGAAACGCTAATTAACGGGTTAATTTAAACGCCTAGTTTTAAGCTTAATAAAATTATGAAAAATTAGGTTTAAACTTAAATAATTATTATAAGTCTAAGTTTTTAATTCGGGATTTTATATTAATGTTTGGTTTAATTCGGGATTAAAACGCATTAATACGTCACATTTAAAGATTAATTGAAAAAGTCTAAGTTTTAAGCCAAATAAAATTATGAAAAAATTCATGTAGGCTTAAATAATTATTTGGGACATGTTAGAGTCATGAAATCAAGGAAAAAGTCGAAACCGTAAAATGTCGAGTCTAGGGGTAAAACGGTCTTTTTACACCCAGAAATTTGTAAAGGTCATGGCAGTGCCCTAAATACTGTTTTTATGATATTATGATTATTTTTAAATATTTATGAAATGTTTATGATTAAATTATGATTTTAAAATGTCTATTTGATTTTTATGATTTAAGGAAGACATTTAAAAAACATGTTGCATGCTTGGTTTCAAAATGAAAAATGCAAATATTATTCACGATTTTTCTAAAGTGATGTGAATGAAAAATGTTGAAGGAAGTGAAGTGATTGTGACTAATTCGTTGATAATGGCGACGTCGTGAGGGTTATGGTCCCAGTGGGAGCCCGACGATCGTGTTTCCATTATTGCGAATATGAGGTTATGAGGTTTGAGGAAGAATGGGAATATCGTGAGGGGAAAAGGCCCCAGAGGGAGCCCATTTATGGGAGAAGGCCCCAGAGGGAGCCCCGACGATCGTATTTCTATTCGATCATGTTAGGCCAAGGCTCAGTTGACCGGTGAGAGTGTCGCTGATGTCCCCGCCGCCCAGTAGTGTGGTTTTATGTAGATGGATCCATCGTCATGTCATGTCATGTCAGGAAAGTCACAATTGACGATCTGAATTCAACAAAGGAAAAAAAAAGGAAATGTTCATGATTATGTTTAAGGTTTTATGTCATGTCATGTTGAGGAAAAGGAAATTCAAGTTTGCATGTCATGAAAATGTTTATGTTTAAAGTTTTATGCATCATGAAAATGTCTACGAAAATGTTTATGTTTATGCATCTTCATGAAAACGATATTTTAAGTACAAATATTTTTCACCGTTATATGTTGACTGTATTACGTATTACTCGTTATAAAGATTATGGTGTGTTGAGTCTTTAGACTCACTAGGTGTGATGGATGCAGGTGGTATTGAGGGAGGACTTGATGAGTGATTTGACTGGGCTGAAGGCGCACACAACCCGAGGACCAGCGCTACATTTTCCGCATTATGCTTTATGATTTAAGTTAAAGATTTTTAAGTTTATTTATTTATGCATTTGAGAGATTTTTGAGAGGTTTAGTATGAGCTATTTTTTCAAATTATTGTTTTTTAGGTTTGGTAAAATGTTTGACAATTTTATGCTTTAAAATATTTTCCTTTGGATTTTTAAATAGCAGTTGGATGGTTATTTTTAAAATGATGTCAAAATATTTTATAGTTCGGCCGATGCTAAGTGAGGATAAAAAAAAAATTTCTAATACTTTTAAAGCAATAAAAAGGGCAGCATGTTTCAACTTCACTAGACAAATATGTAAAACGTTTACACAAACCAATACTAGTGAAGAATAACAAAACTAAATTCCTTGACACTTCAAGGAATTAAGATGCATCAAAATAAACCAACACTAAAAACTAAATGCATAAAACAAAACCGTATTGCTCAAAACCAAACACATTTACTATTCGATCAACACTCTGCGTTAGTGTTGTTCTTCGAGTGTTTTCAACACTAGACAGCAACACGTTGATTATGTGAGTCAATAGCACAAACTCTTTATGCGAATCTTCAATACTGAATTTGATCAGGTTTGGCAAGACTCCAGTAGCCGTAAGCAACTCTTCTCTTGTGGCCTCGTCTCACTCTCTCGATCTTCGATCACAATATATGTAACTATTCTTGACCTAGATTTCCATAGATCCTTCCCACCTATAAACAAGGAAATCAAAGTTTTAATAGGAATAAAACTCTATTCAAAGTTAGTATATTATATTTTATAGACGAGTTCACAAATTATCTTGAATAATTCCCAAGAATAAGATTATCTATATTTAGGAAAACAAATCTTTTGAATGATCAAGTGTAACGTCTGCTAATCGTTTTGCTTAAAACGTACTAGATTTTTTTTTCTCCTTAATCTCCATAATTAGAATATACATATATATACCTTAAAATACCTTGACACCATTTTAAAAATAAAACAACCAACTATCATTTAAAAATCCAAAAGGACATAGCTCAAATCGTAAAACCGTCAAACGTTTTACCAATCTTAAAAACATTATTTGAAAAATATAGCCCATAATATACCCTATCAAAAACCTCTCATAACATAAATAAAAGTCATAAAATATCTTTAACATAATTTGAAATCATGAATCATAACTAGTGCGAAAAACTAGCGTCGGTCCTCGGGTTATATGCACCTTCAGTCCAGCAAAGTCAACCATCAAGACCTCCAATAATATTATTATCATAATCACCTGCATCAATCACACCTAGTGAGTCTAAAGACTCAACACATCATAATCTTGATAACAAGTACTGCATATACAGATCACATACAACAGTGAGAATACTTGTACTTAAAATAGCGTTTTAATGAAGATGCATAAACTTTAAACAAACATTTTCATAAAGATGCATGAACTTTACACCAAAAACATTTTCATAATGATGCATCAACTTTAAACATAACAATTTTCATAAAAAAATTTTAATTATTTTCATATCATCCTCGACATATTCGTACACATATTATCATCAACATATACGTATTCATTTTTCCTTTCGTTGAATTCAGATCGTTAATTAGGACTTTCGTGCTCGTCTACGTATTGGGCGATGGATTCATCTACATGTAACCACAGTACTGGACGGCAGGGACATCAGCGACACTCTCACCCGTCAAGAGAGCCTTGGCCTATCATATTCTCATATGGGAATATGATTGTCGGGCTCCCTCTGGGGCATTCTACCATAGACGGGCTCCCTCTGGGGCCTTCTCTCACGTATGGGCTCCCTCTGGGGCCTTCTCCCGTAAATGGGCTCCCTCTGTGGCCTTTTCCCTCACGATATCCCCATTCATATCATCGTATTCGTATAAATGGAAAATACGACCGTCGGGCTCCCACTGGGACCTTAACCCTCACGATATCTCCAACATATCATCGTATTTGTCACAATTACTTCAATTCCTTCAAAGTTTCGTATCCTCATCACTTAATAAAAATTAAACATGCATATAACGTTTGTTTTAAAACCAAGTATGTAACATATCTTTTAACGTTTTTCTTTTATCATAAAAATCCATAATCGCTTAAAATAGACATTTTAACATATTAAAAGTTCATTAACATTTAAAATAACATTTTAACACCCTAAATATTTAAAATAACATTTTGACATATTAGATCACAAACATTTAAAACTATTTTGACATATTAAATTATAAACATTTAAAATCAACATTCTAATATCATAAAAATTCATAAACATTTTAAAATAAACATTTTAATATCATAAAAATACATACACATAAACATACACATTTTAACATCATAAACTTCAATAAACATTTAAAATAATCATAGTAGCATATAAACAGCATCCAGGACACTGCCATAACGTTTACTAATTTTCGGGTGTAAAATTACCGTTTTACCCCTACACATAAAATTTCACGTTTTTGACATTTTTTTAATTTCATTGACTCTAACATGCCCCAAATATTTATTTAAGCTTACATGAATTTTCTCATATTTTTATTTAGATTGAATCTAGGACTTTTAAATTAATATTTAAATATAACGTATTAATGCGTTTTAATCTCGAATTAACCAAACTTTAATATAAACTTCCCAAATTAAAAATTTAGACTTTTAATAATTATCTGAGCTTATATATAATTTTTCATAATTCTATTAGGCGTTTCAATTAATTCTTTAATTAACGTTTCGTGAGGCGATTAAATCTCGAATAAATCCAAAGCTCCATATTTTGATTCCAAATTTTAAACATAATATTTTTATTATTTATTCTACCTTTGTGAGCCATAAACCACACCCGTGGACCCATGGTTCTAATTTTTGTCTAATTAAATTCGAAATTGACACATATAAGGACAGACCGAGCCATCTCCCATTTTACTCGAGCCATGCCCAAGCCACCTCAAGCCAAACCCTAGCCAACTCGTTTAGGAACCCTACTGACCAACCCCTGACCAGCCCCATAGACCCTCGAAAAGCCCACTGCCCTTGACCCCTTTTTGTGCGTGTGTGAGGTTTAGTTGCCTTAGGACTCCTCAAGCCATCTAACCACTGACCACCCATGACCTTTACTGACCCTAGACCAGTCCCAGACCCGAGCCACCCCCAGCCCAAGCCCCTGAGCCCCGCAGCAAGACCCTGCGCAAGCAATCTCCTAGCCGCAGCACTCCCCTTACGTGATTTAGGAGTTTTGCCATGCTAGGACTCCTCCATTCTCTAGACCCCGACTCCCTCCACCTAGCCGTCCTCTGCACCACCCTCTAGACCTTCTTGCACCACATCTGGTCCCGCGCACCATCCTATTCGCTTGCAACAGCCGCGCGCCACTTTCTTCTTCAAGCGGGTCTTGCGCGTTCCCTTCCTCCTTACGTGCAGCAGTGTCCAGCCGTCCTAGGACTGCTCCTAGCCTCTCATCACGACCCTAGCCACGCCCCTACCAGCCTTGGCCAAGCCCCCAAGCCCCATGCAAACAATCGAGACCCATGAACCACCACATGCACACAAAGCCAACTCCAAAACTCACGGTTCTTCTTTCTTTCGATCCACGGTTACCAGCTTGTTCTATTCTTGTATGCAGCCTTTTTGTGTTTGTTCTAGGACCTTATAACTTGTGTAAAACCATCCTTTTTTCAATTCATAATCATTGGCAGCCCCTTATATACATGTAAATCATGATTTTTGGATCAAAACCAAGTTTTAAAAATCCACCTTTGATGCATGTACGAAAATATATCAAGGTGCTCTTGTTTTTCATGCAATTTCAAACATAAATACATAATATGGTGTGATGATGAGTAAATGAAGAATATGGCGTGCCTTAGCGTGTTTAACGCACGATTATTCGTTGTCGATTGAAGAACGACGACACGAGATCCTTGGCTTGAAAAACTATGCAAAACTCGATGCTTCCCTTCAGTTCTCCTTGTGTGTGCGTGTGGTATGTCGGAGAGAATTTTGAATTGTTGGGGAAGGGGGGGCCGTGAATGGTATGAGGGTTATGGTGTAGGTTTTAATTTTAAATATTAATTAAAATCCTAATCAAACTCTAATTGCTAGCTTAGGCCCATTAACAATGTTAATTAGGCTCGTTTAGCTCATTAGTGTTTAATTAAAATATTAAAAATTATTTTGAGTAGAAAGGTTTGTGAATTTATTAGCCGGGTTGCCAACACGTTTGTATTTTTGTTGAAAAACCAACACCGATAAAATTTACATTCCGGCGTATAAAATCTCCTCGAAACTCCTTATTTTCAAAAATATGAAATAACATCAATCATATCTTAAATAATTAAAAACAATTATTTAATAAAAACATTTTACATTTTTCAGCCATCAGTCTCCGTTCCTCGATCGCAACTCGAATAACCTTTAAAAATACATTTTAATGCAACCATGTAGAAAAATATATTTTAAATATGTCAATATGCGCAACGTAATTAATTTATGCAAGTAAAACAATTAATTGAAATACACAAGTAATTTAATAACTTGCATGCATGTGGTTCACGTGCACCTTTAAATTTTCGGGGCATTACAATCTTCTCTCCTTAAATTGAATTCCGTCCTCGAAATTCGCTTATCCTTAAAAATCAAAAGTTTAGACTTAGTTCCAGTATCCCAAAAATCCACGCTTCCGCTGCGCTACTCTGATAAAACTTAAGTTCTAGAATATCCTTACGTCTCCTTGATCTCAATTAAATTTATCTTCTAAATCCTCGTTTGTAATTCGCAACTTAAAAAGACCCATGATGACTTAATACTATATTATTATAACCTCGAATTTCAACTTTTCTTACAATTCCCAATATCAAAAGATGGATGACCATACTTATCGTATAGTATTTTCCTTATTTTATACCGAAAATGTTCATCAACCTATCAAATTTAAATCTTAAAATCTCAAACTCACCTAGTGACGCTTACATTCTCAAGCTTAATATTGATGCATCCTATAATTCCCTTGATTAACATCCCTTATAACGTTATAACCTAAGATATCCCAAGGTTCTAAATATTCTTACAATTCTAAATTATCGAAAATTCTCATCATTTAAACCATTCAATTCGCACTTATTGCTAGATTAGTCCCCAAATTTCTTAACAATTGCAAAATTAATTTTTAATTTCCTCAAAAATTATCCAATTGATCCTTAATTCCAAAAATCCTACGATTAACCCATAAGTTCTTAGCATTTTTAGTTCCCTTCTTACAGTCTTCACATGACATAGTTTTCAAAAATTTTAAGCTTATTAATCCAAAATCAATTCTCATAACCAATATTACCTTTCCATCAAAACTTAAAATCCCAATTTATGATGCGTTTGACAAAAAAGGGGAAGAGAAAGGAAAAGATCAGTAGGAACAATCTACAAAGAGAACCAGCTAGAAGATATTTGGAAAATTTTGAAGATTATTTTAGTTAGTTAGAAGATTCTTTTATTCTTTCATTCTTTGTATGAATCTGCACATTAAAAGAGTTGTCAATAAAAGGTTATTTTATCTACAATGAGTTCAGTTGATCAGTTCATATTTTCTAAGTTTTGTCAAACACCAAAAGAGGAGAAATTATTGGAAAGTGAATTTCGAAAGTTTGGCAAACTGAGCGTTTAATAGATTGAACTAACTGATCAAGAAAACCAATAGAAATTGATCTAAAATACGCAAACTATCAGTTGCCCATAACTGAAGGTTAATACGCAGATTTTCAAAGGCAACTGGAACTAGCAAACTGAACTACGCAGACAACTGACTGATCAGTTGGAACTTTCAGTTACTACAATCAGTTGTGAGCTTATCAGCTACATCCTATCAGCTGAACCTTCAGCATTACACGTCATCAGTTAAGGAAAAGGACATTCAACCGACAACTACACAAAAGCTGACTGCAAAAAGTAGTGGGATAGCCGCATTTTAGAAAAGCTGCAGTGTACAATTGTCATAAGAATGTTGACGTGGCAAACAACGGATTGAAAGTTTCAAATCACATTCAATATTACAATTGGAGGCCAAGCCTATAAATAGTAGAGAAGAGCAGCTAAGAAACTCTCCGAGTCTGCAATCAACTCGATCGATATACTATTCTATCAACTGAGCTATTACTCTGCTGAAATATTTGCCCACGCTTATTTTATACATTCATAGCATTCAAGGCTATACTTAGAGCTTACAAACACAAAATGTTATTGTTATTATGCTTGATCTTGAAGAGATCACTTGTGCTAAATTATTTCAGTCCAATTGAGTACTGTAAACTAGTTTGTAACTAAGAGTTTCAGTTTGACATTGTTAAGTCCAAAACTGAAGTGGTTCTGTACAACTCTTTGTATCGATCAAAGTCTTTTAGTGAATATCGTATCTTTGTGATAGAAGGGACGACATAGGAGTGTTTGAAATCTCCGAACATCCATAAAATCTTGTGTCTTCTTATTTCAGTGTTATTCTATCTATCAATCATTTTATTTCCGCAATTTTATTGTTAACTGATTGATATCGACTTACAAGATTTCCGAGTATCAGTTTATCACTAAACTGACTCATCAAAGAAGAAAAAGGTTGTGAAAATTGTTAGTGTTTATTCAACCCTCTTTCTAAACACTCTTTCACCTTTACCCGATCCTATCATTTAGTTTTTGAGCTGGTTTGTGAATTGAGTTCTTGGATCTGGTGGTAATAGGATGGGTGTTTAGAGGGACGAATGATTTTAAGGTTATATTCATATCCAATTGAATTTGGGCTGGTGATAGGTCAGTAAGTGGAGATCTGATGCCTGTTTCTGGAAAGGTTTTCGAGTTGGAAGATGGAATATGTGAATCAACACACGGGAAAGATTGTCGTCTTTGAGGGGTTGGTTCCAATAATGACGAGTAGAGTGGCATGAATGGAATTATGAACATAGAAGGAAGCCAAAAAGAGAGTGTGTCTGATTGAGTATGAGGAAGAGTACTTTGCATGGAAGAGAAGGGAAAAACTGATTCAACAAACCTAACATGGCGAGAGACATATACTTTGGATGTGGTTGGATCAAGACAGTAGTATGCACTTTGGGTAAGTGAGTATCCAAGAAAAACACATGGAGTAGACCGAGGCTCAAGTTTATGGGAAGTATATGGACGTAGTCATGGATAGCAAAGACAACCAAAGACACGTAGTTTGGAGTAGTTGGGCGATGAGTTGAGAATTTTTTCGTAAGGTGAGGATAAGTCTAGGTTAGGAGTTGGCATACGATTAATAAGATAGACGGTGGTTGTGAATCCATAATTCCAATACAACAGAGGCAGTGAAGCATGATGAAGTAGTGAAAGGCCAGTTTCAACAATGTGTCTATGATGCCATTTAGAAAATCCATTGTTTTCAGGGGTGTGGGGCAGAGTGGTGAGATGTGTTATTCGAGATTTTTAAATAAAACTCGTGAGAGCTATGTATTCTTCTTCATTATCTGTGTAAAGAGTACGTATGACCCGCTGAAAATATTTTTCAACTATAGCCTTAAATGTAATAAAGACATCTTGAACATGAGATTTACGTTTGAGACGATAATACCATGCATATTTGGAGAAGTGGACAACAAATATGACATAATATTTGAAATTATCAGTAGAATCGATGGGAGATGTCCAGACATCAGAAAAATAATTTCTAGTGGTTACGTAGATAAAATCGATGAGGTAGAGAAGGTTAATTTGTGACTTTTATTGCATTGACAAGCATTACAAGGTTGAGTGCAAGAGGAAGAATTTGGCACATCTAAATTAAAATTTGAATTAATATGTTGTAGGATAACTTTTGATGGATGACCTAAGTGGTGATGCCACTCAGAGGAACTGGTTTTGATGTTGGAGAAAACAACTGATGGAGTTGAGGTGTAGATGATGAGATTGGCCACTCATACACGCCATATTTAGTGCGACCCATTAGGATAATTGCCCCCGTGCTTAGATACTTCACGTAAAATGTAGTGGGTGAGAATTCAACAGAAACATTATTTGAGTTGCAAAGTTGATAAATAGAAATTAGATTCTTTTTCATGCTTGGAACATAAAGGACATTGCTCACGTTAAAAGTCTGAGTTGAAGTGGAAAGTCAGGTGGAACTAGTATGAGTGATTTGAAGACTCGTACCATAGCCAATCATAATGTCGTCATTGCCATGATAAGGAGTATGAAGGGACAAATTATTCAAGTCAGCCGTTACATGATGTGAGGCAACACTATCAAGGAGCCAAGATGGTGCTTCTGATGATGTTTCTGTTGCATAATGTGCCCGTGGTGGCCAAGGTGTAGGAGGGCAAACATACGAGGTGGATTATGGTTGAGATGACTGATTTCCAGATATTTGTATCAATTGGAAGTTTGGGCACCTTTTTGCACTGTGTCCTTTGATACCACATGCTTGACATGTTCCAAGATATGGTCGAGGATTTGGACGATCTCCTCGTGAAGTAAATTTATTTGCGGTGGAGGAAAAATCCAGATTTTTCGAACTTGGGGATGATTGGCGCCATGATTGTTGATGATTTTGATTTCGTGATGAACACCAATACTTCGTTGGGTTGCATCAAGAGTAGAATTAGGAAGAGAAGCTGGTGGGGGTTGCATTTTGTGCAATGAATACTCTTTATTCAATAGCTTTTCATGTAGTTCATCAAATGAAACTGGTGTTTCTCGAGCATTGACAACATCCGCGATAGATTTATATTATTCACCGAGGCTGTTGAGAATTATATCGACAAGATCTTCTTCATCATATGGCTTTCCAAGGATGGTGAGTTCATCGGCTCGACTTCGCATGAATGTCATAAATTCAAATATTGTTCGTTAGCCTTTCACAACGCCTTTGATCTGATCTTTAATTTGCTTGATATGTCCACGTGTCGGTTTGGCATATGTATTGTTGAGAATATCCCAAGCTTCTGCAAACGTAGTGGCACGAGCAAGAATTGGAATAATAGAGGGGTGAGTGATCCAATGATAGCACTGTAGATCAGTTTGTCTTGACGAATCCAGGTGTAGTACGCTGGATTTGTGGTGATGGATCTACTTTGTGCAATTGTTTTTTAAGGGCATTGATGAGATCTATCAATGAAACCATCAAGATTGTACCCAATAAGAGTGGCCATGGATTGCATTTCCCATGAGAGAGAATTTGTGGTGGTGAGTTTAATAATCCCGTGAGAAGAGATGTTTATAGCTGTAAGTTGTTCTTTAGAAATCGGGATAATGGGTTGAGTATTTGTGGTGGTAGTGTTGGTGTCTGAAGCCATGACACGTGAATGAAAGTGAGAAGATGTTGGAAATCTGGATGGAAGCTGGGAAAGGAAAAAAGTGTAATGACGTGGGTCAAAGATCAACTTGCTCTAATACCATGACAAGGCTATTGATAATTATGGATTCATCCAAAATTGTTCTTATTGAGTTACTATGTAAAGATGTATGTACAATTATATATGATCTAATCGGCATATCATTTGCAATGACAAATAAATGAAATTGATTTATTAGCCTAATCATTGTACATATTATCCTCTAACTGATACAAATCAGGAAATTGACTAATGTCCATATCTTTCACTTCAATGAGATGTTATTATTTTCCTTCTACAAGGAGGACTGCTAATCCATTGAGTAACGTCTTGAGATATTTTTTTTATCCCCCAACCTATCGTGGAGACCCTTCACGTTAAGCTCCAATACTCAACCTTAAAATTGTTGATCCTTGAAGGTAAAGTTGCTTCCATTGACCTTGGAAAGATGATCACTTAAAGTTTTTTGGCTCCTGGGCTTTGAGGCCAAGGATGCCCCATCATAACCTAGAATCCCCGGCATTTTATGCATTGGTCCCCAACGATATTCTTGATTCTTTGGCCTTGTAGCTGATGATCCCCGTGGATGTTCTTGGTTCCTAGGCCTTGTGGTCATGGACTTCCTGCTATATGTCAAATACCTCTTACCATACTATGAATTCCTCCTAACGTAAAATTGATCATACCTACTTGAACTTTCTTTTACCCTATCTTCTACCTCAAAAATCTTATTCTTAGGCACCCAACATTTTTTTATATTTCCATTTGGACTAATAACTTCGTTTTTTTTTTCTCCCTTCATTTTTCATTGGGAAATGCAGGTGAATTTGCTTGATTCACGTTAACAGAGGCAACAAGTGCGAGAAGATGCTCGTCCATAAAGTGTTCATTTCCCTTCAATTGTTCTACTCTTTGCTGGTATATGGGATGTTTTAAGGAGCATGGTGCCCCCCTGAGTAATGTATTGATCCCTGAGTTCATAATTGGTAGATCCTCCAATCCCAGCATCTTTATACATCCCTAACTGTATGCTGGGATTAGTTACAGGATAGACCGGGTTCATAACTTGCTTTCCATGATAGTGACTTTGATTATTTATCCATAAATGGTCATCCTTTTGTTGTGAAGAGTATTATGCTTCTCCTCTGTGATGGGTTGATTATTCGTGAACAACTTCAAGCGGAGATTTTCGCTAGCTTGAGAAATCCTTGAAGGTTGTCCCTGTTGCTTCTCAGGTCCAGGCATGGTGGATTGGCTAGTATACAATGATTCAGCCAACTCCTTAATACAAACCACCGCAATAGTCATAATGTTAGCCAGTTCCTCGAACTTCTTGCTAATGTTAGTATCAACAAGTGTTTTTGGCCCTTTTTTCTTCTTTAACTTTTCCATTTGTGTATAGATCTCCCACTAGATTCATCTTGATCCTCAGTCTCATGGAGTTCCTCCCTTGGGCCTTGGTTCTTGACGGCATGGTCTGTGTGCCAAAACTATTTACACGGAAAAGTTTGTGCGGGCATGCTAAAAACGTGAAATTTGACTTTCAGAGACAATCAAATTGAATCCCGAATCAGCCGTTAGTTTTGATTCCCTCGGTTAGGCGCCAAAACTAGGAAATTGATTTAAGAAATTGGAGGGGAAAATTCATAAATGGCAACAAACCTCTCTTTAAATTACAAATTTACATATCCGGAATTTCAAGAAATACAAGTCCAGTAACACAAACGGCTGATTCAAGTAATTCAAAGAAATCCACCTTCTCACAAATGGAGAAGCTCAACCTCTGAGCCTAAAGTAATGCATGGCTTCCGTTTGCATTTGGTGGATAATAGAAGCGATCACCAAATGGATTTGGATTCCCCATCTGTGGTATTTGTTGCTGATAATATTGACTCGCATATGGATTATACGGGACCATCATCATATGCTGTTGTTGATGATGATGAAATATCATATGCTGCTGTTGATGATGATGATGCTGCTGCTGATGATGAAACATCGTCTGCTGATCATGCAAGTTTCTCGTTGGGACAACATTGTTCGACATGGCAAACGGGTCGTGCAGACCGAATGGATTTTGTGGTGAAATTTCGTACCCTTGGCCCGTGCTGTATCCTGCACTATGCATCTGTATTTGTCTCCGGGAAGCTTCATCTTCGTACAGGCTATCGAGTAAGAGCTTGTTGAATCCTCCGGCCTGGTGAAAATTGGTTTCAAATGTCATGACTTGGATGTGGTAGTATAAATTATCGGATGGAGTTCATACTTTTGGATATGAAAACAAACCATTTTAGTTTCCTGAGCTGGGGTTTGATTTGTGCTGCTTGGTGCTGTAACTAGAGCCAATTCCCACCCAGAATTCTTCCCGAGGTTGGCCAATGAATTATTAGTTGAGTCGCCTGCAAAAACGACTAATCAACTGCTAAATCTCCGTAAAATTTAAATTCAAAACATTCAGATGCAGCAGAGAAAAATGACCTTGCTGAACAATGGCAAGGGCTAATGCATTGCTTTGGTCAAATACAGCCTTCGGTTTCTCCTCATTTAATCCCTGTGGACGATATTGCTTCCCACAGTTATTTCTCTTAGTATCCTTGATATGAGAACATAGAAGAGGAAAATTACCAGAAGATCAACAGGTTCTTCAACTGATGTTTTCGGCTGGATTTCTTTTTCTTTAATGGGATCAAGTTTCTCTGGTGTTTCAATCTTGTTTTCCTTGTTTACAACTTGTTCATTGGCCTCTCTCTGAGCCAGGTTTTCGGGTTTTTTATGCACTTCTTCTGTTTTTTGTTGCTCCTGTAAACGTCAAGAAAACGAGATGTTACCTCACATCCTGAACCGAACACCCTAGGACAAGTGGAGTGATTTCTTACCAGCTGTTTATTTGACAGTACAGAACCTGTCTGAGATGCTTCCTTTACATAATCCTCCATTGTTGCAAGAAATGACGGTGGAGGCTGTGGACTTCGCAAGATCAAATTCAATAATCCACAGAAAGAATAAAGATTATAGACTTGGAGAATACGAAGGAAATGAACCTGTGTCAACGTTGGAAACTGAAAGGTCCGGGCAAGATCCAATGTTCTGCAGAACCCATAAAAATCGGCTAGAAGTTCTGCCTACACGAATAATAAATATCGACTCAATTGCATATCAAAAACACATTAACCCTTTCAAGATTTTTGTCAAATATATACCTGTTTTCCAGCTCTTTTGTAAATATCAAGAGCCCTCACTGCATCTCGTTTAGGCATTTCAAAAAACTGCAAAATATTTATATTCTGTCACTAAACCAGAGTTTTGATCCAGTAACATTATCTTTTAAGCGTTGTTTGGGACCATACCGTCTCGAGAAGATTTATGATTCCATCATTGATTGCTCGATAAATTTTAAAGCTCTCTTTCAAAACCAGCGCAAGGGCGTATTGGATGAGAAAGTTGTAGCTGGCTGCTCGTTCCGGCTGAAATTTTTTTAACAGATTAGATATCAAATCTATAGAAAACCAAATAAAACAATGCTAAATAGTCATCAACTTGTCATTTGAATCAATCCGGGGAAGTATTAAAGGTTACCTGACAACCAACAAGTCGATACAGAAGCTGTTGCAATGCTGGTAGCTTCCTCAACAGATCTTCAGCACTCAAGATCTGTGTTTTGTTATTTGCTTAATGTAATGAAAAGCACAGGATATTAAGGATCGAAATTGAAAAAGTTTACAACTTGTCACCACACCTTGGATTCTCCAACTGATGATTTTGGTACTTTATCTGATTCAATATCATAGTTTAAGGTTTGAAAGCATTCCAGTCTTTCTTCAAGAAAGAGGCCATATGTTCGGATCCAGGCCGAGCAATCCCAAGCTGAATTAGAACAACAAATGTTTTACGGTACAATGAATCGATGATACTATTCGGGAAGGCTTGTTTTTCGTGAAGTGACACTGTCAAGAAATGAATATTTACCTAGAGCACTGGAGCCATCTCTGAAACTGGAAACTTGAAACAAAGGTCCACCTTTTGAGTAGCTCAATACTTCTTCTCTGAAGCTAGGATCCGCCTCTCGTAACGTCCGGTGAAAAACGATCAAAGTTTTTATGGCCACCTGAAATTTACTCGGTTGTTATCATCATGTGAATAAAATCAACATGCAAAATACAAATAAAATATCAGAATTATATGCTTAAATATTTTCATAAATTGTCTTTTGTTTCATTTCTTGAGAACTTTATTGAATGGTAGGAAAAAAATAAGCATACAGATACAACGTTAAACTAACAATTCATATGAAAATTAAGTTCTTTGTTGGGTATATTATAGACACGAAATCAAAAGACAAAATAAGGCAGAAAAACTAGATGAAAGGGTAGTCTTACAATCCAGTTACGCGTTTTCGACAATCTTTTCGAAAGTGCATGAATGCAATAGGCAACATCTGCTCTTGGACGCGATACAGATACTGCTGCAAAGATCTCTGAAAAAAATTAACAAGTAATCAATCAGAAATCCCATTTTTTCCACAAAAAAATAGAAGAGATTTTCAAATTAGTAAAAAAGGGAAAAAAGACATAATATAATCTCAAAACCAAAGGGATTTTTATATGAATCTTGTATTAATCTGCATGTTATCAAACCAAATATAGAACCTAAAATAAATGGTGCTGCACTCACTTCTAATATATCGTTCCTTCGGAGGACGTTCAACGTGATTCGTGGCTTTGACAATCGCAATATCCAAATCCTTGACATATAAAGGATCAAGAAACCCGATGAATCCAAACACATAAACTTGATCCATGCATTGTTTGTGGATACAAAAATGTTCGCCTATACGAAACATACCTTGAAATCACTATTGACCTTGGCAAGGCCGACTTTCGTGGAGTCCTTGAGCGCCCCATAAGCTTTTCGAAAGCTTTCCATCTATGTAAATGCAGCAAATGAACATCAACTGTCGATCGAATCCGCGATGATCAACAGAAGAAGAGGAGAGATCAAGAGAGAGGAGAGATGGCTCGATTTGTTCTTCCTCCTTTCTCTAAACCATGTTATATTTTCGAATAAAACATTAGCAAAAAACCAAGAGGTCCTTTGTTTCTTTCTTTCTCTATTTTTGTAATTTGTAATGCATATCGTTTGTTAGTTATTGGAGGTTTGCATGCCAATTTGCGCAAGTGAAGTGACGAAATAGCCTCCAGAGCTAACGGTAACTTAGGAAAAATGCAGGGGTAAATTAGTCATTGCGTTGGGTGGGGGTGTGTTGTGCAATATGTAGTTCTTGCAAGATTGGAGAAGTCTGGTCAAATTTGTACAAGTTCAGATTCATTAGCTTGCAATAAGCTGAGGAAGGTGACAATTGCATGGTAATCTATATTCCACACACTAAATATAGTTAAAACCATATTTTCTTCCCAACCCCCACATTTTCTTAAACCTTGATGTTTACCAAAAATTTTTTAACGACGAATTTGTGACATTTTCTTAAACTTCGATGTTACAAACATTTTCGAGTTATTGTTACCAAAAACTTTTAGCGATGTAACTTTTTCGAGTTATTGTTACCAAAAACTTTTAGCGACGAATTTGCAACATTTTCTTAAACTTTGAACATTGTTACCAACATTTTCGAGTTTTCGCCAAGGTTTTTTTGTTGCCAAAAACTTGTTAGCGACGATTTTGTTCCCCGCAAAATTTTGTTGATCATAGGTGGAATCAGTGATGTAGTATGAAGTAATATATATATTTAAAAATACTATTAAATTTTGATTCTTTCATCCTTTTTTCCTCTCTTTTTGTAATGTGATACCAATTCCCTAGCATACAAAACAAAAGCATAGATTGTTTTTATGAAAAATAATCAAAAAATTGTTTTTGTTTCATTGGCTCTCTTTAAATTTGAGATGTCGATCTAATTTAATTTTTATACAGATTTCTTGGTAAACTATACCATAAATTTACTTATACATTATATTTAAAATTATTAATGTATCACCACAATTTTTTTATAACTTGCGTAAAACTTCATAACTATATCCAACCACTTAATTTATACAAATGTTACAAATCTCGAATTTACTTTTCACCCATCAAATTAATTTTATGAGAAATTATATAAGAATTTCGTTGTAAAATACAAATTTCCAATTAGCCATGCATTCCAAGCATACGCACGAATGAGCCATGACATCCATATAAACAAATAAAACAAAAAAACAGATTTTTGTAATAATATTTAAAGCAGATATATTACACGTTTAAATAATCACATAGGCACACATCAGTTAACAAGCATAATCCTTGTAGAAAAATACATGGAAGGTTTTGACAATGGGAAAGAGAAATATATTTGGAAGTGTGAAGTTAGAGATCTCATTCGAATTTGAACACAGAACGCCGCAACAAGAAAAAAGATCTAACGCAGAACTGCATTCAGTGATCACTACAAAACTTTCATGCATTTATTGGAGTAATCTTCTGAACTCGATATTGTTCGAAATCGGGTATAATAGCATATTGAACTGGAAGTACCTTCAGCGACAGCGTCTTCATACGTCCAACAGCAGCCTACGAGGATCCTCCACGACGTCTTTGATTCTTCTCAAAAAGAACACTGCCTCTCTCCCATCAATAAGCCGGTGATCGTATGTCAGCGCAATGTACATCATTGGTCTTGGTACGATGTTACCTCCGACAACCATGGGACGGTTCACTATTGAGTGCATTCCGAGGATTGCGGACTGCGATTTCAAAACAAATATGGTTTGGTTAATCATAAAAGTGTCGAGAGAAACAAACCATCCAGTAAACCAAAGAGACAAGTGGTATAGCAATTGGTTTTCCGTGACATAGGTGTTGGATTCAAGTCCCACTACTTGGTAAGCGTGACATAAAAATAATAATAATCAATTGATGACTCAAGTGACCCAACCAGTTAGCCCAGTGGAGGTCGCTGTTCAAATGTTTGACTGTCACAGTAGATGCTCGCTGGGTTATATTTTTTTCCACAAAACAAAACCAAACTGAGTTATATTTTTTTCCAACAAACCAAAACAGGATCTTGAATTAGGAACAAACCTGAGGAGGATTGATGATGGGAGTACTTAAAAGGCTTCCATAGACGCCGCCATTGGAAATTGTAAATGTGCCCCCAGCCATTTCATCTATTGAGATGGTGCCGTCATTGGCTCTCTTTGCAAGAGTGTTAATTGCCTTCTCGACTTCAGCGAAATCCATTCTTTCAGCATTGCGGAGAACTGGAACCACAAGACCCTATGGAGATCTAAAGTTAGTTAATTAGCCAAGAATATTTTTATTTTAGATGGGTAACAGTAAATAGATGCAGTGATGAGTTATGTTGCTGCCGAGGAAACTAGCTATACTCGGTTTTGTCTTTGATCATGCAGATGGATTGACTGGATATGTCTTACATATTAGATCTTGTTTTCTAAAAACTTGTATACTCTGCATCTCTTCTGAAATCTGAATTTACCCTCTGGTGACCTAGCCCAACTTCAGAAGGCGAGAAACCATATATGAACTATTTCATTTAGTGAAGTATTCAATTTAAATGAATCATTTCTTCTTATGCCGTGTTGACAATAGCGAAAACAAAATTCTAAAATCTTGCCTTTGGGGTACCAACAGCAATACTGATATCAACATAGTCTCTATAAATGATATCATCGCCATCAATAACGGCATTCACTATTGGCTGCTTCTGTAAGGCACTGATAGCTGCCTGAAACCCATAGAGACCGAAGTTATTAAAAGTACGTATAGTGAAACTTGAACGACACAACATGATATCAACATACTTTCACAAATCCTGACATTAGTCCCAGCTTCACTCCATGTTTCTCAAGAAAAGTGTCTTTGTAATCGGAACGAAGTTTCATCAAATTAGTCCTGTTACAAGCAAATAAATGTAAAATGTCATTATTTGATCACCCAGTTTAAAAGAACATGCAAACTCCTCACTGGCTGTCAAGTAACAGAGCAAGTTCCTTACTAATTGATAGTATAAAAGGATTAAAACTCGAGACACGTTAATGGCATTTGATGAAATAACAGGTAAGATTTTTCCCAAACGTAGTTCAGGAACATAAGATCAAATTGAAGTCAGATAAATTAGATTGCATTAAATGTTTTAACTGTTTAGCTGAACAATAGAGGGTTGTAGTGACAATGGAAGTTAAGATATCAACAAGCATTTAGAAACTCCAAACCCAATCAAGGAAATTCACATGCCTGGATAAATTAAATAAGCAAAAGAAACAGATACTTTAGGACTGTCTCCATCCAATCCCACATAAAAAAAAGTAAAACACACACAAACGCTCCACACACTTCCCTCCGTCCAAGAACCAACCATAACCAAAAATAATTGTGGGAAAATTTATTCTGTAAAATATACTATATTCGGTAGTTTTAGATCGTACGATTGCCCAGTTGGAATACTCCATCCCCAGCAAAGTGAATTATTTCAAACACGACTAGCCTATTGATATAGAAATCTCGACTGTGGGATGCATTCCAATTGGCTCTTTAACCGAGAAGTTTACAAAACCATAACATAGAGCAAATAAACGAAAACCATAACAGCACATAAATTACATGTCAACTTCGTTGAATGTCGTCAACAATGCAAATGTGTTCTGGGAATCTTTCAATCGTGTGGCAACCCGTTTTCTTAGCCTTGTCATAGGAACCTGTCATTAGAGAGGATTCAAGAGTCATACTCTCAAACATATAATAAGAATAGGATGATAAAACTCTTAAAGAGCACCAGTATCTTTCAGTTAGAAAATTGAAACTCACTCGTCTTTCCCTTTCTTTAGGGGGGAGCTGAAGTTCCGTCGCTGAGGCTTTGGAAGGTGGTGGAGAACTTCCTTTAGGCTTTTCTAATACAGGCTTTGTCTCCACTTTAGGCTTTGGGTCCTCTTTGGGCTTTGGGTCCTCCTTTTTATCTTTAGCAGGAGATGGTGGTGGAGCAGCTTTGTCAGATGGCTTGTCATCAGATGGTGCTACATGTGTTGCACCTTCACCAGATTTCGATATAATTGCGACCTTGGTGCCAGGTTCCACAGTATCTCCTTCCTTAGCTGTGAGCTATAGAAATATGAAGAAAAAGAAATTAAACAACAGTATCATATCCAGGGAAATAATGAACTACCAGTCCAAAGTCAAAGAAGTTATACCTTTTGGATCACACCTGCTTCAGGACTATTGACATCCATAGTGACCTAGGATGGCAAATAATTGAAGAGAAAACTGTCAGTCACACGGTACTATGAAAGCTTCCAACGTCAAAAAGATATTTCAATTAGATGCTGCAAATAAAAGCGCATAAATTTGCACCACATTCCTTTTTTTTGCTAGCGGGTAAATGATGATGATTATTTATACTTTCAAGAATGGTTTTAACAGAAGCTGCTGGCAGCAAAAGTAGGAAAATGTTTCTCGTTACAAGTACCTTATCAGTTTCAATCTGAGCAATGGGCTCATCAACCTCTACTCTGTCCCCAGGTTCTGGACAAAACACCATGCAGCAATGGATTTGACCATCATATCATATATTCTCAAGTGAAAAAGAAACTTGCCACACAGGAAGAGACATACTTTTTAAGAATTTTGCTAACGTGCCATCAGTTATCGATTCACCCATGTGAGGGACAACAGCATCAACAAGATCGCCTCCTGTTCAAGTATAGACAAGAGAACAGTTTAAAAGCAAGATGGAAATAGAATATAATAGCTTTCCTGCACATAGATACATTCATCCAAATTCATTAGGGAGTGGCTGTATCCCACTTAGGGGTTCCAAAATTATAGTACTCGCATTTCACCAGATATCATGAGAATAAAAACCACGACTTCAGGAAGCATAGTTATTCTATGTCAGCACAAATGCAGCTACACTTACCATTAGCATTCATCCTAGCATTATGCAAATTAGATTTAAAGTGAGTACGTTATTGACAACATCATATGTTGCTTTCAGAATTTTACATAAGACATTAGATATGATATGCAAACATTGTCCTGCTTTTGCATTTATTTTTAGCTAACAACCATAGTTGTCAAGGGAGCAAGGCGTACCGAGATGCACAAAGATCATGGAGCCTGAGGCGAGGAGCGAGCTTTACCGAAACCAGGCATACATTTTTAAATGTTTCAAAAAATATATTTATGTTAGAATAAATATATTAAAATATAAAATAATTAAGCCACAATGTCACAAAAAACAAAAATAATTAATAAGTTCATAATAATTAGTAACATGATAAAAATTATTCAATTATCCAAATAAAGTTCATCTTCTTCCATCGAATCATCAGAGCCCCTAGAACTTTTGGACTTGTATTCTTCTTGGACTTCATAATTTTCTTGATCAACATCGATTTCTTCTCTCTTCATCCAAAAGATGTGAAATCGGTCTTCTCCTAGTAGTTTTGGATGTAGATGTCATCACCTCATTCTTCTGTTCAGTGCTCTCTTCTTCTGATTTCAGCGATGGAGTGTTGGGTTGCTAGGGTTTAGGCATTTTGTTTTTAAAAAGTAATTAAAAA
Organism: Primulina tabacum; assembly: GCF_025594145.1. Taxonomy (NCBI): domain Eukaryota; kingdom Viridiplantae; phylum Streptophyta; class Magnoliopsida; order Lamiales; family Gesneriaceae; genus Primulina; species Primulina tabacum. The sequence goes on from NC_134559.1 coordinate 11,997,016, forward strand.
AAATCACTGAGGCGCGCTTAACCAAGGCTAGTCCAAGCGAGCGTCTAGGCTCACTTGCCGAGAGACACTCGCCTTTGACAACTATGCTAATAATTGAACCTGAGGACAAGAAAATGCAAGTAGTCCTTTAAATATCATATAAATATAGTCCTCTAACTATCATAAAAATGTAATAACCATAGTTGTCAAAGGCGAGCACCTCCAGGCCAGGACCCTGCGCCTGGGATGACCTAGGCGCAGCGATTCACTAAGGCGAGCCCATATGCTCGGCTAGACTAGCCTTGAAAGTTCCATCAAGCGCGCTTTAGTGATTTTTTTTAATTACTTGTTTAAAATAAAAAAATCCAAACCCAAACCCTAGCAACCCAACACTCTGACGCTGAAGCAGAAGAAGAGAGCGTTGAAACAGAAGAACGAGGGAGAGTATCTACATCTAAAACAACCAGAAATAGATCGTTTTCACATTTTTTGGATGAAGAAGAAGAAGAAGATGTTGATAAAGAAAATTATGAAGACCAAGAAGAATACAAGTCCGAAAATTCTAGAGACTCTAATGATTCAACGGAAGAAGATGAACTTGATTTGGATAATTGAAGAATTTTAATCATGTTATTATTTATTATGAACTTATTAATTATTTTTTGTTTCGAGTTAAGTCAAAATGTCACTGGAAACAAAAAATACATTTTTTAAAAAATTTAAAAATGTGCGTCTTGCTTCGGTAAGGCACGCGTGCCTCGCGTTGCACCTCAGACTCCATGGCTCTTGTACACCTTGGTGCGCATTGCGCTTTTGACAACTATGGAAAAACCACAGGACACATCCCCACAATATTAGCTATTCAATGTCAGCAATCTTTTTTGTACCTACTAATCAAAGAAAAACTGTTAAATACTCTAAAAACTCTAAACACCAATTCATTCATTTCCCACTCATGTCTTGGAGAGTGACCATCTAAAAGCCATAACAAAATCTAAATCAAATTTTGCTAATCTTCTATCTCTAGTATTAGTTCAAGATGCTATGACACAATAAGTCCAAATAACTAAAATAGGTTATTCCTCATCATTCCAATTCTTTTTATTTCTTTTGCTACATTAATTTGATGAAACTTTTACATTCACAAAGTTAAATTCAATCCCAATAATAGTAACATTAAATACAAAGACTACATTTAAGCAGTTCATGGGAATATTATCAAGGTTGCCCAACCTAACAAGTTTTACCAATTCTGCAAGGAAAAAGGTACGCAGGAGAAGAGAGACTGGTGTTCAAGAGAATTTTATATCACCGTTTGAACAGAATGGTCTGCTCCAGATTTGCATGGTTACAAGTTGCTGAAGACTGCTTACAGCTTCCCTGCAAAGTATACAAAGTATAAATTTATCAGCTAAGAATTTTTTCGACCAATTGCTTATCTTTCTCCAGTATTTTCCAACCCAAATAGATGAGAAGTGTAGAACCCGTAAATCAGACTACGAATAAGTCATGCATAATTTCTAGTATTTAAATTAAAATGATTTTTATTGCATGAGTATTTAAATTTCTTTCTTTAAATTTAATTATTTTATTCAGTAGTTTATTGGTTATCCTTTCAGTTAATTAAGTGAGGCCGGACTGGAGTTGGAGTTTTGAGATAAAATTTAATATTAAGAAAACATTCTTAGAATTTATTTAAGATAAATAATAAGTCAATTTAATGTAAAAGAATGTTTGAGAAATTATTTAATAATTTGAGATAAGTAGTAAATAAAGTTCAATAATTAATTTCTCAATTCACTAAAATATTTAATGGGTACATAAAACACTAAAGATTTAAAATACATTATTTAAGCAATATTTCCCCTCCACTTAATAGCATAATTTCGGCCACCTCATAGGTGATTTAATATTTCTTTGGCAACTCACCACCTTTGACTCTTTCCTTATTATTTCTTGGTATGTTAACCCTTTCACTTTTAATCACCATTAATTAATAATCAATCAATATCTTAGCCTTGTTTGACTAGGAGGAATCAGTCATCATATCACCCCTCAATCCCACCTAATGACACCTCATTCCTTATCTAGCTAACAACTAGGATAGAAAGTTAGGAGCTTGCCATTTTGTATCCCATTTAATTAGTAAACTCCCCTCACTCCTAGCCATTCTCTCCCCACCATTATCACCGAAATTCAGAGCTTAATCAGAGCAAAAATCGTGAGACTCCTAGCAAGAAACAAGAGGGAAAAATCGAGTAGGAAAGAAGAACACTCCGTCTCCGCCGCACCACGTCGTCGTTTCGTTTGTTTTTCGTTCAAAACAAACCAAGTCATGTTTATATTTTTCCTTCCACTCTTCAATCAAACCATAATATGAATTTAAACCTTTCATGATCAAGATTTTATGAGGTAAAAACCGAAATATTTGACAGCACATTTTTGAAACATGTACAGAAAGTTTGTCTTCCTTGTGCTCCTCACGGCTTGGCTTCTTTTGATGGTTTCAGGTGGTTGGCTCGAGTCCAAGCTTTCCAGGCTGCATCTAGGATTGATATAGGGTGTGTTAGGAAGGGATTTGACCATTGGTTAAAGAGTCTTCTTCCCCCAGCAACTCAAATGGGCAGCAACTCGTCCATAAGGCATTTTGAGTCTCGGGTTGATTTTTGGTCTAAGGCAAGTGTTCTGATTGTGGCTGCCCTAATGGTTGTAGCCATGGTTAGAACCCCCCTAGACATGTCTAGGACGTGACCAAGATGCCCTTTCATGGCTTGGTTCACGTCCCAATCGGTTTTTAAAAATAAACAAGAACAGCCCCCTTCGATCCCTTTCATTTTCTGCATGAGTTGGTGTTCGGTTATTAGGTTGGTATGGATCTTGGTTGGCTTCTGGCCCTTAGCCACGGTCCATACCATACCCCTTGATGTCTAGATCATACCATGGTCAATCAAATGGCCGCTGGAATGGTCCATGACAGCAAACAAAGCAACTCGCCCCACGCGCGCAGGTTCGCCTCTCGGGTGGAAGTTCGGGTGATCCATGGTGTTGCTTGGATTGTGGCTGGCCTAGGGCCCTTAGCCATGGTTCAAGCCAACCCTTAGGATGTTGGGAAGAGGTTCTGGTCGGTGGTTCAAGCCCCAATGGCCATTAGCCTCGCAAACAACGCAAAGAAACGCAAGCGCCGCTGCTGTATTTTTGTGACAGCAAGTTGTGCTTTGGTTCAGAGGTGTGTTTCGAGTTCTTGGTTGGCTTTTAGCCTATGGCCTTGGACTGGACAGTACCCCATTGAGTTAGGAAGGTCATGTTTTTGGCCGTTCGTGATTTGGTCAGGTTTAGAGGTCGTACGAGAATTTACGGTGCAATTTGCCAAAGTGACTCTCGAAAGAGCGTTTCATGTTTTTGGCCTCCATTCACCAAATTTCGAAGTACTGAAATGTTAGGAGCATTATTTCATCATTTTAAGTGTATTTTAATCATGACTAAACGATGGTTCGGGTTGGCACGGAGTCATGATTAAATACCAAGTCATTGGGCGTAATTGTCTTGTTTTTTTTGGAGTCAATTACAAAGTTTGAGCAAGTAAATCATTTGCATCTTTTTCATGTTAGATTTAAGTCGCAGCGAGCCTGGAAACGATCCAACCCATTCGGTAAAATTAATACAGGATATTTAATTATGTTATTTAATTATATTACGTGCAAAAATATAAAATATTCATTTTTGAGATTTATGCGATATTGCTTGTGGTCACTTCATTATCATGGGATTATTACTTCACCCGGTGGTCACTTACCGGTTCAGTTCAGCTCATTTATAGGTACGGATATCCAGTCCAAGGGCTGTGATGATCTCTACCGCCCAGTATATTGTGGTTTAGTCTGATCAGGCGATCCAGTTCAGTTCAGTTCAGTTCAGTTCAGGGGCCACTTGCGTAGGACATAATCTCAACAAAAAATTTATGACATGTTATTTTATTACAGGGCTCGATGGAGCAAACATTTTACTTACGACTTTCAGTTCAGTTATGCACGTATTATAATTACGCATGACATGATATTTTTACGTTACGCCAGACTCATGATATTTTTACCATGCATGCAATTTTATTATTATTACTTGTTATTTACGATATATGCATGTTGATTCTTTAAACTCACTAGACTTGATTGTTGTAGGTATTGATGAGGTCGGGACCGAGGGCGGGGACCAGTGAGTCATCTTGGGCCGGTAGTAGTAGGAACCCAAGGACCTCATTTTCAGCAATTACTATTTTATTTCAAACTCAGTTTTTATCTGTTGCTGAATTATTTTAAATTGTTATTTTGCAAACAATAATTATTTCCGCTGTGTTATTTTGAACATTAAACTCTATTTATCAGTTTATTTTACGAATGAGGCATATTACTTATTTTAAAAGAAAATTTTAAATTTTTCCGCAAATTTTCAAGTACGAATTTCGGGCCTCTACAAGAAGAATTGTTATTAGTTCTCATGACAGAAGAAAGTACAGAGTAGCAATAATGTCATTTGGAAATCCGTGCTCCATGACCACCAGATACCCAACTATGGTAGGTTCAGATGATATCTATTACTATATATTAAACTTGAGCACCCTAGAATGATCGTTTAGTATGTTTGGTGAACCAAATTTCAGAATTCCATAAATGTACCTACCACATCTGCCATTTTCGCACGAAAATACCCTTCCTCGTCCCATAAAAAATGGGGATAAACTACCTCCCTCATCCCACAAATTTCCTCTAACCCCAAATAACTACCCCTTTCCCCGATTTTCATGGAAACCTCCGTCGAAAATTGTTTTAAAGAAGTTGTCAATACGAGATAATGAATTATGCACTACATTACATAATTATCCGGTTGATTCAAAATATTTTGGAGGTAATGAAGATTTCATTTTTACTTTTTTCACTGAATTAGGTATTCTGTGAATTATGCAGTCAAATGGACGGTTTTGATTCTATTTCCTTTTCAAATTTTGGTATTTTGTGAACTAATGCATTTACTTGATGATTACAATTTTATCTTCATTTTGGAATCCAGGTATTCTGTAATTTAGTTTCAAATATTGAAGGTTAGCTTTTTCATTTTATCTTATGTATTTTGCAGTCAAAGAATTTCCAACAACAAAAAACCTCTATTCTTCAGTGTAAATTTAGGCAAGAAATTGTATTTAGATTTTCTGTTATCTTCAGTCTAAAAAATTCATATTTATGTGGCAATTTTTCATGGTTTTTAGTTTGGTTTTGTTAGAAAAGTGAGAATTTACTAGACTTGGGGTTTTACGATACGGATCTGGCATTTGTTAATTTGCAATTTGTGCATAGGTACAAGTAACAATATGAAGTCCTTTCTGCTTTCGGATGGATATTTTTCGACTTCTTAAATTTTGTAATATTTTTATTTGTTTGTATACGAGTTACGACATTAATCATGCTATCCAATTTAACAAACAATTGGATTACTATCATGTGTGACAATTTTAATATTTCTTAAGTAAATGTGGTGGTTCCATATTTTCCTACTAATGATTCATTGTGAATGCCTGTTACCTAAACAGGGAAACAACCATGGAAAAATACTCGAAAAACATTGATGTAGATCACTAACCTTTTCGGAATCAAATTAATTATGCGTCCTGTGACGAAACAGAAATGGATAGAAATCATCAAACTAGATCAGAGGCCATGTAAATAATAGTTTGAACTACACATGCACGTACCAGCCAAAGGGAGGCAAGAATAACTCTGAACATGGCCAACACCCCTTTCGTAACGTATGATCTATTCACACGCTCATAACAAAAGCGAATATTGATTGAACAGCCAAAATCAATCTGATTAGTTCCATCGAAATTATAATAGAGCATAACTCAACCATCCATATCACTCCAATATACTATATTGTTGTAGTAGCATATGATTATCATTCACAAAACATCATCTCATATAGCTCCCACGAATGGAAGAGCAATACAAAGGAAATACTGTTAGGCTTGATCCTGATTTAACGAATCAAAAAGTATATATTATATAATATGAAAGATTAACTCAAAATGAATACCTAAGTGAGTCCACAACAAATAAAATCTAATATCGCATCCCATCAGCATCGCTTACACAAACTAATTCAAAACATGAAAAGAGAATTTCAGCATCACCATTTCACACCCTCGTCAAGTCATCCACACTTCTATATCAATACATAAACCAGTGAAATTACCTCCTCCGATAAGGCGGAGCAAGTTCTTGATGTAGAAACAGCAGGACTAATTTTACCCAACGAAACCCCAAAAGCCTGCCCCAAAAGCAACTGAAACGTGTTACAACAAGACACACACGTATAAAAAAAATCCACTCACACCAAAAAAAAAAGAGGAAAGTCACCTTAGTAGACGAGGCACCGGACGCGGCCTTCCGCCTTAAAACACCCAACATCATATACCACCTGAAAACCCCTTAAATAATCAAAACCCACAACGAAACAGTCAGAAAAAAATGCAAAACAAGCAGATCAAAACAAAGTACATGGAAAATGCGTAACAGATCTCGGAAGCGACGCTTACCAAAAATGAAAAAAGCGGAGTCGGAGGCTTGACTGACTATCAGAAATAGGGTTTCGAGAAATGTGATGGGGAAGCTAGAAGAAAAGTCTGAATTGAGGGGAAGAAGTTTGGAAAAGGAATAGTCCCGTCCCAACTACCAAATATGTACGAGATCTGGGAAATTTAGGGAAAAAGGAGTACATTGTTACGTATTTTAAAAAAAGATATATAAGTTAATTTATTTAAATATCTTTCTATTTTAAACGTAAATACACCATTAAATTTTATTATATATATATTTATTTTAAACACGTATTTCATTTTCATCAGTCATCTATTATATTCTATCAGTCGACTCAACCCTAGATCCTCTCTGTCGACCTCCTTTTCATTTCCCTTCCGGCTAAAATTCTCAATATAAATCGACGCAATGGCTAATAATAATCTAGTAATGCTAACGTTTATTTCGATTTATTACTTTTTTTCGTTCGTCGATCGATTGGTTGAGGAAGAAAATTTCGATCACGCTTTGGTCGGCATAAGCTTGGGTTGACCAAAAAACAATGGTCCACCCACGCTCCCAAGCTTGGGTAGACCCGATGTTATTGGGTCGACCGAAGCTTGGGTCAACCAAAAAACAGAAGCTTGGGTCGACCCACGCTGTTGACCCAACATTGGGTCGACCATGTTTGTCTTTGTGATTGTTTTAAGCAGTCTTTTTGGTAATTTTTTTAGGTATGACAGAGATTTTAATGTTTCTAGTCAAATTATCTGGTATTTAATGAGTAATCAGATAGTTGATCGTTAATGAGTAATTTAACGAGGAAAGAACAACCCATACCCTGAAAGACCATGGTATATAAAACTATATGATGAATTCAGAGCCAAGATTAAACAGTAAGTTCTCTTATCTCTGATAATTTAGCTTTACAGATGACTAATAATTTAATAACTTCAGTGTCCTTTTTATTTGTACAGTGAGGATTCAGGAACATTTGTCTTTGCTACTACTGTATATGCCTTATCGAGGGACAGTGAGCACATAGTATTAAATTTAGATGATAGACTTGTATCTGAGTTCAGATATTTTTTAGCCTGTAATATGTTTGATAAGCATTAGACATTGTATTGATCTTTATAATTATTGGACATTGTATTGATCTTTTAATTTAGATTTAACGTTTTATGGTCGAATTCTGTTGTTGGTCAGTTTTTGGGTCGACCCTGACACTGCTTGATTTTGGGTCGACTCTGTTTATTTTTTATCGACCCTTCACTACAAGAAAAAATCAAATCAACAATGCACATACGACAACGATTTTTACTAAAACCGTTGTTATATGCTTTTTAACAACGGTTTTAGTGAAAACCGTTGCGGTTCTATGAACCATTGTCTTTGAGCGTGTTTTTTTGGACAATCGACAACGGTTTTCTAAAACCGTTGTCGATTAGCGTGTTTTTTTGGACAAATAACAACGATTTGGAAAAACCGTTGCAATATTTAGCGACGGTTTTGCTGGCACCGTTGCTAAAATTAGCGACGGTTGTAAGTAAAACCGTCGTAAATTTAAAAATGCAACTGATAGGACTCGTTTTTACGTGTTTTTAGTGTTGGTTTTGAGTCGCGTTCATGCATCATATTAGTTTGTTTTAGTTGAATTTTGCATTTTTTTTAGCATTATTGAGCATTTGACTAATCTCGTGTATTCTGTGGTTATTTTGTAGGAATTGAACCATAAAGTGGGAGAAACTTTGGCATAATATCGAAGAGGTCTCGCTAGGGCGGTCAAAAGTGACTGTCCCAGCGAGCATTGTGGTCTGGCCGAGGATTATTTTGCGCAAGTGTCTCGCTAGGGCGGTCAAAAGTGACCGCCCCAGCGAAACCAGGGACATGCTCGAGGAAGCTTATTCGAGGACCTCTCGCTAGGGCGGTCAAAATATACCGCCCTAGCGAGAAGCGAGATTGAGAAAGATTTGTTTCCAAATTTTGAGGGACTCTATCCTACACCAAGACCTAACACACGAGATCAGCCGTTTTTGACACACTTTATCAGACTTTTCATCATTTTTCTTGGGGAGGAGGCTAGGAGCAAAGGAGATTTCGAAGACCTCGAAATTTCCACGCGTTGTGGCCTTCATCCATCGTCATCTTTAGTATTTTCATTATTCAGTATTTTATTTCTTACATTGATTGTTGGTTTTTATCATGAATTTCAGTAGCTAAACTCTAGATTTGTTGGGATTTGAGGGGATCCTACCCCGTACTCGGTGTTTAACATTATTTCTCGACGTTTTTATTAGTGATTTGTTTATGCTATTGTTATTTCTTGTTTCAATCGAAGCCTAGCTAACTTCCTTTGATTATTTCATGTTGTTGATGAGTTCGATAGAATAGTTAACAATACGATCAAATAGTATAAACCACGGATTTACAATTTTAGTAGATATACGGAATTGGGTACGTGTCGATAGTGATAGTTCACCCGAATGAAAGCTAGTGGATTCCATAGAATGTAATGCAATCTTGAACTGTTAAATATTTGAGGACACTTGAGTACTGCATGTTTTTGATTAGTATTAATATAGCTCGACAGAGTATATTAATTAGTCTAGGGAATTCCGTCGAACGCACGAGTAAAAGTCGAGTGTGATTATTTAAACACGAGTGGTAGGTGAACTGCTAATTCCCAACAAATTAATTTCTCATTTGATTTAATCCAAATTAATCATTGCGGTCTTGAGTACATTTTCTTTGCATTTTAATTATTTTAGTTGTTTAATTTACATTAGTTTAATCATCAACTCATTTTATCGTTTCTAAAGAAACTTTACTTGAAAATAAAAATAGTGTTACGCAGTCCTTGTGGAACGATACTCGTATTCACTTACGTTTATTATAACTTGACTATCGTGCACTTGCGATATTTAAATCGAGCTTTCATTTATAAAATAAATTTTGGGATTATTCACTGTGCAAGTTTTGCTCGATCAAGTTTTTGGCGCCGTTGCCGGGGACTGTTGATTCACAATTTTTTATTTTTCATTTAAATTCTTTAGTATTATTTATTTTATTGTTATTTGATACTCTCATTGTGTTGCAGATTTTTCTTGTGGTGCATGCGAAGATCACTCGAGTTTAAGCTTGAGCCTTTTGACCGCGAGATCGAACGCACAGCTAGACGTCGACTACAGCAGCAAAGAGCGAAGGAAAGAATGGAAGGCGATCAACAAAGAGAGGAGCCAAGGCGTATACCGATGTTGGATTATGCACAGCCGTCTCTTGATGGAGCACGTCCAAGCATCGTAAGACCAGTCATCCGAGCTAATCAGTTTGAGATCAAGCCAGCTATCATTCAGATGATTCAGAACACTGTCCAATTTGGGGGAAGTGCACTTGACGGCCCTAATTCTCATATAGCTGACTTTCTTGAAATTTGTGATACTTTTAAGTTTAATGGCGTGTCTGATGACGCTATTCGTTTGCGTTTATTTCCATTTTCACTGAGAGATAAAGCTAAGTCGTGGTTAAACTGTTTGCCTGTAGGGTCTATTACTACATGAGAAGATATGGCAAAAGCGTTCCTGATCAAGTACTTTCCTCCGTCGAAGACTATGAAGCTTAGAGCCGACATTACTACTTTTGCTCAATATGAGCAAGAGTCACTTTACGAGGCATGGGAGCGCTACAAGGACTTGTTGAGGAGATGTCCACACCATGAGCTGCCTCTTGGGTTAGTTGTTCAAACTTTCTACTACGGTCTACTTACTCCTAACCGTACTATGATAGATGCTGCTGCCTGTGGTAACTTACTGAGAAAGACGGCGGAGGAAGGATATGAGTTATTGGAGGAGATGGCTGCTAGTAGCTATCATCCTCAATCTGATAGGCAGAGACGAGGTGCTGGAGTTAATCAAGTTAATGATTTGTCGGCGGTTTCAGCACAGTTAGAGGCTTTGAATAGAAAGATTGATGGGATGAGCATGAGTGGGTCGGCTATGCGTCTGCAAGAAATTTTCTGTGATAAGTGTGGGGGTGAGCATGATGTGCAGGATTGCCAAGATGGCAATCCATTCTATGTGCCTGAGGGAGCACCGGTAAAACAAGTGGGATTCCAGAACCGTCCTAGAAATGACCCTTACTCGAACACATATAATCCGGGATGGAGGAATCACCCAAACTTTTCATGGGGAGGTCAAAACAACCAACATCGCCAACAAAGAGGTCCACCATATGTGATGCACCAAGGATTCAAGCCAGAACCGTCTCGGGAGGAGAAGTCCAATTTAGAGCAAATGATGACTAAATTTATTTCTGCAACAGAGACGCGATTTCAGAACCAAGATGCATCCATAAAGGGGTTAGAGAATCAAATTGGACAATTGGCTAAGCTGATTGCTAATAGGGAGCAAGGAACTTTACCAAGCAACACGGAAACTAACCCAAGAGAACATGTGAAGGCGGTGGAATTGCGTAGTGGAAAAACACTCGGGTCTAATGAGGAGAAGACCAAGCACGGTGAGGATGAGGTGAAAAATCGAGGACGTAAGTCTTCTAACTCTACATCTACACCTATTGCACAGAATAAAATTGTTATCCCTCCACCTTTTCCTGCAGCAATGAAGAAAGCTAAATTAGATGCACAATTTGGTAAATTTCTTGAGATATTTAAAAAATTGCATATTAACATTCCTTTTGCTGATGCTTTATTGAATATGCCAAGTTATGCAAAATTCTTGAAAGATATCTTAGCAAATAAGCGGAAGCTAGAAGATCATATGACGGTGAATTTGACCGAAAATTGCTCCGCTTTAGTTCAAAACAAGATGCCTCCGAAGCAAAAAGATCCAGGGAGTTTCTCGATACCTTGCATTATTGGTGACATTAATTTTCATAAAGCTCTATGTGATCTTGGTGCGAGTATTAATCTGATGCCTTTTTCTGTGTTTAGGAGACTGGGATTAGGTGAACCCAAGCCAACTAGGATGTCGTTGCAGCTGGCTGACAGATCTGTCAAGTATCCACGTGGGATTATCGAAGATGTTCTGGTGAAAGTGGATAAGTTTATTTTTCCTGCAGACTTTGTGGTACTTGACATGGAGGAAGATTTAGAGATGCCTTTAATCCTAGGGAGACCGTTTCTTGCTACAGGGAAAGCACTGATTGATGTTGAGGAGGGGAAATTGAGACTGAGAGTTGGAGAAGAAGAAATTATTTTTGATGTTTTCAATACTCTCAAGCACACAATGCACAATGATAGTTGCTTTCGTATTGATGTCTTGGATTCGCTTGTTTGTGATTTTGTGCAGGATGGATTGAAAGAACCATTGGAGGCCACTCTCACTACTGAAAAGCAGGAGGACGAGCTAGACGAGGAAAAGATGGAGATGGTAGCTCATTTGAATGCCATTCCACCTTGGAGAAAGCAAGTGAGGCTTAGACTAGAGGAATTGGGAGACAGAAAAGATTTAATGCCTCAAAAGTCAAGCCTAGAGGAGCCACCTACTTTGGAGCTCAAACCATTACCTCCACATCTCAAGTACGTATATCTAGGAGAAAATAATAAATTGCCTGTTATTATTTCCTCTTCTTTGACAGATGATATGGAGAGTAAGCTCTTGGGAGTCCTCAAGGAGCATAAAGAAGCGTTCGCTTGGAAGGTTTCAGACATAAAAGGGATAAGTCCTTCGATCTGCATGCACAAAATTCTGATGGAAGATAAATACTCACCTTTAGCACAACCACAAAGGAGACTCAATCCAAAGATGCAAGAGGTAGTAAAAGCTGAAACAATTAAACTTCTGGATGCAGGTATTATCTATCCTATCTCTGATAGTGCGTGGGTAAGTCCTGTACAATGTGTGCCTAAAAAGGGTGGGATTACTGTTATTACTAATGAAAAAAATGAGTTGATTCCCACTAGAACTGTTACGGGTTGGCGTGTATGCATAGATTATAGGAAATTGAATGATGCAACCCGTAAAGATCACTTTCCCTTGCCATTTATCGATCAAATGATTGAACGATTAGCAGGTCGTGAATTTTATTGCTTTTTAGATGGATACTCGGGATACAATCAAATCACAATTGCACTTGAGGACCAAGAGAAAACTACTTTCACTTGCCCTTATGGTACTTTTGCGTTTAGGCGTATGCCCTTTGGTTTATGCAATGCACCTGCAACATTTCAAAGATGCATGACCGCTATCTTTCATGACATGACTGAAAATTTCCTTGAAATCTTTATGGAAGACTTCTCTATTTTTGGCTCCTCATTTAATGAATGTTTAGAGAATTTGAACTTGGTGTTAGTTAGATGTGAGGAGAGAAATTTGGTGTTGAATTGGGAGAAGTGTCATTTTATGGTTCAAGAGGGGATTGTGTTAGGACACAAGGTATCGGAGAATGGAATTGAGGTTGACAAAGCCAAGGTGGAAGTAATCAAAAACTTACCCCCACCTTCATCAATAAAAGGAGTTAGAAGTTTCCTAGGGCATGCTGGTTTTTATAGGCGTTTCATTAAAGATTTTTCCAAAATTGCTAAACCTTTATCCTCTTTGTTGATGAAAGATGCTGAATTTAATTTTGATTCTACGTGTCTGCATGCATTCGAGATACTCAAGGAAAGCTTGGTGACAGCACCTGTTCTGACTGTCCCTGATTGGGAGCTACCGTTTGAGGTGATGTGCGATGCTAGTGATACAGCTGTTGGTGCGGTGCTGGGTCAAAGGAAGAACAAGGTATTTCATACCATCTACTATGCAAGTAAGACTTTAAATGATGCTCAATTGAATTACGCTACTACTGAAAAGGAATTGCTTGCTATAGTATTTGCTTTCGACAAATTTCATTCATACCTTGTTCTGTCTAAAGCAACTGTGTATACAGATCATTCTGCCCTAAAATACTTGCTTGCTAAGAAAGATGCGAAACCTAGGTTAATTAGGTGGATTTTATTATTGCAAAAATTTGATCTCGAAATTCGAGATAAAAAGGGTGTGGAAAATGTAGTTGCTGACCACCTGTCTAGGCTTGAGCATGTTAGAATTAAGGGCAGTGACGATGATATAGATGACTGGTTTCCTGATGAACAATTGCTTGAGGTAAATGCGTACCCTTGGTATGCCGATTTTGCAAATTTTCTTGTCACTGGCACACCTCCACCTAATTTATTGTTTCACCAAAGAAAGAAATTCTTTTCAGACATGAAATATTATTTTTGGGAGGAACCGTTCTTGTTTAAGATTTGTGCAGACTCCATGATAAGAAGATGTGTGGCGGAGGAGGAAACCAATCAAATTCTGAACCATTGTCATGACCGTGAGGTAGGTGGTCACTTTGGACCCATACGGACGGCATCTAAGGTACTTGAATGTGGCTTCTATTGGCCAACTCTTTTTAAGGATGCTCGTTTGTATGTTCTCAAGTGTGATAGATGCCAACGCACAGGTAATACTTCCAACCGTCATGAGATGCCTTTAAATAACATTATTGAGTGTGAAATATTTGATGTGTGGGGGATTGATTTTATGGGTCCTTTTCCTGTATCTTTTGCAAAGAAATTTATTCTGGTGGCAGTGGAGTATGTATCTAAATGGGTGGAGGCAGAGGCTTGTGCCACTAATGATGCACAAGTGGTGTTAAAATTTTTGAAGAAACATATTTTTAATCGATTTGGTGCACCACGTGCAATCATAAGTGATGGTGGCACCCACTTTTGCAACAAAATTTTTGATAAACTGTTGGGCAAATATGGTGTCACCCACAAGGTTTCCACTCCATACCATCCCCAAACTAGTGGACAAGTTGAAGTATCCAATCGAGAAATTAAGAGGATTTTAGAGAAGACGGTTAATGTGAATAGGAAGGACTGGTCCATTAGGTTAGATGATGCTTTGTGGGCGTATCGTACTGCTTTTAAAACACCTATAGGCACTACACCATACAGGTTGCTTTTTGGTAAAGCATGTCATCTACCAGTCGAATTAGAGCATAGAGCATATTGGGCGACCAAAGCACTAAACTTTGATTTAGCTCTTGCAGGTGAAAAACGATTGCTGCAGTTGAATCAGTTAGATGGGTTTCGGGGAAGAGCTTATGATCTTGCACTATCTTACAAGGAACGCACCAAACGAGCCCATGGCAAACACATTATAAGAAGGGAATTCAAAGTGGGTGAAGCGGTGTTGGTATACAACTCTCGATTACGACTCTTTCTGGGCAAGCTAAAGTCAAGGTGGTCAGGACCATTCACTATAGCCAAGGTGTTCCCATCGGGTGCAGTGGTGTTGCATGATGGCAAGGAAGGGACATTTATTGTGAACGCTCAAAGGTTGAAGCACTATATCGGTGGCACAATTGAGCCACAAATTGGAGTCACTCGGCTCCATGACAGTCATTGAGGACATGGGTGAAGGGTCGAGCTCTAGACTATAAATTGAGAACTACTTCTACTCCTTATTTCGATTTTGATTATATATATATATATATATATATATTTTAGTTATTAATCGCATCATTTGCATTTCGGTAGTTGCATGGCATTGCATTCAAATTTTTTTCCCGAACACTTCTTTTGCGAAAACGTCTCGCCAGGGCGGGAAAAATATACCGCCCTAGCGAGTCGCGCAGATTAAAAATTTTTCTCCCCGAAAACTTCTCGCTCGAGCGGTCAACTTTGACCGCCTTAGCGAGTCGCACAGATTAACAAAATTTTTTTTTTCCGAAAACTTCTCGCTCGGGCGGTCAGTTTTGACCGCCCTAGCGAGTCACGCAGATTATAAATACTTTCATCTTCTCTTTTCCTCCCCACTTCGAACCCTACTCCCCCCCTCCGATTTTCGGCGCCCCCCCTCCATCTTTTGTGCTCAATCCGTATTATTTGGTGATTTTTCAGGGCAAAGACTCAATCTTGGTCCATACACTCCAAGAGAAAGCATTTAGGCTACAAGATTTTCTTCTCCGGCGGTCTTTCAAGCAACTTCGGTCATCTTCCACATATTTCGGTGAGCTTCTCCGGCGACCCTCAACAATTTTCCGGCGGTTGGATACTTTGTGCACTCCAATCTCTACATGGCACCCAAAAGATCTAAGGTAACTCACGGTGCTTCTAGTTCTCATTCCACTCCATCTATGTTTGTGAATGAAAAAGCTAGGGAGAGATTTGAGCATGCTAGACTACATAGGAAACCAATCCCTGAGCGTGGATTTAGCTCGTTTCTTATCGGTCAATTTTCGGAGTCCCAAATAGAAAGAAGAGGGTGGAATACCTTTGTAGCACAACCGAATGCAGCAGTGGTTCCGGTTGTGCGTGAATTTTATGCCAATGCTCCGGAGGGAAATGAGTCGAAGGCATTTGTGAGGGGACATCTAGTCCCGTATGATCCCAAGACGATCAATGATATGTTGGGTTTACCGTCGATGGACGATTCGGTGTTTCAGGCGTGGGTGCTTAACCCGGATTATGATTTGATCATTCGCACACTCTGTTATCCGGGCACCACGTGGAAACAACCGGGGACTTACACGGTCTTTCTTGAAAAGTTTTTGAAAGTGGAGGGGGCATTGTGGTATGCATTCTTGTTTAAGAGATTGATGCCGGTCGGTCATACGAGTGATGTGCAGCATGAGCGGGCGGTTGTTCTTTATGCCATCTGTACTGGGATGGTGATTGATGTGGGCAGGCTCATTTTCGGACAACTTAACATGTGCATTAATAGCAGCAATTTGGCTTTTTACTTCCCGACGATAGTGA